>NC_139943.1:45186973-45551973 GCF_963454915.1 Gymnoscopelus microlampas | reverse complement strand
TATCTCCCAGCCATAAAAGCTCACCGGAGATGTAAGTTGAAACAGAAGCTGATTCACAGCGATAGCAGCAGATCCTGACAAAGGTAGCAGCATAGATTACACACAGAGTCACATACACAAGACCATGCATGGGTAAGACAGTCGGCAAAGTGAGGTGCTTCTGCCAAGATGTGTTATAAAATATTAGTGAGAACGTTTGGAGTGCAGGGCGTTATCTGTAAAAATGGATCTAAACACTGTGTGGCATTTCCCCGGCTCAGGAAGTCATCACCCAAACTTTTGTCTAAGTTACTCTGAAGGTTTGCAACTAGGCATTTGTTTAACCCATTGAGGCCTGAGGTTCCGATTCTGCAAAGTGTCTTCTAAATCCTAAACGGTTTTCTGAAAAACATATGTTTCTATATCAGTGGTTTTCAAACTTTTTCATGTCAAGGACCCCCAAAATGATATGAATTTGGCCGCCGACCCCCATCTCAAAATGTTTTGTTCCAGGGACCCCCCAGAAGCAAAGATTTGAGTTAAAAATGTTTGCTTTAAAATAATATATATATTCAAAGATTTGCACACATTTTCACGATTTTTCAAAAATAGCAGATCTACAAGATCGTAGCGCGGCACTCGGTGCCGCGCTATGAGCTTGTATATCTGCTATTTTTGAATAGCCAAAGTGTAAAATGATGCTTTTTTAGCCGAAATCAAAAAGTGACACAGATGAGTTCCAGGTCTTAATGGGTTTTAAGATATAAATCAGTCTAGTTCAGTCAATTGACATCATTGGTCGCATGGTTCAATGGCTCATGAGTTCCATCCTATGTTCTTTCGAATCACAGCTTAAAACGTTTTAAAACTTCAAACTGAGGTCACTTAAAAAGTTTCTGTACTTCCTAAAAAAAATTAATCATGTTTTAGTGTGTTTATTATGCCTTTGCCTTGCCTTCAATGCTATGCATCTGGCCTTTGTACGGTATATTAATTCACAGCATATGTTGCTTTATCTAATATAAAGCACACATTAATGTGATGAGAAACAGCTGCTAGGATAATTACAGAGGAATGCCATATGATGGACCCGCACAGCAGGGAGATGGCTGACTTGATTTATTAATTGATTGATTGATTGATTAATTCCATCTTATGTGGCTTATTTCCATGAAAATTTTAACCACATATTTCCTGCTAACGCAATTTGATTATGTATTTATGTATGTATGTGACAATGCAAAAAAACATTGTGTCAAATGACAATAACATGAGACTGATGGGTTTACAAGCCAATTTGTGACCTCTGTCCCTTGTTAGGCCTTTCTACAACAGAAAAATACTGTTGAATAAACAGCTGCGAAGTGCTCTGATTAAAACAAACACAAAGAGCAATAACCTTCCCAAAATGATCACATAACACGGCCATAAAAATAATGAAATTCTAAAATTAAAGCACATTTGTGTGTGTGTGTGTGTGTGTGTGTGTGTGTGTGTGTGTGTGTGTGTGTGTGTGTGTGTGTGTGTGTGTGTGTGTGTGCGTGCGTGAACGTGTGTGTGCGTGTGTGCGTTTGTGCGTGTGTGCGTGAACGTGTGCGCTTGTCTGCCCGCGCGCGCGTGTGTGTGTTCACAAACTTTAATGGGTCTTACTTTGAAAACAACAAATCCATAAGTTAATTTTGGATTATTGCATGCCCTTGAATGTGGAGCATTTCAACTGACATTGGTGTGTTACCTAAACCACTGGTTGTCCTTGAGGGGGTTCCAGGGGGTCACCAGCAAAATGGACCCTTTTGGTTCCATTTGTACACTCAGATTTAAATGAACCCTGAGACATTACAGTTGATTCCCAGAGATAAAAATGTTTCTGGGGTCCATGATATTAAAAAGAGTTGAGAATAACTGACCTACACCATTGGCATGCCATTGGCATACCCGAGCCAGAGTTCAGCGACTGGCTCATCAATGGCGGATGATAAATCCATACAAGAGAATATGTCCAGCATAATGTAGCTCTGCTGCTAGCTGCCAGTGGTAAATCTAACTCTAAGATCATAAAATGATCCAGCTAACATAACGAACTGCTGCGGTTGGATGAATTTATGTGGTCGTGTAGTGGAATGCACACAATAGAGAGTTGAAACAGTTGGACATCAAAGAGAACATCATGGAATTTGGGCAGTAGCCTTATCATTAGCCTTCAAATCTCTGTGTATATGCATGAATCACTGTGTGGGTATCTATGTGTGCGTTCATGCATGCATGCGTATACGTGCGTGCGTGCGTGCGTGCGGGTGTGTTCTGTATGTGTTCTGTACACTCCGGTTGCGACCATAAGGGTGTGGCTGCCTTGATGTCGAGGACGCTACACTGTTCCCAGTAATTTATTCATAGCGCTGAGGTTTCCTCACTGTGTTTTTCATCCATTTTTCATTAAGAAAGAGTAAATCACCAACCATGAGCGGCGGTTCATTCGGTTATGAATACTGCATGTCATCTTCTGTCTATTTATGCCCATATTCTGTCTGTGCTCCCCCCTCCCAGAGCAGCCAAAGAAGAATTGTTCCATGGTTTCTCTTGTTGACAGCTGGGTACACAGCAGTATGGAGCTGTTACGTCTGTTTTCCTATTTAGCTAGCGGCTCTGGCGGACAGCAACTAAGTACATTTACTTGAACACTGTACTTGGGTTCATTTTTTGAGGTTCTCTTTTTTTTCGCGAGCGCATGACTTTCACACCGCTATTTCAAATAGAAATATTTGTACTTGTGACTCCACTATACATTTCTAGGAAGGGACTCTCGGGACCCAAATGTATGATTAAAAGTGAAATATATTATGCGGTGCGATGCGTTGTGAGCTTGCAGCTCTGCTATTTTCACTATTCTTGAAAATGGCAGATTTTTGTTTGATGTACTGAGTACAGATTTACTGCACTTCATAATTTGTTCTTTTGAATACTTGAGTATGTACTCGAGTATACTTTGTCCAACCACTGGCCGACGGTGCAAGTAGCAGTGGTCACCACAGAAGTGGTCAGGTTTGACACTGTTTCCTCAAATCCTTCTTCCGCTCAGAGACGCGGTTAAGGCCAGGGGGAAGTCAGTCCGTCAGGTATTGTACTGTTGTCAGTAGCTCTGGTAGAGGTGATGAAAGACAGAGCCCTCGCCCTCCTCCACACAAAGCCCTGACGGCTCCCACAGCTGGCTTCCATCACTCTGTGTGTTCTCTGTGTGTGTGTGTGTGTGTGTGTGTGTGTGTGTGTGTGTGTGTGTGTGTGTGTGTGTGTGTGTGTGTGTGTGTGTGTGTGTGTGTGTGTGTGTGTGAGTGCGTGTGCGTGCGACTGTGTGTGTGTGTGAGTGCGTGTGCGCGTGCGTGCGTGCGTGCGTGTGTGTGTGTGTGTAACATACGTTTTGCATTGGCACTTATTTATTTTTACATATTTTAACTTTTGTATATGAACTAAAATATATGTGTGTGTGTGTGTGTGTGTGAGTGCGTGTGCGTGCGTGCGTGCGTGCGTGCGTGCGTGCGTGCGTGCGTGCGTGCGTGCGTGCGTGCGTGCGTGCGTGCGTGCGTGCGTGCGTGCGTGCGTGCGTGTGTGCGTGCGTGTGTGTAACATACGTTTTGCATTGGCACTTATTTATTTTTACATATTTTAACTTCTGTATATGAACTAAAATATATGTGTGTGTGTGTGTGCGTGCGTGCTGTTTTGTGTTTGCGTGTAGGTTGTGATTGTGCTCTTTTGTGTGAAAGCAAGCGCACGTGCAAGCGCACATGTGAGTGTGTGCGTGTGCGAGCGTGCGTGTGGGCATTCTAGAACGAACGGGAATGTGTGCACACACTAGACTGCACACCATTCCCATTGTAACCAGGATGCCAATGCATCTGTCCTGTCATATAGGCAGCAATCCAATACCCGTGGCAGTGGGGCGGACCATGACATATACATCTCCCTTCTCTTGGACATGAGAATGAGAGGTATTTTAATTCTCTAATGGTACGACCCATTGTGCTCAGCAGAGACCAACACACATAGCAACCTGAACGCTGCCTTGACCAATCACTCAAGCATAATACTCTGAAAGTGATACCTTGATCAGTTTGATCTTTAACTCATTAAAACCTGAGGCGATTCTTAAAAAAAATCTAAATAGTTTTTTGAAAAAAATATAAAAAATATTTTTTCACGATTTTTCAAAAATAGCAGATCTACAAGCTCGTAGCGCGGCACTCGGTGCCGCGCTATGAGCTTGTAGATCTGCTATTTTTGAATAGCCAATGAAATCTTAAGTGACACAGATGCGTTCCAGGTATCAATGGGTTAAAGGTAGATGTACTTTATGTTCTCACAATCTGTCTGTCTGTCTCTCTGTTATGATCACTCACTACTGCCTGCTGCAAAGGTACACGGTCGAATGTGTTAACACATTAAGACCTGAAGCCGATTCTACAAATGTCTTCTAAATCCCAACAGTATTCTGAAAAACGTATGTTTCTATATCAGTGGTTCTCAAACTTTTTCATTTCAAGGACCCCAGAATTATGTGTATTTGGCCGCCGACCCCCATCTCAAAACATTTTGTTCCAGGGACCCCCAGAAGCAAAGATCTGAGTTAAAAATGTTCGCTTTAAAACAATATATATATTCAAAGATTTGCACACATTTTCATGATTTTTCAAAAATAGCAGATCTACAAGCTCGTAACGCGGCACTCGTGCTATTTTTTTTTTGAATAGCCAAAGTGTAAAATAATGCTTTTTAGCTGAAATCAGGTCTTAAAGGGAACTGTTAATGTAACCAATTTAACCCTGGCATCCCTACTTTGGGAAAAATGTTCATACATTTAAAAAACATATAAAAACAAAAATGCACATATGTAACTTTTCAATATATTTTAAGATTTTCCACATTTTCAGAAATAGCAGAACTACACTATATGCAGCGTGTTTAATCGCGACACGTTGTGAGCTTGTAGATTGTCTATTTTCCTATTTTCCCTACTCATCATACAATGACATGACGTACGCTACATAGGGCTTAAGTGGTTGTGTGTAAGAAATGAAGGGGTCCAGGATGGTACCGTGTAGTCTTTCTTTGACTAACACTGAGTGGGTGGAGGGGGTGGAGGGGTGAACTATGCAGACTGCTATTGTGAAGGGTAGGTAGGCGGCAAACGTGGTTAATTTGCTTGTCTTAAGACATGTGGTTCATTTTGCTGAGCCAAAGCCTCTCATTTAGGGGATTATGTTCCCGAGCCTGTGGAGATCCACAGGAGAGTAGGTGGAGGTCAGAAAGAGAAAGGAAGAGAGAGAGACAGAGGCATGGAGGAGGGGGGGGGGGGATGGAGGGAGAGAGAGGTTTGGTGGAGGAGGAGGAGGAGGGGGGGAGTGATAGTACATAATTATGACGCGGTGAGGGCTGTAGATGGGACGAGGTGGTCAGAAGGGGCAAAGGGGGGGAGGGTTAGGCCTGTCACAATTATTACATAATAATCGTCTATTCGCAATTATTTGAGATAATCGCAATAGGCTCTATGCACAGCAGCCATTTTGGAGAAAAATTGGGCCTCTTCTTACTTCCTTCACAGGTGTTACCAATGATACTAATGAAGGCTCTGTTCCATTCTGGTCAAACAGAGTCAGGGTGCTGATAATGTGCATGTTGGCTCACTAGAAATACTAGTGGGTCTCAAAGTGTGGTCCAGGGACCCATATGGTTCCTTGAGAGGGTGTAACTCTGAGAGTGTACAAATGGAACCAAATGGACCCGGGAGGGTCCATTTGGTTCCAGTTGTGGGGGTCCTTGAAATTAAAAAGTTTGAGAACCACTGTGCTACACTAAATGGAACAGAGCCTTCATTAGTGTCATTGGTAACACCTGTGAAGGAAGCAAGGAAGGGGCCCAATTTCTTTCCAATATGGCTGCTGTGCATAGAGCCTATCATCGTCATAATCGTCATAATCGTTTCCTGTTGAAAGATTTTCACACATTTTTAAATTTTAAATAATAGCAGATCTACAAGCTTAAAACGCGCCACTTCGGGACTCGTTGTAAGCTTGTAGATCAGCTATTTCTGCTTTATTTAAAAGCAGATATAGCATAGCTTATAGCTTACACCGCGTCAGGATCAGCTATTTCTGCTATGTTTACATGAATAAAAATGATTAAATGTCATGTACATTTCTGTGTATATTTCAGTTATTTGTCATATCTGCCCCGTGCAATTTATGATTACAAAGTGAACTTAAATGTGTAATTGTGACAGCCCTACGGGGTGGGTGTGGAATGGAGAGAGTGAGGGAGAGAGAGAGAGAGAGAGAGAGAGAGAGAGAGAGAGAGAGAAATAGCTTGTGAAGAGATAAGTGGAGAGATCAGAGAGTTGGGGGTCTTCGGTGTGGGCAGGCGGAGCAGCAAGGTAGGTGGCGGCATTGTTTGAAGAGGACCGAGTGAAGACTGAGGGGGGCTCGGGAGCCTCAATGGGTATCTAGACCCCCTTGACCAGCCTCTCAACCAACCCCCCCCCCCACACACACACACACACACACACACACACACAACACAACACAACAAACATGCCATGGTTCTTCTCAAATGTTGGCTCAGCCTGGCTGCACTCTGCGTTTCAGCTGATGAAACCCTCAGATGGTCGTCAGAGGAGAGGAGAGCTCCAGGCCCTCCACTCACTGTCTGCTGAATAGAGTTGCTAGAGGCTGAGTTGGCTGCTTCAGAATTTGGGCAGTCTCTCCTTGAAACAGACAACTCCCTTTGGGCTCTCTCTCTGCACACACAAACCCACACATACTCAAGGACATGTCCCCCCTTTTTTTGGACTAATGTTATTCAGTGTATTTTGGAACCGCGGCGGAGCTGAAAGGCGAGAGAGAGCGAGGGAGGATAATATTCCGAGCTTTTTACAAGGCAGTAAAGCTGTAGTTGAGTCGAAATCAAGAGCCCAGATCATAATGAAAATAGAATGTTTTTTTGTTCAAGACGTCCACGCCGCGATGTCCCCGGAAAGTTTGATCGAGTGCGGGGGGGGGGGGTGGGGGGGGGTATTGTAGGGCAGGGTTAACCCATTGAGACCTGAAGCCGATTCTACATGTCTCCTAAATCTCAACAGTATTCTCAAAAACGTGTGTTTCTATATCAGTGGTGCTCAATCTTTTTCATGTCAAGGACCCCCAAAATGATATGTATTTGGCCGCGGACCCCCATCAAAATATGTTGTTCCAGGGACCCCCAGAGGCAACGATTTCAGTCAAAAATGTTCGGCTTTGAAAATATATATATTCAAAGATTTGCACACATTTTCACAAATGTTCAAAAATAGCAGATCTACAAGCTCATAGCGCGGCACTCGGTGCCGCGCTATGAGCTTGTATATCTGCTATTTTTGAATAGCCCAAAGTGTAAAAGAATGCTTTTTAGCTCAAATCTAAAAATGACACAGTTCCAGGTCTCAATAGGTTAAACCAGAGCAAAATGATGGCGATCTGGAGATCGAGGACACAAGCGAGGGAAGAGAAGAATGGACGAGTTAGGATAAGATGTGCATTGAGATGTTTCAAAGGAGGAGGAGTGGAGAACTCTTGAGCTGGGGAGCCCTGAATACCTCCCCCTATGTCAAGGACTGGGACTTTCTCACCACCCTTCTCTCTCTCTTTGATTAGGAGCCAAGAGGAATACATTAATGACACAGCCCGCACTAACGTGCAAGGGTTGTTGTTTACGACGGTGACATTTTGGCGGAGACGTTTAAGTATAGAGAAATCGCTGACGTGAATTTCATCGATCGTTCAGCGGGGAGCGATTCAAACGAAACTTCCACATCCACGGAATCACATTGCAGGTGATCAGTGGTGTAAAGTAACTAAGTACATGTACATTTACTCAAGTATTGTATTTTACTTTACTGGAGTATTTCCCATTTTCAGTCATTTTACTTCTACTCCACTACATCTCAGAGGCATATATTGTACTTTTACTCCACTACAATTATTTGAAAACTTTAGTTACTAGTTACTTTTCAGATATAAATTATGATATTATGAAACATACATCAACCACTTTAGCCCTATTTTATACATAGACTTTTTGAAAATAGCCGATCTACAAGCTCACAACGTGTCGCATCGCGACGCGTTTAGAGCTTGTAGATCTGCTATTTTCTAACATTTCACTACTTCTACTTTTGGTACTTTAAGTACATTTTGATGTCAATACTTTTGTACTTTTATTCAAGTACATTTTGAATTCTGGACTATAACTTGTAACACAGAACCTCTACATTGCTGTATTGATACTTTTACTTAAGTAAAACATTTGAGTACTTTCTCCACCACTGCAGGTGATAACGCTCGAGGAGTGAGGATGACAGAAGTGTGGGATCGTTCAATCTTAACCACTTAAGACCTAGATGTATATATACTCATATATAGCAAAAATAGCATATCTGACTGCAAAAAAAGTTTTTTTTTTTAAAGTTTGGCAATATAATGACGTGTCCAAAATAGGGGTGCCAGGGTTGAAAGTGGTTTCATTCTCTCTAAACAACAGTTCCGTCTGGCCCTCAGCAGTAGCAGATTGGGTTACAACCATCCTCTGAATAATGAACCGGTGCAAGCAAGCAACAACTGCTGGTCCCACATAGCAAAGAGAAAAGAGCCAGTCTGTTCTACTACAGCCCCCTATTCCAGTCTGCTTGCATGGGAAGACGTGACACTTGTGTCCCCCATGGTCGCCCCATCGTCCCCCGACGGGCTCTTCCCTGGAACCTTCCAGAGCAGCCAGCTGAGATTAGCATAACCATGAGGCCCCATCCGCTCGCTGCCGGGATTAGTTCTGCTCTCCTCCCACTGTCTGATGGCTCTTTATCCAGCTGGATATGGCCTGTTAGAGGCCTTAACCCGTTGAGACCGGGACCGCATTTAGTGTGTCATTTTTTGATTTATTTAGCTATTCAAAAAATAGCAGATCTACAAGCTCATAGCGCGGCACCGAGTGCCGCGCTATGAGCTTGTAGATCTGCTATTTTTTGTGAAAGAAATCGTGAAAATGTGTCAAACTTTGAATATATATATATTTTTAAAGCGATTTTTTTTTACTCAAATCTTTGCTTCTGGGGGTCCCTGGAACAAAACACTTTGAGATGTCCTTGAGAACCACTGATATAGAAACATAGGTTTTTAAAAAAACAGTTAGGATTTAGAAGACATTTGTAGAATCCCCCAGAAGCAAAGATTTAAGTTACAAATGTTTGCTTTAAAAAATATATATATATATATATTCAAAGTTATGCACAAAATAGTCGAGATTTTCAAAAATAGCAGATCTACAAGCTCGTAGCGCGGCACTCGGTGCCGCGCTATGAGCTTGTAGATCTGCTATTTTTGAATAGCTCAAAGAAATCTAAAAAATGACACAGAAGCGTTCTTCCCGGTCTTAATGAGTTAAACGCACCATCCTCGCTAAAGTCATTATCATTCACTACCCAAGGAGGAAACGGCTCACTGAGGGCCTACTGTTGAGAGCTGGGATTGACGTCTCATTTGGAGGATGATTTAAGAGAATAGACCAGGAACTCCCACTTGGCCTATGATGGATTAGTCCATAACCAGTCAATCAACACATCTTTATGCTTGTTCCACACTTGAATTGGGGGAATTCTTTTTGCCTTATAATTACATGCCCAGACGAGGAGTCCCTGCAGGTTATAAAGTAGTTAAGTGGTCATTTAGAACTCGGGGTAGTTAAATCCTCCTGTCTTTATACAAAATGTGTGCTATTCTTCAAGAGAGTTAGTACACGGGGGTAAGCGGGTATAGCGGGGGTTCTAACTTCTTATTATACCAAAATGGATCATTTTGTCACACCTGAACACCCTGGCACACTGATCAGCGCGAATACTAGTACTCATAAAGAGTTGCAGTGGTGGAAAGTAACTATTTACTCAAGTGCTGTACTTAAGTTCAATGTTGAGGTATTTTTTACTTTACTGGAGTATTTACAATTTGTAATACTTTTACTTCACTCCACTAGATATCAGAGGCAAATATTGTACTTTTAATCCACTACAATTAAAAAAAATAGAAAACCACTTCAGACCTATATATATTTGGCATGGTATATTTTGGCGCAAATACTTTTGTACTTTTACAAGTACATTTTTACTACAGAACTTGTTATCTTGTTATCGCAATTATATGAGAAAATTGCAATTATTTTTGCATAATCGTTTCCAAGTTGAAAAATGTCATTTTCAAATATTAAAAAAGCAGAGATAGCAAATCTACAAGCTTACATTTTCACTCATTTTCAAATACAAAAATGGATAAAATTATTAAATATGTCAATAATTTCTTTGTATATTTTAAGTTATTTGTCATATCTGCCCAAGTGAAAAAAAAATGTATTTTTTTTGTGCTAAAGTATACTTTTAGCACAAAAAGTATGTTAATTGTCAATTTGAAGTTTTGTCAAAGCATACTAACAGTGCATTTTTGGGCAAAATATATTTTAGCAAATATAATCAGAGTGTATTCAAAATATATTTCTACAAAGCACATTTAATGTCAACATGAATTAAGTTGTAATTTAGCACATTGTTCAAAGTGTACTAAACAAAAAATATATATTTAATTAAATAAAAATGTACTTTTCAAAAGTCTATTCATATACTGTTGAATTGTTGTTTAACTTAAGTACATTTAATGTTAAATATATATTTTAATTATTATATTTTAAGTGCTTTTAAAGTATATTCATAGCAAATTATCCTCAATATACACTTATTTTAAGATATACTATAATATGCTTATTAAAAGTATACTTTTCACAAAAACTATTTAAAATATGTTCAAGTATATATTTTTGTAAGTATGTTAATGCCTATTTTATTGAAGTTTCACTTAAGTACTACTTCGTAAAAGTTCACTTTTCATCAGTGTATTTATAGTATAAGGCTGAAAAAATATACTGAAAAAGTATTATACTTAAAGTTTGCTTTACTATACTTTATAAGTATACTACTTCTAATATACCTGTTTTAAAGTGCATTCAAAACATATTTCTACAAAGCACATTAAATACTAACATAAATTAATTTGTAATTTAGCACACTTTTTTTAAGTTTACTAATGTGCTTTGTAAAAATATATTTTGAATGCACTTTAAAACAAGTATATTACAAGTATAATTTCAAGAAGTATATTACTCCTGGATGCTATTAGTAATATACCTCTTAACATTATACTTGTAATATACTTGTTTTAAAGTGCATTCAAAATATATTTTGACAAAGCACATTAGTAAACTTTAAAAAAAATGTGCTTAGTTAGTATTTCATGTGCTTTGTTGAAGTATATATTGAATGCACTTTAAAACAAGTATATTACAAGTATAATGTTAAGAAGTATATTACTAATAGCATCCGGGAACATATTCATAAATATACCGAAAAAGCATTATACTTGAAGTTTGCTTTAGTATACTTTTTAAGTATACTAAAGCAAACTTTAAGTATAATGCTTTTTCGGTATATTTTTTCAGCCTTATATTATAAATGCACTGATGAAAAGTGTACTTTTACGAAGTAGTACTTAAGTGAAACTTCAATAAAATAGACATTAACATACTTACAAAAATATATACTTGAACATATTTTAAATTGTTTTTGTGAAAAGTATAGTATATCTTAAAATAAGTGCATATTGAGGATAATCTACTATAAATATACTGTAAAAGCACTTATACTATAATCATTTAAATATATTTAACATTAAATGTACTTAAGTTAAACAAAAAATAAACATTATATGAATACACTTTTGAAAAGCACATTTTTATTTAATTAAATATATATATACTTTAATTACAAATATACTTACAGTATCTATCTGAAGGACACTTTTGCTGATGTCATTAAAGTATACTATCATTACATTTATGGTGGCTAGAGGAAGTCCATTTCCCAGCATGCACTGAGGCGCAGTGCATGCTGGGAAATTTGTGTTATTGTTCTTATTTGTGTTATTATTTGAATATGGGAATGCGTAGTGCGGTTATGTTATGGGTTATTGAGTTTAGTGTTTTGTTGTGGTGCTATTTGGTGATTTATGGTATTTTATGTCATTTGTTAGTAAAACCATGAGTGTAAATGTCTGTTTGTTTGGTCAGTCTCTCTCCCCTTTTCACATCATTAAATATAGCGTGAGTGAGTTGTTGAAGGTTGTATCATTTGAGAGTTGTCATAGCTCTTACAGACAACTAAACCTCAAGCCTTCACGTTACATTGCTCTTCCATTCGTGTAGGGTTATTTTGAAAAAATATTAAATTACATTTCACAGAAGAATATTGAATATACTCATTTGTACTTTTTTATAAAATTCAATTTAAATTATGTTGATTGGAAACATTTAAGTTGTACTTAATATACCAAAAGTTGCACTACAGATAAGCTAAAACATATCTTTAATATACTTGTATGTACTATCTCCCCCACAAAAAATACAATTTAATTACAAATATACTTATAGTATCTGAAGTACAGTTTTGCTGATGTCATTAAAGTGTACTATAATTCAATTTATAGTGTATTACCAATACATATCAAGTACTAAATAAATAAATATAGAGTACATAGCAATTATGCTTAAAATATACTTTCAATGTAATAATAGTATATTCTAAATTAACTAACTGTGTACATTTAGTTAAATTGAGTTGTAGTTGAAATACATTATTATTACATTGAAAGTATATTTTAGCACATTTGGATTGTAGTTTAAATACTTTATTATTACATTGATAGTATACTTGAAACTATTAAAAGTATACTTCACATTCATTTATTTTATACTCCAAGTATATTTGTAATACATTGATTGTATATTTTAAGCATAATTGCTATATACTCTATATATATTTATTTAGTACTTGATATGTATTTGTAATGCACTATAAATGTAATGATAGTATACTTCAGCAATTGTACTTCAGTTAAGTAAAGTTGTAATTAAATTGTATTTTTTTGGGGGGGGGAAGTACATAAAAGTATATTAAAGATATGTTTTAGCATATCTTTAGTTCAACTTTTAATATACTAAGTACTACTTAAGTGGTTCCAAAATAACACAATTTAAATGTAATTTATCAAGTATAAAAAGAGTATATTAAGTATACTTCTGAAAAATATATTTAGTATATTATTTTTTCACTTGGGTGCCCTGTGCAATTTCTGATTAGGAAGCCTAAGAGGCAAACAGAAATTACATTTTCATTCATACATTCCAATGTTCAACGCCAAACACACAAATAAATCGTTAATCGCGATTATTTGGCAAATAATCTTCAACTTAAACGCGTAATGGTGACAGCTCAACATGCTTGTATGTGGAGGGCAGGTTAGAGTCCGTTGAGGGGAGAGAGAGAGGTATGGGGAAGGGGATCTAATTATGGGGAGGAGCTGCAAATTCCTTTTCAAAAAGAAGCCACCAGAAACATGTTTACCACCCACTCTGAGCCCCATTTTACAAGAACTACTGATGCAACTGATGTATGAAGACAACAGCCTTCCCAGAACCTCCCGCGTCCACTCTTAACCCATTCAAACCGGGAACGCATACTGTGTCATTTTAGATTTTTTTTGCAATAACGATTATTGTTATACTTTTAGCTATTTTATTTTTTTAATCGTGAAAGTTTGTGCAAATCTTTGAATATACATGTTTTTTAAAGCACTTAACTGAAAATCTTTAGCACTTAAAACTGAAATCTTTGCTCCTCGGGATTCTACAAATGTCTTGTAAATCCTAACAGTTTTTCTTTTTTTTTGTTAAATTTATGTTGCTATAATATCAGTGGTTCTCAAACTTTTTTCATGTCAAGCACCCCCAAAATTATATGTATTTGTCCGCAAAACCCCTCATCACAAAATATTTGGTTCCAGGGACCCCCAGAAGCAAAGATTTGAGTTGAAAATGTAAATATACAGTATATTCAAAGATTTGCACACAAATTTCACGACTTATTTTTCAAAAATAGCAGATCTACAAGCTCATAGCGCGGCACTCGGTGCCGCGCTATGAGCTTGTAGATCTGCTATTTTTGAATAGCCCAAAGAAACCTTAAAATGACCCACACATGACGCGTTCCCGGACTGAACGGGTTAAGTGTGTAAATCTGTGTGGCACCATCAGCAACAGACAGACGCAGCCACCTGGCTTTATCTGTCTGTTGTACCAGGCGGTATCAGAGGGTCATGAGCCACAGCACTGTGGCTCTACTGTGAGGCCAACCCCGGGGAGAATCCATCTGATTCAGGTAGTCTACTATCAGGGGCCGTTTGGCATTGTGAAGGAGACAGTCACACTAGAGTAAAGTAAACTATGCCTAATGCATTCTGCGGTCTGCGCTCCATTACATGTGCTCCGTACATGTGCTCCTCCGTGTATGTTTGAGTGACAAACATACATGGAGGAGCATATAAGTAAAGAAGACGATATAAACAGCAACACAGCAGGCTTTAAGGGAAGAAAGCCACCATCAAAGGGAGGCCATGAGTACAAATAAAGACATACGAAATACATCTACATTATCCAGGTCATTAATGATTTATTAAATATCATTACACTGACATCTATATTTGTGGGGGGAAAGAAATCAGAGGAAATAGCAAGGCTAAAGCTGAATAATAGAGGGATTTGGGATTTATTTATCAAATTAATTATTATATATAAAAAAATAAGTATTATAGCCTATATTAAACTTATATCTCATCATTTTATCTTACTTCTTTTCAGTCATAAATGTTTTACCTTCTATTTACTATGCTATGCAAATAGAACAATACAAAAGCTATTAGCTGTGCTCTCTGTAAACAACAAGCCATACATCAAAGTTTTTTTTTTATTATTTCATTTCTCCCTTTCTCTCTTCCAACTCTTTATTATTACCTTACTCCTTGCCCCTGCCCCCCCCCCCCTCTCCAACCACTCTGGCTCTCACTGTTTCTCTCACTTTCCTCGCTCTCTCTCTCTCTCTCTCTCTCCCCCTCTCTTCCACCTACACCATCTCTTTAATCTCTCTCTCTCTCTCTCTCTCTCTCTCTCTCTCTCTCTCTCTCTCTCTCTCTCTCTCTCTCTCTCTCTCTCTCTCTCTCTCTCTCTCTCTCTCTCTCTCTCTCTCTGGCTCTCTGGCTCTCTCTCTCTCTCTCTCTCTCTCTCTCTCTCTGGCTCTGGCTCTCTCTCTCTCTCTCTCTCTCTCTCTCTGCCTCAGCTGTTCAGTTGCTCAGTGAGCCTTGTGGTGTGTGGACGGGGCAGAGTAGAGCGCTGAACGGGGCAGGGCTATAGACTTGTCTAGAGCAGCACTGGAGACAGAGGGAGCAAGACAGGCAGAGGGAGAGAGAGAGTGTGTGTGTGGTGAGTGTGTGACAGAGAGACACAGAGAGAGAGAGAGAGTCTCAGTGTGAGATTGTGCTTACCAAGCAGACTGGATGAACAGCAGAAACAGACTAGACCTGTTTCTGTTTTCCTAAACTAAAAGAAAGGAGCTGAGAGAAAACGTAGATGGTTGTTTAGAAAGAGAGAGAGAGAGAGAGAGAGAGAGAAAGAGAGATAGACAGAGAGATACACACACTCAGATAAACAGAGAGACAGAGATAGACAGAGAGACAGTGGGAGTGAGAGAGGTGCATGCTTGACAGGCACTGGGGACAGAGACCTTCGAGTATGACAGCCATACAAAGACGTGCTGACTGCCTCTGAGCTTCACCATGGTACAGCTCTCTGCTCTGGTCTCTGACTTTGCGGAGGCTTGCTTGCAGTGACATTGACCCGTACCCCCTCCCCACCACCCCTCCACTCCCTGTTGCAGGTCCCACTTCCCTTGGAGCTGGACTCTAACCTTGGCTTTTGACCCCCTGGTGTTTGGTGGGGGAAGATTGTGATTTTTTTGGGCAGGAGCCCCCGGACCCACAGAGGACCGTCCGGACTGGGCTGAAGCATTCATCCCCAGCATTAACCGGACCATTAGCAGAGGGGGGTTTCTTTCTACAAGAAAGACACACCTGATCCGAGCGCCACTATTTTGGAGGACCGCACACTGGAGGAGTGGATTTAAGGAGACCCTCTCTATTTGCTCTTGTTGCCCCGGGATCATGGGCTCTCTTTGGGGCATCGTTGTGCTGTTGTGTGGGGTGGCTCTACTCCAGATGGAGGGCAGCGGTGCCCAGCAGACCAAGAACAACGTCCCCCGGCTAAAGCTCTCGTACAAAGGTGAGTCCCCCCATGACACCTCCATATGTTGACCTTTCTGTTAAAAGCCTCCGAATGATGGAGTTGTGAATGAATCATGCGTCACGGTAAATAGTGTTAACACAGTGGTTTTCATGCCTTTTTCATGCCAAGGACCCCTAAATTGATATACATTTGGCCGCGCGGACCCCCATCTGAAAATGCTTTGTGCCAGGGACCCCCAGAAGCAAAAAAATTGAGTTAGAAAACGTTCGCTTAAAAAAATATCTATATTCAAAGATCGCACATTTTCAAGATTTTTCAAAAATAGCAGATCTACAAGCTCATGGTGCGGCACTCGGTACCGCGCCATGAGCTTGTATATCTGCTATTTTTGAATAGCCAAAGCTAAGTGGTTAAAATGATTGTGACGCCATGTTAACTATGTATGTATGTATGGTGCATTGATGAACTTATTACTGCAGGAAAAAAAATCAAGATACAACTATTTCTGCGCTGCTTATGAAATGTGCTAAATCATGGTTGTCCCGTTAATCAGGGCAGAGTGTCCTCTCTCTCCAATAGAAATTCCTGGAAACCCTGGAATTGATTCTTTTCACCTCTTAATGTGTTGCAGCCCCTTATCACAGCTATGGTCTGTGGCGTTCATGGAAAAGCAAACTCCACACTTCATCAGGCATATCTATAACAGGTTCAGCTACGAGTAGGGCAGCGCTGCAGCGATGGTGGCACATTTGTATTTCTTTCTGTCTTTCTTTCAGTCTTTCTTTCTTTCTTTTGTCTTTCTTTTGTCTTTTGTCTTTCTTGGATGGCATTAAAGGAAGACAGTAATTAGACAGTTCATTTAATCCAAAAATGAGCCCCTTACGGATCAGTGTTTTTTTTTTTTTTTCAATTTAGTTTACTGTGAAGATGTTGTGTCAGGTGCATACATTCTAAAGTCACTTCTTTGGCTGCAGTTTTAAGCACAGATATGAGCCAGCCATGTTTAGCTGTATCTAAGAGCTTCTCTCAGTAAAGTCATATTATGTTCATTTAAAATGCTGCATTATCTGATGTAATGGAGTTTGAGTCTTTGGGCATTTGGTGTGTTGATACTGTATGTGTATATTATACAGAATGGTTGTTGTTTTTTTACTGACAGGATACACTATAGTTTTATTTCCAGAATTGAGTATGTATTGTGATGCAAAAGAACAATAGAAGTAGGATAAACGTGAACATTTGAGGTAGCCTATCAGAGCAGTTTGGACTGGGATCAATCTGCTTTTGATATTCCCCCTCTGGTCATTTTATCTTATCGCTTGTCAGACTGAATTAAATACATGCATTTTCTTTTGGGAAATGGCTGATATGTTTGATATTATTAGTTGTTTAAGATACTTTTAAGCCTTTTCTGCCTGTATTGATAGTCCACACACAGTGAAGAGAGACAGGAAACAGGGAGAGAGAGAGTTGGGGAGTGACATGCAGCAAAATTGAACCCGGGACCCGGGACGGGTCAGGCTTCAGAGTCTATAGTACGCGCCCCAATATCATTATGTTTGATATTTCAATTTCCCAAAACCCTGAGGAAGACTATTGTCGAAACGTTGGTTTCCTGTGCCTTTTAAGATTTGTTTGCATGGTGGCTAAGAGTTGTGCGGCCTCATCCTTCTCAACGTTATCACCTGCCGTGATCAGCACCTCATCAACACAGGTGTGCGCTCCCTCCTTTCTGTCTGCCTGATATTTCAATCTAACAATTTCTTAACCCATTAAGACCTGAGGCCGATTCTACAAAACAGTTTTTTGAAAGAACGTACACTACTATGTCAGTGGTCCTTAAACCTTTTCATGTAAAGGACCTCAAAAATTGTATGTATTTGGCCGCGGACCCCCACCTCAAAATATTTTGTTCCAGGGACCCCCCAGAAGCAAAGATTTGAGTTACAAATGTTCGCTTTAAAATATATATAAGATTTGCACAAATTTTCGCAATTTTTCAAAAATAGCAGATCTACAATGTTTATGTCCATGTCTATGTTTGATATTCATATTATTAGTTTTTTAAGATATTTTTAGGCCTTTTCTGCCCGTATTGATAGTCCACACACAGTGAAGAGAGACAGGAAACAGGGAGAGAGAGAGTTGGGGAGTGACATGCAGCAAAGGTCCACCGGGCTCGGGAATTGAACCCAGGACTCGCTGTCAGGCATCACAAATTTTCTCACCGAGTGCCAAGCTACGAGCTTGTAGATCTGCTATTTTTTGAATAGCCAAATTGTAAAATAATGCTTTTTTAGCTCAAATCTCTCTATGCACTCACAACGCATCATACCCCCACAAATTGAACCCTGAGTGTGGACACTAATGTCCCAATACATCTCTCCGCTCTGCAAATGATTTGACTGAAATGTGTACAGATGTCTCCTCCTGGCCATGTCTCTCTCGACTCTGACTCTGTCCTGATAGAACGCTGTTGTCAATTTTGTAAATGAAAAGTGCTGCCAGACACGGATTTGCTGGCAGTTAAGTGTCATTCATCCATCCCTCTCTCCTTCCCTCTCACTCTTTTTTTTCCTGGATGTCATTTTTCCGCTCTGTCCTTCCCTGCATGGTAATTATACCGAGGATGAATGGTACGAGTCTGTTTCAGCAGATGGCTTTCCCAAAGAGAGACGTTCCTCTCTCTCTCTCCTCTCTCAGCACTGGGAGTGGCGTAATTACACACATACACAAGCGCGCGCACACACACACACACACACACACACACAAACACGCAAGCATGCATGCACGCACAGCGGACACACACACAATTATGCCTATACATTCACTAATACATTCCTGCAAGCTCTCGCGCACACACACACACACGCGCACACACACACACGCACACGCACACGGGCGCGCACCAATGCGTGGCCATCTGTAGATAGCTAATGATACCTGTGCGCATATCAGTCATTTCTAACCACATGCTGCCAGTGTGCTGGAACACGCCCCATAGATATCTCTATTGGATCACCGCAAACACACTGCTGCTACCACAATAAATACATGATGGAGCTGAAGGATCCATGAGATCACTGCAGACACTGCTACACATGATGGAAGTTTAGGATCTATTACCGTAGATCACTGCAAACATTTGCTACACATGATTATAATTTGGCTATTCAAAAATAGCAGATCTACAAGCTCATAGCGCGGCACCGAGTGCCGCGCTATGAGCTTGTAGATCAGCTATTTTTGGAAAAATCTTGAAAACGTGTGCAAATCTTTGAATATATATAGTTTTAAACATTTTCTTTGACACGAAAAAGCTTGAGAACCACTGTATTAGATCGCTGCATATGCTACAGTACACATGATGGAACTGTATGGATTAGATCACTACAAACAGATGGATGGAAATGTAGATGCAAGCATGATGCGGGTTATTTGTCTGCCGTTTACATTTCATTCGACGCAAATCCTGCACAATAAAGTCTGCAGTGTTCATTTCAACATGTAAAGTGAAAGTGATATTTTTGCTGTGTGGCAAAGTGAGAACATTTCACTCCATAGACCGATTATTTGTTTACCAACATTGAGACTGGACGCACAGGTGATTATTTCATGCAATCAATTCCCAAAATATTGTTTTGGGGTTCGCTGGTTTCAGTTCATTCAACCTCCTCTTGTGTGTTGGCTAGTGAGGCGCGTCCTAGCGAGACATGACAGAATGGGTTTCATTTGGTGCCGGCCTGCGTGCGCATACTGGTTCTTATCAGTGTGACGTCGTCTGTTATGGGGGTCTATAGCTCAACCTGAGAAGTATCTGCCATGGTCTAACGGCCAAATAACACCTTCCATCGCTGCTACTACAAATGATGGAACATTAAGGAAACACATGGTACCCCAAGCCTTTAGCAATCTCATCAGAATGATGGCTGTGGTAGTTTCAATAGGAATCGTGTAGGATAATATCATGAGGTTTAAGTCATATCCTAGAAATCCTCCTATACGTAATTCATGACTTTAATCCAGAGATATTATTCTGTAGGGGAAACATACCAGTGCAATACTTTGCCTGCAAAGTAGTGCACTGTCTGTACCCTCTCTTACTATGGGTAGAACATGTGACACGCAGGGCTGTGAGGGTGAAGTAACCCTGACCCCTAGAGGTTAGTGGGAGGTCACACCTTTTTTTTCAGCCAAGTAGAACCACAGTAAACCTCTCTCAGTGAAAACTCTCAGTCAGCCAGTAAAAATGAGATCAGAACAGATAACCTGTACTCTCTCTCTCTGTGTGTGTGTGTGTACGCTTCCTCTCTCTACCATTCTCCCTTTCTTACAGTGTGCGTAAGAACACGCTCGCACGCACACGCACACACACACACACGCACACACACACACACACACGTTTGTATTACTATACTTATGAGGACATCGACATTTTAGGAAGCCGATTTTATGATTGATTTATGCTTTTTTGGGGGACATTTTTAACCGCAAGTCTAAAGCCGGAAAATAGCAGATCTACAAGCTCACAACGTGTCGCTCTGCGACACGTTGTGAGCTTGTAGATCGGCTATTTTCCGGTGTTTGACATCGCCGCGCAACTAAGTATGAAATTGGGAAAAATCCACAACCCCGACCCCCTAAACATAACCTCTAAATGTCTAATCCTAAACCTAACCCCAACCGGAATCTTTTTCTAATTTTAAACAAAAAAAGTATTTCAACCAGAAAACAAGCATTTTTCTCGTGAGGACCGTTTGGTCCTCACAAGTATAGTAACACAAACACACACACGCACACACACACACACACACACACACACACACGCACACACGCACGCACACACACACACACACACACACACACGCACGCACACACACCCTAGGGGTCCCTTAACTGATCTCCAGAAGGTGGTTTGGGGAAGAAAGGGGGGAGGAGGAGAGGAGAGGGGGGGGGGTGGGGGGAGGGGGGGGTGCAAAAGGGCAGTGGGCCAGGGGGAAAAGGATAACAATAGCACCCCTACGGCTACCTAAACATGAGCCCAGGTCCAACTGTATCAACAAGTAAAAGTGACTGAGTGATGATAGGGTTTACAGTACAGGGCCGTTTTGCCCACAGAAAGTGTATTTTTACACCGAGATGGACAGGATTTGTTCTTCAAGAGGAGGAGGTGCACGTTTTTGTTCAACCCTTTGAGGTGCACACAGGAACCCATAGAGACACAGAGACAGGATCCATGTGTGTTACATGTGGATGGTGGGCCGGACGGACGAAGGAGAGCACATGTTGTTTACTGGCCAGGGGAAGACGGGGTACTTTGGTTTTTATAGGCCTTGAGTGTACTGCCAAAAGTAGTCCTTCTCTTCGACCTGTCCACCCCTTTGATGAGCGAAGCCAAGGACTTATCCCACCCCCACCCCACCCCACACACACACACACACACACACACACACACACACACACACACACACACACACACACACACACACACACACACACACACACACACACACACACACGTTTGTATTACTATACTTGTGAGGACATCAACACTTTAGGACAGCCATTTTATAAATGCCAAATACATATTTTGCCATTTTTAACCGTAAGCCTAAAGCCGAAAAACAGAAGATCTATAAGCCCACAAGCTGCGACGCCTTGTGGGCTTATAGATCGGCTATTTTTCGGTGCATGACACTGGCACGCAACTAAGTATAAATCATGTTCAACTCTAATTCCAATCCCTAAACCTAACCTCTAAGACACCTAAATGTCTAATCCTGACCTGCATGTTTTTCTGATTGTTAACCTATCTCTAAAAATGTTTTTTTTAAACTATAAAACAACCATTTGTCCTGTGAGGACCAGGAAAACGGTCCTCACAATGTAATATTTCTTCAAATTCTACTATACTTGGTCCTCGCAAGTATAGTAAAACACACACGCACACACACACACACACACACACACACACGTTTAATCAGTAACAACAGAGTCTACGACTACGACTCTTACTTTTTGAACACCCAGCCAAAGGAATGAAGCGCCAATGGAAACCAGCCTTGTTTCTTTTTTTTTTTTGGGTCACATGGTGGTTCTTCTTGCTGGTCATATATATAGTGAAGCCAGCAGGCGTTTGTTTTGGGTGTGCATGGACTTTTAATCAGAGTCATGGGGGAATGAGGAAGTTCCACCAGCAGCACCTTTTAATCCACCAGCATTTTAAGAATCCTCCTGAGTGGAGTTGAGTTTCCTGCAGTGTGAATGAGCTGAGGTATTTGAATGGTGTCATATACGGCTAGAAGACCCGGGAACGCATCTGTGTGTCATTTTAAGCTTTCTTTGGCTATTCAAACATAGCAGATATACAAACTTGTAGATCTGCTATTTTTTTTATATTTTTTTATCATTTTGTGCAAATATTTTTAATTTTATTTTTTTAAGGGAATATTTGTAACTCAAATCTTTGCTTCACGGGGGTCCCTGGAACTGAATATTTTGAGATGGGGGTCCGTGGTCAAATCCGTATAATTTTGGGTGGTCCTTGACATGAAAAAGTTTGAGCACCACTGATATTATAGCAAACATACGTTTTTCTTTAGAAGACATTATTTGTAGAATCCCCATATATTTAAATATATACATATTCAAAGATTTGCACAAATTGGAAATATTTTTCAAAAATAGCAGATAGCAGATACAAGCTCATAGCGCGGCACTCGGTGCCGCGCTATGAGCTTGTATAGCTGCTATTTTTGAATAGCCAAAGAAATCTAAAAATTAGAGATTTTTTCCCCGGTCTCAATGGGTTAAAAAGTGAATAGTGTGTCTTATATATCAACCGACACTATTTGCCCCTTTCTGCATAGCTAACAGCCAGATGCTCCAGTGATTGACTTTTTCAATTTGCCATTGTTTGTGTTTTGTTTCCCCCTCAGCTCTCTCTCTCTCTCTCTATCTGTTGATCTAATCTCCTGGTTGGCCCAATACCGGTGGCCAACTAACAGCTTCACACTATGAGACCTGACCTAGAACTGTCAACATCATTTAGCTAATGTCATTGCCTAAGGACTATTCAAATTACCTGAGCGTGTCTGATCCATTACCGGCACAGCAGTTATCCCCGAAACCTCAAAGAGTTGGCAGTAGTTAACACCCTAAGCGCTATCCTGTACATACATCACATCTTAAAAAAATGTGTAGAGTTGTTTCAATGCGTTTCTGCATGACAGTGAACAAATCATTCCGCTGGTGATAACACCGTGCTTGTGTCCTCACCCTCGGGCACGAGTGAATGAGTCAACCCTATATTGTTTACATGATCCAGGCAGCGCTGCATTGTGTTTTGTCACTGGGCAATCACACATTCAGCCGTGTGTGTATAGAGTGCAACGTCAATTAAAGCTCTTGAACCGAAACCATAGATTGGACGGGGCCCATGCGGTAATGCCACACATGGGGTTATTGTTGTGATGTGTTTTTGCTTTCTCTACGGTAGCACTTAGATAACACATAACACTATGCCCTCCAGTCCAGAGAGAGAGAGAGAGAGAGAGAGAGAGAGAGAGAGAGAGAGAGAGAGAGAATATAGGGTAAAAGAGTTTATTTTTATCGCTCTCGCATGGGACTGTTCATTCTTTGCATCTATTCCATCTGCCGCTTCTTTTCTCTTTTTTTTCTGTTTCTCTGTTTTTTTTCCTGTTTCTCTCTCTCTCTATGCTCAGATATCCATTGTAATAGCATACAGCAGTGTCCACAAAGAGGAAAAAAGGCAAAGCCAAAAGAAATGACAGAATGACGATGAAGAGAAAATGGTCATTGAAAAAGGCAACGAGAGTGCTCGGAAAAATGATTTTTTTTTTTTTTCAAAGAGGAACAGAAGGAGTGAGAGTGGTTGAGAGAGAGAGAGAGAGAGAGAGAGAGAGAGAGAGAGAGAGAGAGAGAGAGAGAGAGAGGGGAATAGAAAAACAAAACGTAGGAGTTAAAAGAGAGGAGAATTAGGGGGACGATGCAGGTTTCTTGGATGCACCTGACAGTTGTCTAATGTTTACAAAACTATAAGAAGAAAGCTGTAACATGAATCATCAAAACACGTTTAAGTATAGTTTTGATCTTAGCAGACAACTTTGTTGCCACAAAAACACAAACAAGAAAGAGAGATAATACACTGTCAAATCTGGAGCGTTCATTGAACTCAGAGAGTTTACATAATGGTCCATTTGGTTATAATTGTACACAGATTTTACAAATCTGATACACATCTGAGAGTGAGAGTGATTTGAATGTTGATGTTTTTTACTATGGAGAAAGTGAAAGTGGACATCATTGGCTGGCAGCAGCAGCTGCACAGAAAGTGGTATATGGGGCAGAAGCAGGCAGCAGGTCCACTTCAAAGAAAGACTAAAAGAGAAAGAAAGAGAGAGTGGAGAATATAGCAGCGCGGCAGCTGCGCCTGCTACAGGTCACACACTTGTCCGTCCACCTGTCCTGTCTTTTTGCTCTGTCAGTGTCTCTCTCAGTTTGTCTGGCCAACCCGCCTGTCTGTCTGTC
The DNA here is from genome assembly GCF_963454915.1 of Gymnoscopelus microlampas. Taxonomy (NCBI): domain Eukaryota; kingdom Metazoa; phylum Chordata; class Actinopteri; order Myctophiformes; family Myctophidae; genus Gymnoscopelus; species Gymnoscopelus microlampas. The sequence continues at coordinate 45,527,202 of NC_139943.1, read as the reverse complement.
TGTCGTCTGTCTTGCATGCAAACGTGTCTTTTATTCTAAGAACACACTGGCTATGTGCATGGCTCTGTTTATAGTTCACCCAGAACCTATGACCGGTGCGCTTAATGCACTATAGCAGTGGTTCTCAACCAGTGGTACGGGGACCACCAGTGGTCCGGGGACCACCAGTGGTCCTTGAAGGGATTCCAGGTGGTCCCCAGCTAAATGATGGAGAGTTGGCAACCAAATGGACCCTTATAGATCTTTAACTCTTGAGAGCGTAACATGAAACCAAATGGACCCTTGCGGGTCCATTTGGTTTCATGTTACGCTCTCAAACAAATTATTGTTAAATTACTGTTAAACATAAGCATTAATTGATTTACAAGAAGTCTACACAATTAGAGAACGTAGCAGAATTGTTATTTTGATCAACGTTTGACTGTTATCTCTCCTATGGTACCAGATCAATACAGCATGGAATTGTGACAAAATATTCGAAGTCTTGGGTCTGAGAGGCTAAGTCTCATCAAATGGTGGTCCGTGGCTCAAATGCTGAATAAATAATGGATATGAAAAGGGTTGAAAACCATTGGACTATAGGTATAGGATATCAATGTGCAATGATGGCCATTCTGCATGTCACATTGTGTATAAAACTTCCCCTGTGAGAGGAAACATTGTGCTTTTAAAATTGTCTATCCGTACCCACTCCAATATCTGTACTTCTGTGATAGCTGGAACATTGTCTGAACACTATGGAATGAGCTGGTGCCTCTCGGTTTGGACTAAATAAAGCAGGTACTGACGTCTTACAGCAGACGATCTATGAATTGCAGGAGCATTTTTCCTGCAGGTGCACTAGTGTGTTTCTGTGGTTGCAGTAAGATCATAGAGGATATACTGTATGAATGAAATCATGTGTAAAAACGAGCGTATTATGCTAACATCCTTGTGATGTTAGTGGTGGCGTTGCTTGCGCTACCTGCCTGTGGTAGAGAGAGACCAGTTCCAACATGCTGGGCTATACTGTCACCTCGGTGGCTAGGAAACCTTTTTGTTTCTTTCCAATAACACATACACCTCTGTGTATTGTATCTACTATGCTCCATAAACACACACACACACACACACGCACATACACAGAAACGCTCACACATCGCCCCCATTGAGCATAAGTCCCAGGGTGATTCACTTTTAATAACTATCAGTCCCTGTTGAATGGTGCGTTTCCATGGACACCGTGCACTTTTTTTCACACACACACACACACACACACACACACACACACACACACACACACACACACACACACACACACAGGTGTGGTTTGAGAGGGCTACAGCTGACTGGCTCTGTAAGGGATGGATCTGTAACACCTTCCTGTTTATAAAACACGCTCGCCTTCTTTCTCTGAGCAACAAGCATTTTCCTTTACAGAGGAAAACTAAAGGCATGGAATCAGTCATTGTTTTATTTTTTCCACGTGCGTGCGTGCGTGCGTGCGTGCGTGCGTGCGTGCGTGCGTGCGTGCGTGCGTGCGTGCGTGCGTGCGTGCGTGCGTGCGTGCGTGCGTGCGTGCGTGCGTGTACATTTGGTTGTGTGTTGCTGTTTAGCTTCAACACAAAAAAAGGATGTGTTAATTGCCTGATTCAAACTTGTTTGCGCATCATGTCTCACAAAAATAACAGATCTACAAGTGTGATGCGTCATCGCTGTGACACGCTGTGAGCTTGTACGTCTGCTATTCTGGGTGCGAGACACCAACACGCAAGTATAAACCAGGCTTTACCATGCAGATACAGAGCTTGTTAGACTAGCAGCATATCTCTGCTGTCGAGCAGAAACCAGCTATGTCCAAAATATAAACTTTTCAGGAAATGAAAAAAACTCAATACTGCCTCATCAAAGTCGGTATGGTGACTTTGATACTTGAGTGTGTCCTTATATTATCACCATTTTACCCAAGGACAGTAGGAGGTTTTTGACCATTAATGTGGAAATTCTAATCAGTGGGGGACAAACCTAACTCCACAAGTTGGAGTTAGGTGGTTTGTCCGACAGTTTGAGGATCCAAGAGTTAGGAGGTTTAGTCAGAAGCGCTTTTTTAATACTTTTAATTGGCTCAATATTTGTAAAACCCACACACAGACAGTAAAGGGTGTTCAATAGCACTGATTTATTAAACAAAATTTTAAAGTTGAAAAATGGAGATAGCTGGTTTCTGCGATAAATGATGACCTTCTAATGAAATAGAGTTTTTGTTGTTGTTCAGACATGGCTGCCTTGTAGAATTGGAAAGTAATAACAAAATCCATGGTGAATCACGTCTCTCTCTCCGTTCAACACATCATCACCAGCAAATACATCAATGCACGCGCACGTGCACTCACACATTCACACATTCACACACTCACTCTCTGTCTCGTGGTGCAGGTGAAAAGGGTCAGAAGTATGCCTAATTTATCCTCTGTGGTACGGCGGTGTCGCGCACCACAAATAGCAGATCTACAAGCTCACAATGTGTCCCATCTGTGGTGCGTTGCGAGCTTGTATAGATCGGCTATTTTCGGTTGCGCCACACCATGGTACGAAGTGTAAATCAAGCTGTATAGAGAGTGTTATTGTACTGTCAGAGAAGGGCTTACAGTGGTTCGGCTGATGATTGATCACCGTGGCTACAGAGAAACTCTAATCTGGGACACAGAGAGCTTTGGGCTGGGTTCAACGCCACTTTTTTTTACCTTTTATGACCTTCATTTTGTTTCCTTCCTTTCTTTTAGGAACCGCAACTTTCTGTAATAACCCATTAAGACCGGGAACGCATATAATTTTTAGATTCCTTTGGCTATTTTTGAAAAATCGTGAAAATGTGTGCAAATCTTGTATGTTTTACAGCGAACATTTGTAACTCAAATCTTTGCTTCTGGGGATTCTACAAATGTCTTTTTTTTTTTTTTTACTTATGTTGCTATTTATCAGTGGTTCATAAACTTTTTCACGTCAAGGACCCCCAAAATGATATGTATTTGTCCACGGACCCCCTTCTGAAAATATTTTGTTTCAGGGAACCCCAGAAGCAAAAGAAATGTTAAAAATATGTATATATATTCAAAGATTTGAACACATTTTCATGATTTAAAAATACATAAATAGCAGATCTACAAGCTCATAGCGAACTGAGCTTGTATATCTGCTATTTTTGAATAGCCCAAAGAAAATCTTAAAATGACACCGATGCGTTCCCGGTCTTAATGGGTTAAAAACCGTCCCGATAATCCGATATAAACATTAAAACTAGTCGCATTCCGTTTGAATGTGCTTCATAAACAAAAATAGAGACGCCTAACTGGCTCCATGTGATAATTTGATTTGAGTTTTCCATAAACATATGGAACATTTAATCTAATGCAGCCAACAGCCACTACTGTCTCGTAGTCTAATTTCATCATTTCATAAATCATATTTCTTAACAGGTCCATATGGATGACTCAGTGTTCAGTAAGCTTTGCATAAAGCAGGTCTTTGGGGTCTGGTAAATTGCAGGCCACAGACTGGGGCTTGTTCGGTAATTAAATAAATAGAACTGTAATAAATAGAACGAAATGACACATTTTTGTGAACTCTTCGGATTAATCGTTTGCGGTGACTTTTGTGGGATGCTTCAAAATGTGGATTCGTTCAGTGTGCCTAATGGCTGGTTCACATAAGACCACTGACTTTAGACTTCAGCCTTAACTCTTTAAGACCGGGAACGTATCTGTGTAATAATTGTTTTACATTTCTGTGGCTCTTAAAATATCAGATATACATTAATTTGTTTATTTGGACAGGACAATGCATATTAATGAACGTCATGACATAAATACACCGGAATTAGCAAAGATGCTAGTTTTCATCCGCAGTCCTCATACGAGCTTGTAGATCTTCTATATTTTAACCATCGTGAAAATGTGTGCAAATCTTTGAATGTACATTATATTTTCAAAGCAAACATTTTTAACTCAAATCTTTGCTTCTGGGGATTCTACAAATGTCTTCTAAAACAGTTTTCTAAAAAAAACTATGTTTCTATATCAGTGGTTCTGAAAATTTTTCATGTCAAGGACCCCAAAAAATATATGTATTTGGCTGCGGACCCCCATCTCAAAATATTTAGTTCCAGGGACCCCCAGAAGCAAAGATTTGAGTTAAAATGTTCGCTTTAAAAAATACGTATTCAAAGATTGGCACAAATGTTCGCGATTTTTCTAAAAAAATAGCAGATCTACAAGATCATAGCAAGCTTGTAAAGTATATCTGCTATTTTTGAATAGCCAAAGAAATCTTGACACAGATGCGTTCCCGGTCTAAATGGGTTAAGAGACCGTTTAGCTAGCAGCTCTTTTGCATCAATCAGAAAACGCTATGAAAACTGAGCTGCGATGGAAACCAACAAAATAACCAAGACAACAGCAAATAAGACAGGGGGTCGAACCGCTGTACATTACCATTATGTATACAGCATGTGTGTGTGTGTGTGTGTGTGTGTGTGTGTGTGTGTGTGTGTGTGTGTGTGTGTGTGTGTGTGTGTGTGTGTGTGTGTGTGTGTGTGTGTGTGTGTGTGTGTGTGTGTGTGTGTGTGTGTGCGCACGCGTGTGCTGGCTCATGCATATATTGTGTCCTCGCTGAAAATAGGATTTATTTTTTTGATTTAGTGCCAACACCAAAGAGGTGGATCATGAGAAGTAGACGCAATCTGTTTCTAACTACAGCCCGGCCCAGGAGGTCTTCTTCACTTTCCTCTCTCTCTCTCTCTCTCTTCTCTCTCCTCACCTCTCAACCTCATCTTTGGCAAAACTCAAAACTCAAGATTTTCTCCCATTTTTTCCATCTCTACCCTCCCTCCTCCTTCTACCTTTCACCTTTCATTAGTGGAGCGTTTGATTTATATTGGGAATTTAAAAGCAAAACGACTCAAAGGAGTATCATGACACAAAAGGAGGAGAGGAGAGCACTTAAAAGCGTCACTGGAAACAGTCATTTCCGAAGAGGTCCTTGATGGATACAAGGAATACATGGAATTAAACAAGTCTATGGAAACAATTACATTACAAGATAATCCTTCTAGTCCTCCTTGCAACCCTACGCCCATGGTTAAAACTCCTTCCCGTAAAAGTGAACCATCAATACGATCCCCACGTCATCTCCTTAACTTCTGTTTTAAATATGTCCTATATGTACTTTTAATACAAGGAACATTGCATTTCATAATGCAATGTTCTCTTGTGTTTCAATTATGTTTCCAGCTTCCAACCACATTTGGGCAGTTCATAGTATATTCTGGAGCCTTTCTGTGAATTCTATCAAACATAATGAAACATCTTCAGTTATTTAACTACTTGAAACCTAATGGTCATAAAGCGACACATTGTGAGCTTGTAGATCGGCTATTTTCGGCGTGATGATTTGGTGTTGAGGGGAATTGATCTTAAACTGTAACAATCCAGCTTCCTTCGTTTCTATACTTTATAATAGTATCATATATAATAGTGTCCTCTGTGCTACGGTACCTGAATGTTTTTGTTTCAGTATAGCATGAACAGGCATAGTTAAAGAGGCACTGAATTAATGAGGCAACTAAAAGCTTCAATATAAAAAGGTAATGATGTGGTTACATGCACACAATAACCTAAATATTGTCCCTGACACAACAATCCCATGTTGATTTAAAACAATTCAAAAAATGCGATGGCTGGATACAAAGTTGTCCGCTAAGATCAAAACTATGCTTAACGTGTTTCGATGATTCATGTTACAGCCTTCTCATCATGTTGTAAACATTAGACCATTTGTTCTCAAAGTGGGGTCCGGGGACCCCCAGGGGTACTTGTGGGGGTTCCAGGGGGTACCCAGCTAAATTATGGATAGTTAGGAACCAAATGGACCCCTATGGGTCTGTAACTCTGATAGTGTACAAATGGAACCAAATGGACCCTAACGGGTCCATTTGGTTCCATTTGTACACTATCAGAGTTAAATTAACATCGATTTTACAATATAAAGAAAGAAATGCCATTAAATGGGGGTCCGTAGCCTAATGCATGTCAAACTGGGGGTCCTTGAAATTAAAATGGTTGAGAATCACTGCTAGAGCCGTAAAAATCTTCCCTTATGGGGGTCCCTGGCATATCTTTTCAATTGGGGGTCCGCGGGCTAATAAGTGTCAATTTGGGGGTCCTTGACAGGAAAAAGTTCGAGAACCACTGCATTAGACAACTGTCAGGTGCATCCAAGAAACCTGCATCATCCCCCTTATTCTCCTCTCTTTTAACTCCTACGTTTTGTTTATGCGTAGTCTCCATTTCTAGTCTCTCTCTCTCTCTCTCTCTCTCTCTGGCTCTGTCTCTCTCTCTCTCTCTCTCTCTGACACACTTCAAAGAGGTGGGCATTCTTCTGCTGAAACATTCATGAGCATTTTTGTTATTTACTCCCTGAGAAACAAGAGAGCGAGAGAGAAAGAATGAAAAGTGCGAGAGAGGAAGAAGAGCCAGAGTGGAAGAGCATAAAATGTCAATTTTCTCTCAGCTCTCTTTTCATCCATCCGTACCTCAACACCCTTTTTGTGTGGTTTGCCAAGTGGAGGGGGGGGGGGGGGGGTCATCGTGTGGGCAGTGAGAGAGAAAACCACGTGAGAGGGACGGAGTGTGAACGCATGTGTGAGCAATGTGTCACAGAAAGAAATGACCTGCCGTAATGTAGGCCTACACACAAAAAAAAAGTAACTAAAGTACTGTACTTAAGTACAATTTTGAGGTATTTGTACTTTACTTGAGTATTTCCAATTTCCAATACTTTTACTTCTACTCCACTACATCTCAGAGGCAAATATTGTACTTTTACTCCACTACAATTATTTGAAAACTTACAAGCGACTTTGCAGATGTAAATGATGACATTATAAAACATATATTAACCACTTTAGCCCTATTTTATACCTAGGCTATTTGAAAATAGCCGATCTACAAGCTAGATTTGCTATTTTCAAACATTTCAATACTTTTACTTTTGGTACTTTAAGTACATGTTCATACCCATACTTTTGTACTTTTACTCAAGTAAAAACACCAGACTTTTACTTGTAACAGAGTACTTCTACATTGCAGTATTGATACTTTTACTTAAGTAAAACTTTTTCCACCACTGGCAATGACAAAATTCTCAACATACTAGCTTGTAGCTGAGCTCAGTTTTCCATTGTGAGCGTGAAAATCGCTCATTCGGCCAGGCTTTGGGAACACCCATGGATTACACAGCAAAACGTGAGCTGGCTCTTTCTAAAAGTAGCCCATATGAAAGCCAGCTAATGGTTGTTGTGGGTGCAGAGTAAATCCTCCGTTTTCTACTAGTGGAATATTCTCAGAGCGTTGCGACATCGTGTATATGGTTCCCAGATTTCCGACTGTATGTTCCGCAAAGTTGGCTCGCTCCGGTCAAGGTCGCTCGGCCCCGGGCCAGACAGTTTGATCGTTGGCTGCCAACATTGCCGTATATACCTGCCCAGAGAACCAAGATGGCTTGGCCGTGGTGCTTCAATACCTGCTGTCCATCTCTCTGCTCGCTGGCTCTGCAGCTGCACCATGTTTGTCGGCCTGGAACCAGTTAGTGTGTGTGATTGTGGAGGAAGATGAGCCTTTTAGTGTTTAACAGTGGTTACCAAACGATGGGTCGCGACCCATTTTAGGGTCACACAACCATTTCGGTTGGGAGTAAAATATCCTTTCTTTCTTACGTTTCCTTTTGTATTATTAGTTCAAAAGATTAAAACAAAAACATTTATCTCCCCCCCAGAGAAAAAAACATGAATTAAAAAACAACTATTAAGAAATAATAAAACGGCAGAGCTTGTAGATCCGCTATTTTCACTATTATATAGGGCTTCAGTGGATAATTCATAATCTATTTTTATAAGTTTGGGTCCCGGAGAGACACCTTAATGTATCTTTTGGTTCTGGAGCTGAAGTTTGGGACCCACTGCAGTAGAGAGAATGGAACAGAAAGGCTTATGAAAAAGGCAAAGAAGAACAGGAAAGGAACACTGTAAAATCACAAATGTTAATCTAACTCTGATGCTGCAGTCACAGGATCGGAGGCAAAAAGCTATGAAAGTGCTTGAGCGTGGACGGCTACGTTGCTGCAGAGTCACCGCTGAAGTGCTCCAGTGTTGCTCAAGCCACACTGCGTGAATGACAGGGTAGGGTTAAATAGAAAGGGTAGGGTTAAATAGCGCAGGGAACTGGATCACGGCAAGAATGAGTTTTTCTTCCATTTACGGAATGGGGGCAGGAGGAATTGTGGGGTAGACAGAAGGCGTGTGAACATGGTGAAACAAAAACATATGTTTGATTGATGCTTGACTGCGTCATTGGACTGCTGAAAAACATTGAAGTCGGCTCAACTTTTGTTTTGCAGCGCATCACAGCCGTCATACGGCGTGTGTCAGCTGTCAGTTTGCAGCCGGTGGTGTAACTGATATGTTGTCCCTGGTTTCCATCGAAAATTACTTAAATAGCCTTTCGCCGCTAGTGTGTGAGCACAGCATGAGAGTGTGCAAATGGACCAGGGATTTAGCAATTAAATGGAGGATAAATGATCCTGAGGAGCCTAAATCCAAAACAAAGCAATGTAACATTCCTTGTAGCCCCAGGGCATTAAAGGACGACTTTTTTTCCAACAAGATTTCATATTTTTTTATTTAGATTTGTATTAACGTGAGAACAATGGCTTCTATTATTGCATTGCAAACTTTCCAGGAATAAAAAGCCTGCCGTTTCTATTAGCTTTGGATTCCCTATCGATGATGTCACTGGTAGACGGGATTCTGAACTGTCCACAGCCCTCCTCTGAGACACAGACAGAGTAGAAAATAATTGTACCATTTCATTATGAGCATTTAGTGAGGACCAATTATATGAAGATAGGTTGAAAATGGGTGACGTCATCCTTTAAGTACGGATCCTCAAACTGTTTATTAGGGCAGAGTACAATTCTTTTCGAGCTGATGAACAAGGAGGTGAATCTCTGGTCATACGGCTGCTGTAGACGCTCGCTGTCTAACCAACGAAGATTATAAATGTTGCATAACAGACCTGCATTAAAATGAGATAACAGATAATACAGTAGGTTATTGTCTGAACTCAGGAGGGCATCTTCTGTCACTACGTCTAACATTTTGCTTCATTGCCATGTTGATTCACTTTAACTTTCATTTGAAACAGCTTTGAGCCTGCGGTGTTGTTGTGATACAGAACTACCCATAATTACTGTAATGATAACCAAGTGATTATCAACATTCTCTCCGTTCTCCTTTTCCAGAAATGCTGGAGTCTAACAACCTAGTGACATTTGAGGGCCTGGCCAACAGCTCAGCGTACCACACCTTCCTTTTGGACGAGGAGAAAGGCAGACTGGTGGTGGGAGCCAAGGACCACATCTTCTCCTTCAACCTCCTCAACATTAGCAAAGACTACACACAGGTACAGTAGATGACCATGTTCAAGGTTTCAAGGTGGCTCTTTATTGTCTATCTTGTCCACAGGTACATAAGAGTAAAACTTGTTTTTTGTTCAGCTTCCTTCAGACAATACAGCATAGGTAATAATAACTCAAAAAATAAATAGTTTTTATACTAATAGGATAATAAGAATAGAAAAGAGTATGACTGTATCTCCATCAGTCTACAGATCAATTTGTCCATCAATGACTATTTCTCTGCTGTCGGGCAAAAAACAACTCCAAAATGTTAATTTTTCAGGAAATGAAAAAACAAAACAAAAAGTGGAGTCAGGAGGTTTTGTTCATCATCGATAAGAACAGCTAAATGAACCTCCAAGCTCACAATGAGGTTGAAGGTCAAAGGGGGGTGGAGCCTGGAGTCAGCAAAACCAGCCAACTCCACCCTCCTTTGGTGGAGTTAGCTGGTTAAGCAGAAAGTTTGAGGATCCAATGCAGTTTTGTGTCCAATGCAAAGGGTGTTCAATAGCACTGATTTATGAAAACAAATGAAAAAGCTCAAAAATGTAGTTTGCTCGACAGCAACGGATACAGTATAATGTATACTTTATGCGTAACATATTCTGACTATTGGTCAATGTCTGTATGACAGACTGGCCTCATATCTTGCACTGTGTGTGTGTACGTGTGCACCTACATCCCCGGTGCCATTCCAGGCCTCAGGTATCTCTGGACTTGCAGAACAGACTCTGTTTCTGCAGAAAAGTGCCTAATGAATATTTCAGGCCAGAGCTGTCGCACAGGATCACACGCTGCGCCAGGCATGTTAGCCGCTCCGCGCACACCTGGATGAATAATGAAGTAAACGGAAACAAAGTGGAGAACAAATCGCATTGTGAACCCCCCCCCCCCCCCCCCCCCCTCCAACCCTTCCATTATGCACAGATGGATGCAGACTTGCTTTGCTTCACCTGGGCCTATGGCATTCTACAGACACGTTTTTGTTTCCTTTTCAGTCTGTGGTTTTATTCTGTAAATCTGATTCAGGGAAGGCTCATTTCTTTTGTCATGTGTTCATGTCTGTGCCACAGATACCCTGGCCGGCCTCCCCCACCAGAAGAGATGAATGCAAGTGGGCAGGAAAAGATCTCTCGGTAAGACCTTCAGTTGAACTTACAGTTGTTGCTTTCTCACTGCGGCCAACCTACAGTATATTGCTGCTTACATGATGCGAGACAGAACTTTAATTATTAAAGTTCTGTCTCGCATGTAAGCAGCAATATCGTTCATGACCAAATCATACTCGTTCACATTCAAACAGTCGTTTGTTTACTTACACAGGCGTTTACATACAGAGCACATTTCCTTCCTGTTCCAGTTGTAACCAGTGGTCTCACGAACACAATGCACTGACAAGTAACACTGGTCTAAAGTAGCAGTCACCCACAGTGACTAAGACCTGACCCGACTACCACACCAAACCCACAGTGACTAACACCTGAGTAACAGAACGTTATACTGTCTCTTTGTGATATTACGTTTCTCTCGTCTTGTGTGGCGACAAACCACGTGGACAAAGCACTCCGTTCGCCGCTGTAGCTGACCACAAAAGCTGGTCCTAATCCTTCCTTGGGCCTGTATATAGATCATCGCTTGACCTTAATCACCTATCTATCTCTGATATCAATCGTGGGAAATCACTGCACTTACAGCCATAGTATGGAATGGAATGGAATGAGTATGGAATCGGCGTGGAAAATAAATCTATATAGTCACGTGGTTTGTTGCTGCACAATATGATATATCTCATTTAACCCATTTAGATCGGGAACGCATCTGTGTAACCACTTAAACCATTATTTTATAATTTGGCTATTCAAAAATAGCAGATATACAAGCTCATAACGCGGCACAGAGTGTTGCGCTTTGAACTTGTAGATCTGCTATTTTTGAAAAATCTAGAATCTTTTTGCAAATCTTTGAATATATATATACTTTTTTAAAGCAAACATTTTTTACTGAAATCTTTGCTTCTGGGGGTCCCTGGAACAAAATATTTAAGATGGGGGTTGTCACAGGGCAACCCGTGCCCCGTTCGAGCCTTTTCACAGGGGTAATTAAGATGGGGGTCGTCGGCCAAATACATATAATTTTGGGGGTCCTTGACATGAAAAAGTTTGAGCACCACTGATATAGAAGTTTTTTCAAAAAAATGGATTTAGAAACATTTGTAGAATCTGCCTCAGGTCTTAATGGGTTAATGCACAGTGACTCCACGAAAGAATGTAACCATAGCTGTTTATGTAAAAGAATAATCGTGCTTTGGGTAATTTGATAAGCCGATGCTAAAGCTGGATCTGATTTACTGCCATGGCATTATGATTCGCTCATCCTCAGATGACTCCACGTTTGCATGACGAGCCAAACGCCGCACCTGTATTTACAGGAGAGCAGAGGTCAAGCATTACCGGTACATGTTTGTGTTAAAGTGGGGTAACTATGTAAACACACTGAGAGTTGACGTAGCATTGCGTCCTGCTTAACCACTTCCATCCCGGTGTCGCAATTTTGGCCACATGTCATTACAGGCAAAACGTTTAAAACCATTTCAAAATCAACAAGTTTTCAAAAAAACGCCCAAAATAGCCAATCAACAAGCTCACAACACATGGCGATATGATGCTTGTAGATCCCCTATTTTTTTTACCATTTGTCATACAGCAAAGTATATATCAGGCTTACAGTAAGTGGTTAAAGCTTCTTGATGAATTGCGTATTCAGTAGATGAGCCTCAAGCCAGTGGCTCTCAAACTTTTTCGTGTCTGTCAAGGACCCCCAAATTGACACTTATTAGCCCGCGGACCCCCATTTGAAAAGATATGCCAGGGACCCCCATAAGAGAAGAATTTTACGCACTAGCAGTTATTCTCAACCATTTTAATTTCAAGGACCCCCAGTTTGACATGCATTAAGTTACGGACCCCCCATTTAATGGCATTTCTTTCTCTGGGACCCCAATTCATATTGTTAAATCAATGTTAATTCTGAGAGTGTTCAAATGGAACCAAATGGACCAGTTAGGGTCCATTTGGTTCCATTTGAACACTCTCAGAGTTACAGACCCATAGTAGAGTTCATTTGGTTCACTCTCAGAGTTACAGACCCATAGGGTTCATTTGGTTCCTAACTATCTATCATTTAGCTGGGGACCCCCTGGAACTCCCTCAAGGACCCCTGGGGGGGGTCCCCGAACCCCACTTTGAGACCAACTGCCTCAGGCAACAGGCTGTAGTTATGAAATCATAGCAGTATATATCTGGGCCTCACTGACAGGTGCGTGGCTGCAGCCAGGAACCATGTGAGCTGTCTGCTGTGCAATAGGACTGATTTAAAGGGCCATGGAACCCTTTGTCTGGGTCTGTTTTCTGTAAACACTCTGGCATGGATGACTGGAGAAGCCTGAAGGGTTGTGTGTGACATGGGGCCGTGCGAAAGCGGGAGTCGGAGAAGCGAACGAAGGGTGAGGGAGATGACATTACATTACAGTCATTTAGCAGACGCTTTTATCCAAAGTGACTTACAATAAGTGCATTCAACATAGGTAGGGAACGAAACTACTAATCACCAGAAGTCTTAAATGCATTTTCTGCAAAAACAAGCAACCAAGAGTATACCTAGCGCTAAGGTAAACGTGCAATATATCAGCTACCTACATTCTTAAACAGATGAGACAAAATAGCAAAATCAAATGAGCAAGAGCTAAAACAAATAAGTGTATCGACTAAACAAGATCCAATAAAACAATATAACAATAAAACAAGAGTTCGTACAACTAGTTAACAACAAGTAGGCCAGGCAAAGAGGAAGGGTAGTGTTTCCTGAGGAGGTGGGTTTTCTGCCTGCGGCGAAAGATGGGCAGTGACTCTGCTGTCCTGACATCAGTGGGAAGTTCATTCCACCACTGTGGGGCCAGAACAGAAAAAAGTTGTGACCGTGTAGATAGACCAGAAGGACCCTTGAGTGACGAGGCAATCAGTCGCCCCGAGGTGGCAGACCGAAGTGGTCGGGCAGGGGTGTAAGCACCGACCATAGCCCGGAGGTAAGAAGGAGCTGTTCCTTTCACTGCCCTATAGGCTAGCACCAGGGTTTTAAACTGAATGCAAGAAGCTACGGGGAGCCAGTGTAGAGAACGGAGAAGGATAGTTGTGTGGGAGAACTTGGGGCGGTTGAGGTTCGCCTCCAACGTTGGTGGTGTGAACGTGGGTGTGAATGGATGAATATAATGCAAATTGTAATTGCTTTAGAGAATAATGTATATTCTGTAAATGCCAGTGGTGTATAAAAGTAACTAAGTACATTTACTCAAGTGCTGTACTTAACTCCAATTTTGAGGTACTTTTACTTTACTGGAGTGTTTTACATTTTCAGTACTTTTACTTCTACTCCACTACATCTTAGAGGCAAATATTGTACTTTTACTCCACTACAATTATTTGAAAAGTTACTAGTTACTTTGCAGATTTAGATTATTATTACAAAACATGCATTAACCACTTCAGCCCTACATACATTTCGGCCATTTGAAAATAGCCGATCTACAAGCTGACAATGCGTCGCGATGTGTCAGCTTGTAGATCGGCTATTTTCAAAAGACTTTTATACATTTGAAAAGTTGTGAAATGGGACATTTTGCATAATGAGTATACGTTCTACTTTTGGTACTTTAAGTACATTTTGATACCAATACTTTTGTACTTTTAGTCAAGTACATTTAGAATTCCGGACTTTCACTTGTAGCAGAGCACTTCTACATTGCAGTATTGATACTTTTACTTCAGGAAAACATTTGAGTACTTTTCCCACCACTGGTAAATGCACCATTTTACCGTTCTAGATAACAGGACAGGTACAAACCTGTGAGATATAATTCCTGTTGTCTGCATCATTGTTAGTTGGAGGGTTTATTGCAGGTTCCACTGCCCAAAACAAAGCGTGCAGACTGCATAACGAGCTTGTTGCAGTCATTATAGTCGATTATTCACATAAAACCGCATGCGCGCACGCTTTGAATCCACAGAACGACGGCGGCGGTTTGAGAGATGAAAACAAAGGCTTACACAACAGCGGCAGCCTTCTGCTGCTGACCCAGTAAAGCCAGATAAACGTAGTCATGCATAATCTCCGTGGCTCTATTTTCCTTTTTTTCTACCCCCCCCCCCTGATGTGTGCAATGATGACATATTCATTTTCGTTTCGGAGGTCAGGTCTGTTCAGGCACGTGCCGATGGAGCCGGGGGAAAAACTGACCATGCAGCAACACAGAGACAACACACACACACACAGTACAAGACATCAACCCATGCCCACAGGCTACTGTACTCGCCCATATGGCTTGATTTATACCTTGTCGTACGTACGCTGAAAACAGCAGATCTACAAGGTCACGACTCAACTCAACTCAAAGTATTTGTAGAGCACATTTAACATGGACCGGGTCAACCAAAGTGCTGTACAGTTTAACTTGAGACCTGAAGCCGATTCTACATGTCTCCTAAATCTCAACTTTTCTGAAAAACGTATGTTTCTATATCAGTGGTGCTCAATCTTTTTCATGTCAAGGACCCCCAAAATTATATATATTTGGCCGCGGACCCCCATCAAAATATTTTGTTCCAGGGACCCCAAGAAGCAAAGATTTGAGTTAAAAATGTTCGCTTTAAAAATATATATATTCAAAGATTTGCACACATTTTCAAGATTTTTCAAAAATAGCAGATCTACAAGCTCGTAGCGCGGCACTCGGTGCCGCGCTATGAGCTTGTATATCTGCTATTTTTGAATAGCCAAAGTGTAAAATAATGCTTTTTAGCTCAAATCTAAAAATGACTCAGTTCCAGGTCTTAATGGGTTAAAACAAAACAAAACAATGTGATATAAACAGACATGTGATGAAATAAACACAAACAAAACATTAGCACCAGTTGGTGCTAATGTTTGTGCTCACGTGTTGTGAGCTTGTAGATTGCATGTTTTTGGTGAGCGATGTATACATTCAGCATTACACACATATAGCAAAAACATTACTCAACGTCACTATTGCAGGCATTCAGCTGGTTCTTTTTGATTCCAGAGAGACTAATAATAATAATGATAATAGCATCACAACCAATCAATCAATTAAGAGGCAGCCAGGCCAATATGAGAAAAGGTGTAAGAGATATTCAGATTAAATATCCACTATGGAGTAATCATAATAAATACAAAGTAAGACCCAGCTAGAGAAAAGGGTCTGTTTTTCTTTAGAAAATATGGAGTAAGATCAGATGAGACAGGACATACTTATACAGAGTTACTCTCTCAGTATAGTGACAGTGAGCCAAGGTGCTTTATGCTATATTATACTGTATGGTTACCTCATGAGTTGTTTATTCACCCTCGGTAACTCCCTCCCCTTGTAAATGTCACAATAATCCCATTGGATATTATGCAGCCCCTGTCCTCCCTATAATCTTATAGAAGTCAACATGTGGAGAGGTGGCAGGGTTCAAAGGGAGCGAGAGAGAAGTGGAACGAGAGAGAGAGAGAGAGAGAGAGAGAGTCACAGATTATCTCTACTAACCAGATCACATCATTGTTATCTAGAGTTGTTGTTACGCCGCACAATTACTGCAATCTAATCTGGTGCTGTGTAATCTCTCAGATTGGGCACTGTAGTACAGTTCGGCCATTCTTTTGTTTTATTGTAGATTACAGTGGGCTGACCTACTGTATCTATCTTTAACGTCACTCATCCATCTCTTTCGTTCTCCTCTTTCTCTCTCTCTCTCTCTCTCTCTCTCTGAAATTGAACTGAATTCATTATTTCCATTTAATTAATCTTAATCTGTGTTTCTTTGGCTTCCTGTGCGTCCATCAGAGGGAGTGCTCAAACTTCATCAAGGTGTTGCAGCCGTTCAACCAGACCCATCTGTACGCGTGTGGGACGGGAGCCTTCCACCCTGTGTGTGCCTACCTGGAAGTGGGCAAGAGGCTAGAGGTACTGGAACACAACATAACACAGCCTGGTTCTGCCCCCTTTATCTGGCTTATAGTGTGGCTCAATATGCATGACAATTCAGTCTCTTTTTTTTGCATTGGCATCTGTGTGTCTGTGCGTCCATGGTAAATATTGCAAACTATTGGCCTGAACAGTGGCACATGTCTTGTGCACGCTGTCAGCAGGACAATGAAGTAAAGTATTGTTCACATATTGTGAATATTTGCTATTTTTTTTTGCTTTTCATATTTAGTTAACCCATTCAATCCGGGGACGCATCTCTGTCATTTTAGATTTATTTGGCTATTCAAAAATATCAGATCTACAAGCTCATAGTGCGGCACCGAGTGCTGCGTTATGAGCTTGTAATCTGATATTTTTGAAAAATCGTGAAAGTTTGAAACATTTGTAACTCAAATCTTTGCTTCTAGGGGGTCCCTAGAACAAAATATTTACTGTTCACTAAAAAAATATAGTTATACAAGCTATGAGCTTGTATATCTGCTATTTTTTAAGCTATTGTTTGATGCGTCCCTGGATTGAAGGGGTTAATTCATAATCTCAGATCCACTGTCCCTCCGTCCCTGCATAGTCGGGCAAGACCATCAATATGACATCTTAAACATGACGTCAGATTTCCACAAGGAAGCCATCACACTGTTATTAGACCCAGTGTCTTGTTAAAAAACAGATCCCTGGCAGCAGCCAGCTATAATGCGAGACACAGAGGAGAAATGCACGTTTTGCCAGAGGCGTAGGAGTCGATAGTTTTACTTTTGATTTAGAGCACAGAGGGCCATCTCTGAGGACATTCTCTTCCCCTGAATGATTTTCAGAAACTACTTAAAACATGGTTTCAGTCGCTCAGCAAAATGAGGTGGAAAATTAAACACAGGGTTCCATAGTCTACAAGCTCTCCAATTCATCACTCTTAATATGAAAGTGCTACACTGTGAGTGTGCATTTGTGCGTGTGTGCGTGCACGCGTGCGTTTGTGTCCATTTGTGTATGAAAGAGGGAAATTGCTCTCCTCTCCTCCTTAATGCCACTGACTCAGTCTTATAAATGTGTGTTTCCTATTCATTAGACAGTCGTTTTTTTTTAGCTGACAATTAGAGAGCGGAAATATCTCTGAGATCAGCCATTTACGCAGCACTGCAATTCATCTGCTGGCCAAATCCCAGTATACACTTGTAAAATATGTATGAGTTTCTTTTGTTTCAGACTACAATGTACCATAATCGCACTCAGACATCAAATAAATGTTTCATTATTGTTCCATATGACAAAGATTTGTCAACTTTGTCATATGGAACAGTAATAAAAATGGACTTTTATGTCTGAGTGCGACCCTTCACGTAATGATTTATTGAAGAGTTTATTTGGACAAGGCACCAGAGTGGTCAGAGTGCGGTGGTACAGACCACAAGATACTAAACTTAATAACAACGCTCTTACAGACGCCCTGAATATTGTATAGAATATTACTATTTTAATGCTATATCATAAATTCATATTTTTGTTATTCTCACATTTGGCATACTTCAATGTGGGTTTTATTTTGCACTGTGTAGCACTTTTCTCATTTTAATGTGTTTGTTTAATGTGATCTAAATGAAAAGCCAAATTCTTTTGATGTGGGAACATATTTCACCAATAAAGACTCAAGACTAGCTTTTACATCAAATAGATAATCCCACATCCTGCTCTATAGTTAGGGTATGTTCAACTCTGACTTTTTTACAAAGCTATATAGCTAACTGTTTGTTTGACCTCTTGTGTGCATGTGTGTATTCAGGACAATGTGTTCAGACTGGAGTCCCACATCGAGAACGGCCGGGGGAAGAGTCCTTACGATCCAAAGCTCCTCACCGCATCCATGCTCATCGGTAGGTCCCTCGCTATCTTAACCCGGAGAGCGCTGTGCTGTCCGCTCACTGATCTCTAGTTTGTTGTATTACAAGCACAGGAGCAGTGCCAACACCTTGCTTCATCCTCATTCATTTGCATTACGTAGATATACAGAGTGTTAAAGTATGTACCAAATAACAGGACCAGGCATCTAGGTCAGTCATTATGAAGTGGATCTGTTCTGTAGTTCTGCATTTACACGCTAGCGAACCCGGTCATTGGCGAGACTGTAAACTCTATTTCAGTCTTATAGGAGAGCATCTTAAAAGACCGGCTGGTAGATGACACTATACATTTCCATTGTTAGTGAAGTCTCTTTTGGGTGGAAATCCCCATTTTTTTGGGCTTTACACTTTGCATCATGTTGTAGATCTGCTATTTTTGGTGTGCATCACTGCGTGTAACCAAGTATAAATCAGGCATTAGCGAGAGAGGGAGAGCTGTGTGCACATGGCATGAGCCCCCCTCCCCACACCCACACCGGTCCCCACCCTGATGATGGCAGTCATATTGTGTTATATCACACCATTTAAGCTAACAGATGGCTATTTTCCAGCCCATCAGCCCTTATCTCCCCTCCCCTCACTTTCTTCCCTTTCTCTCACCCACATTATTATGCACTCCCCCCCCCCCCGTCTCACACCTCTCCTCCTCTGTCCCTCTTCAGTCACCCCCATATCCCATTGCGCGCACCCCCCCACAACCACCCACTCCCCGCCAACTCCCGACCGAGTCAATGTTAATTTCACACCCCTCCTGTTCATCACGTCAGTCGGCGCTCGTGGCAGCTGGTGTCCTGTCTCGACTTGCGGTCCAACCTGTATCGCTAAGCCCCCGAATAATGGCTCCCGCTTCACACACCTGCGTTATTAAAGTGTAGTCACCTGAGCAACACACACACGTACACAACACACGCTTGTATTGTATCTGTGAGGACCCTCCATTGACACTCACCCTAAAAACATTCATTCTTCAGCTCATTCAAACTCTATAGCCCTGGCCCTCGCCTTAACCCTAAAGGCCAACTTATGCTTTGAGAGTCAAGTGTCTCACAACCTTCTGAGTTTTGAGCATTCATACTGTCTGCGACTCGCCGACAGCGTCTCCCACAAAACGTAAACAAGAAAGTGCACGTGGTCTCGTGCATCTCCGTGACAATGGAGCTTACTTTTGTCTTCCCAACCAATCAGAGTACGCAACATTTTATGAAGCGTCTGCAACCTTTCATTTTTCCAGAGATTATGCGACACCGACAGCGGATGTTCTCCTATAATGTTTTTGTTGCTGTTTTAACGGCAACAAAAACACTCCAAGCATAAATTGATAAAACTAGAAGCTCGCCCCCGCTACGCGGGGGCTCGCGTCTAGCCCGCGGCCACGCCCACGTAGCGCCCGCGGCCACTTGGCAACTCATATAAGTGGCGTAGCGTCATGAGGGCCAGTGGGGCCGTGGCTCGGTCAGTGAAGACCCTGTAGTGCGGATGATATGTGGCATAGAGGGGCAGATTGTAAATCCCCAGAGGAAACATCCGTGGGCTACCATTGGTTCAGCGATGTGTGCGGTCGCCCTGCGGCCCCTCCTCCTCCACCAATGTGCAGTATTGAGAGCCCTGACGTCACAACAATTGGAGCGATGGGCACTGCACTCTGGTTGGTTAGGGTACACCTAGGGCCCAGGTAGAACCCAGTTAAAGCCTGCATGGGCAAACCCAGTTAGGACCCGCCTTGGTCCCACATAAACATGGCTAGTTGGGGCCCACCTAAGGGCCAGGTAGAAGCTACTTATAGCCTGCATGGGCATCGCAGTTGGGACTGTAGTGGATGCCGCTGACATTGCTGACATGGGGTCCATATGGTTTAGCCCACCTTGAAACCATATGGGAACTACGCTGGCATGCTGGCTGGAATGCAAACGCTGCATCATACCTGTAGTGTTTAGTTTGATGTTGTGTGTGTAGCAGATATACCTGCAGTGTGTAGACCAATGTCCATGTGAAAGTCAATGCCCAGCAGTTTTTTTTT
The DNA here is from genome assembly GCF_963454915.1 of Gymnoscopelus microlampas. NCBI lineage: Eukaryota > Metazoa > Chordata > Actinopteri > Myctophiformes > Myctophidae > Gymnoscopelus > Gymnoscopelus microlampas. The sequence goes on along the minus strand of NC_139943.1, from coordinate 45,506,762 downwards.
TTCTCCAGCAGAGTTTCTAGTGTCTCTGTCTCTCTCTGGAAGAGGTTGCACATGAACTCTGCAGCCGCACTGAGGCGCTCCAACACAAACACTCTGACATTAAGCTGCTTCACACAACAAACATCAGCACCACGCTGCTGTTTGTCCAAAAGACACAATATCTCCTCTCCGACCGACGTCATGTGTTCATGTATCGACAGCCGTACAGACTCCTTTTGACACATTTTACCTCGTTTATCCAGCTCTCACTGACTCTCCACATCGGGCTGTTATAGCGCCACCATGAGGCTGATTAGAGAAATCTCAAGTGGAATTTCTTCCTCGGCATAGTGGGAATGTGGGTGCAAAGTTGCACGGAAAGTGCATGCTGTGTTCATAATGTGAGCCATTTTGGTCCAAACGGAGCAGTCCTGCAGAGTTTGGAAGCCATTTTAGCCAATCAGGATGGAATATGAAAAATCTGAAAGAGATTTTTTTTTTAATGACTGTGGAGATACTGTGTACCGATTTGCGTGATGTTTGGGCAAAATATGTAGGAGTACTGTGAGAAAATGTGTTTAGCAAAAAGCGGCCTCCTGGTGGCACTGTAACAGGGCCATGTGAAAGAAATAGGGCAGAGGTTCTGAATTGGCATCCAGGGAGTGTGTGTGTGCACAGTTTCGCTGCGATCAAGTCAACGATGTGAGAGATTAGCTATCACAGACGGACGGACAGGGGCAGGGGGTGAGACATAGTCTTGCGCCATGCCTTTCGGCCTGGCGGAGACAATAAAAAAACGAAAGTAAAGGAAATGACCATTTCTGCAACGAAAGTAGTCAACAAACTATACTATGAAAACATGGGCCACATTGTCAAATAATCTAAGAAAGAGGCAATCATGTAGAAAATAGCCGATCTACAAGCTTACAAAGCCTCTCAACGTGAGGCGTTTCGAACTTGTAGATCGGCTATTTTCACAATATTTACTTGTGGAACGGAGTCAAACAGAATGGGGGGGTCCCCAGATCAAGTACGTTTATTTGGGGGGGGGGGGGGGGGGGCGGCCTGAAAGGGTTGATAAACACTGGTCTAATCTGAGCGAAATTATCTGAATTTACTACATGACCATAATGCAGCCTAACATGCGTAGCACGGGGCGGTCCTGCCATTACGTTAGTTACTGTAGTTGCTGTGGATCTACATAGTTCTCCAGAAGACACACACAAACATACACCATCTACAATGGACTAACTGAGCAGCAATATTGACATTCACCACACGAACGTGCATTGTTGACAAAGTGATTGCACAGCCGCTGCAGGCATGACAACCACGTTAGCGTTAGCGACATGGCAGCTATCACAGCGCCCTGTCCGTCGTCGCTGCGACTGACTGTGATTAGCCTGGGTGCCAGCCTGCTTCGCTACGTTCGGCGGATTGTTTTTTCTCTCTGGAGAGAGAAAAAAAGTCCGCCGAACGCAGCGAAGCAGGCTGGCACCCAGGCTAGACTGTGATGGCTACAGCCATAGATATATAAACACTACAGCAAGCTCTCTGAGATGCCATTGTCTGGAGACTGCTCTTAGCGTGACACGACCAATGAGAGTGAGCGCTGTAGTTGTTGCTAAGATACGGTGGCGTCTCTGCCCCATAGCTTGTAGATCTCTCACGCATGATTGGCGTAGGCTGCGTTGCCAGGTCTGACTGTTTGTATAAGCGATTGTGGGCTTATTTGGGTGCACTTTTGGGCTCGTCGTTTCCATAGACCACGGCAGTGCTTATTTCTTTCCCGTGACCGATGTGGCAAGAGAAGGTGCAAAACGAACCATCCGGAAGTAGATTGCGAGATGAAATATATAGCACTTTTTGATTATTAGAGAAGGAGACACATGTGAAGGTGGAAAATGAAATGTAGGAGATTATATAGTTTTTCATGAGGGATTTTTGTAGCAAGTTGTGAGAGAATTGGGCTACTCCTGTGGGCGGGGGGCTGATTAGAACCATTGGGGTTTGAAAGGAGACGCTCTCTGTTTGAGTGGAAAGATAAATATATGAAATATTTAAAATGTCACCTATAATATGCCCAAAATACGGATGCCAGGTTATATTTTTACTGCACTCTCACAAACAAAATGGAAACTATGTATTTTCTCCTGCAGTGGTTAATGCCTCTCTTTTCATTGGTCTAGATGGTGAGCTGTATGCTGGCACATCAGCTGACTTTATGGGGCGGGACTTTGCCATTTTCCGCACACTCGGCCAGCATCATCCAATCAGGACAGAGCAGCATGACTCCCGTTGGCTAAACGGTAGGAAATGAGGAGACAGATATCGGAACCAAAGTCTCCCCCCCCCGCCCATGAGTGTCTTTAAACACACACACGCGCGCGCGCGCACACGCACGCACGCACGCACGCACGCACACACACACACACACACACACACACACACACACACACACACACACACACACACACACACACACACACACACACACACACACACACACACACACACACACACACAATAAAAGTAACAATAACAGTGTTCAACAGTATTGTATAACACCATACAAGCATAGAATGTAGTGTACAACATTGCAAACAATATACGACATGAAAGCTATATAAAATTAGCAAAAGGACAAGTACATATGAGCAGTTCCTTTACAGCTCTACAGCTGCTTAAATGCTCAACATGATTAACATCAATTAGAGAAAATAAATGTGTGTGTGTGTGTGTGTGTGTGTGTGTGTGTGTGTGTGTGTGTGTGTGTGTGTGTGTGTGTATTCCAGATCCCAGGTTTGTGAGTGTCCATCTGATCCCTGAGAGTGACAACCCAGAGGATGACAAAATCTACCTCTTGTTCAGAGAGAATGCCATGGACGGAGAGCATGCTGGGAAGGCTACTCATGCTCGCATTGGACAGCTCTGCAAGGTACACAAACTATGCAACCACGCACGCACGCACGCACGCACGCACGCACGCACGCACACACACACACACACACACACACACACACACACACACACACACACACACACACACACACACACACACACACACACACACACACACACACACACACACACACACACACACACACACACACACACACACACACACACACACACACACACACAAACAGAGTCAGAGACCATTGTGCGACAGAGCTTTTTGTATCTGGAAAAACACTTGATGGGGGTCTGAGTGGCTTCCATAATGGCAGCTTTCATAAGCTGTTATCTCTGCTTATTTTTAGCCCCGAGACGAGTGGGCTTTGTTTGCTATTGTCGCCCCTGAAGACAGAAACCTGAGAGAGATGTTCTAAATGTCACCCATGCCTGAGAGGCACAGAGCAATATCAATGGCAGCACTGTTGTACTAATGCCAGGCTTATTGGCACGGATTGGTGTCTGACGCGCCACCCAGCCCAAAAAAAGAGGAGCGTTTTTTTTGCACGGCGCTGGTCCCGTATCAGCTTTCAATTCTTCGAATCCCACAATCAGTCATTAAGAAGAAATTTACCAAGCTGACCGCGGATCAGTGAATGGTGGCTGATGGCTTCCCACACGTTTAGCTTGCGTATAGTGCCTCCTCCTATTTGCAGCCTGATTCTCCAGTATGTCAGGAATCTGCTCGGCTAAACACTAAACAATCCATCCATTATGCAGAATGCCATATTAATTTAGGGCTGTGCATATTTGGGGCACGTCCTGATAGGCTGTCATAAATCAATGCTGGAGCGGAATGAGTCTGTTCTCTCCCATCTGAGCCAGCATTCTGTCTCTGCCTATTGCTTTTGTCCGTGTGTGTGTGTGTGTGTGTGTGTGTGTGTGTGTGTGTGTGTGTGTGTGTGTGTGTGTGTGTGTGTGTGTGTGTGTCCGTGTGTGTGTGTGTGTGTGTGTGTGTGTGTGTGTGTGTGTGTGTGTGTGTGTGTGTGTGTGTGTGTGTGTGTGTGAGAGAAACTGTGCGTGTAAAAGTGTGTCTGTGTGTGTGCACATGCGCGCGTTGCCGAAAAACAAACGCAGTAAGGCTCTCAGAAGCACATAAGGGATGTGTTTGCTAGACTGCACTGTGTGCAAAAGATGCAGTCTTCTTTTCTTCAACGCCATAAGAACCCCACAATTCATGGCCGGTGTCTTTCAACAGCGGCGAGGCAAAGGAATGATTGACAGGCTTGTTTACTTAATAATTAAGCCGAAACTGCTTCCTGCATTCCAATGCCATCGTCACCTTTAATCATTATGTTTATGTTTCTTACAGATTGGCAAATGTTAGTTTTTTTTATGTCAATTTTATATGGCCCGCAACCACATTTCAGTCTTAAGGTTGAACTTGTGTGCGTGTGTGTGTGTGTGTGTGATCTCTCCAACCAGAACGACCTAGGAGGCCACAGGAGTCTGGTAAACAAGTGGACTACTTTCCTGAAGGCTCGGCTGGTCTGCTCTGTACCTGGCCTCAATGGAATAGACACACACTTTGATGAACTGCGTAAGTGAGCCCTCCTCCTCCTCCTCCTCCTCTGCTCTGGTAGCAAGAAGATAAACAACTATTTAACTAGTTGGCTGATGTGGTTTTGAATTGATTTGCTTTGGTTTTCAGAGGACGTGTTTCTCATGAGCACCAAGGATCCTAAAAACCCCATCCTCTACGCCGTGTTCACCACCTCCAGGTAACCACTGGTCCAAAAGATATATGTCTGAATTTGTCATCTAATGCAGTGGTTCTCAACCTTTTCAGGCTGTGCCCCCCCAAAATAATCATATTTTAACTGGAGACCTCACAAAATAATCATATTTGAACTGGAGAACTCACAAAATAATCATATTTGAACTGGGGACCATGACAAACACTTGGAATTGTAGGAGTTGAGGCATTACATTTAGTTTGACTCAGTTCCACAGGTAAATATTGTGAAAATAGGAGATCTACAAGCTCACAACGCCTCGCGTTCTGAGCTTAGATCTGTTGTGTATATATAGATCTGTTATTTTCAAAGAGTTTGCCTTATTCTTATATCATTTGACAATTAATTTAAGGGATTAAAAAGGTCTTAAAAGTCCTTAAATTGTCACTGTCATCTGGGGACCCTCCAAAATCATGACTACATGAACCACTGATCTAATGCCTAGTGTGCCTGGTGTAAAAAAAAATAGGTGTGCTGCTCTTTTCAGCAACCAACACCATCATGCGACAAAGTATGAATCAGGCTTTTTTTTTTTTTTTTTAAATTCTTCCTCTGCTTCATTCTCTCCGGCCATCAGTAACATCTTCAAAGGCTCGGCTGTATGTCTGTACAGCATGGCAGACATCAGGAGGGTGTTCCTCGGACCCTACGCCCACCGAGACGGACCCAACTATCAGTGGGTGCCTTTCCAGGGACGCGTTCCCTACCCACGCCCCGGCACGGTGAGTGCAAGCATGTGAACCGTTCACCGTTTATTCGCCGAGTTTGATTTTGGTCACTTCATAACATGCCGTGATATTTCTAAAACAATTCACAGATTTAATGTTACAAGAACTGCGAGAAACTGCCCAAAAATATATATTTTATTATTGGAATGTAAAGTAATCTAACATACATTTGAATGGAATGGAATCTAACCTCTATTTGAGAGTCCAAAATGGGAAGCAGAATACATACAAAATAGAAGCAAAATAACAACAATTCTGCCAATGTTTGCACCTTGTGAAGCATACATTTTGGATAAACCGACGTTGTTGTCTCCACAGTGCCCTAGCAAGACGTTTGGAGGATTTGATACAACCAAGGACCTTCCTGACGAGGTCATAACTTTCGCCAGAGGTCACCCAGCCATGTTCAACCCCGTCTATCCCATCAACAACCGACCAATCATAGTCAAGACAGATGTGGACTACCAGTTCACCCAGATAGTGGTGGACAAAGTGGAAGCAGAGGATGGCCAGTATGATGTCATGTTCATAGGCACAGGTATGCAGCTTTATACATTGCATGCAATGCAATGCATAGCAGTATAGATTTAAGTTCCACATGCCACACTTTGCACACAAACACGTATGCTTGTTGTAGGTACACATGTCAGGCCCTGTTACAGCCCTGTAACATGATATTGACATGATACTGACATGATACTGACCATGACATTGACAATTTCAGTAAAAAGTACCATGTCAGTCAGTATCATGAGAATATCATGTCAGTATCATGTTTAGTATCATGTCAGTACATACAGTATGACATGTCAGACATGACATTCTAGTCTCTAGTCTTGTTAAAATGAAAATGTATTATGTATAAGCAGATATTGTTTAATGGACGCATGCGTTACATGGACTGTTGTAAGTACTTTTAGGAGCACCCTTTGGTGTGCTTTTGGTCAAAATAGGTTTCTTGTCACAAATTATTTATCCCTTTCTTTAGCTTTCTATTATTAAAACCATGGCTTTTGTTAGCATTCAAACAAATCATTGTCCATAATTACTATGACATAACATAATACTATATAGGGTTGGGTCGCAACAAGCATGGCCCAACAGTTTGTGCACGCCTGCCATAATGTATGCGCACGTTTATGTATGAAGCAGACAAGATTGGTCAATGCAATCGACTCGAGTGCGTATTGACAAAGGTTGTGCGTGTTGTCTTCCAGACATGGGGACGGTACTGAAGGTCGTGTCGGTCCCCAGAGGCTCCTGGCATGATCTGGAGGAGGTCCTACTGGAGGAGATGACTGTCTTCAGGGTAGGTCGCTCTCTCTTCGTGTGTCTTTTGTCCCCAGAGTAGGACGGCCTCCTCTTGCATCGATGTAAGGACATAACTAATGTTATCTTTCCCATTGTTGTCTGTTACAGGAGCCGACAGCCATAACAGCAATGGAACTTTCCACTAAGCAGGTAACGGCTGTCATTCTGCTATGCTAGTTCTATAGAGTCCACCGAAGTCCTGACGTCACTCGTTCATCTCCTGGGTCACAGAAGTCATTTCTCTATGGAGAATAACATTGGGTCATCTCAGAATCGTCTCATATGAGAATTGTGGTCGAAAAATAAACAAATTGTCCCGGCGCTATTGTCAGGGAGGTGGCTCTGTATCGTTTACATATTTGATACAGGCTAAATATGTTATTGATTCGGTGGCGGTAACGTTAGCGTTTTCTCGCCGTCAGTTGATGCTTCATATCAATACGAGTCAAACCGCCCGGCTCATTTGTTTATTTTTGGAACACAGTTCTTGACACGATATTTAACACGTCTATGGGAATTCAGAATAGGAGGAAAAAAACGTGACCCGGGTATGATGCGAAAAATTACGTCAGACTTCGGTGCTCTGTTAGAACTAGTGATTATTTTGTTCTTATCGTCACACTTTCCTCTTATTGATCATTACAGTATGATCATTATTGATCATTACAGTATCGCAAAGTGACGCGTTGTGAGCTTGTAGATCTGCTATTTTCAATAGCATTCTTGCAAAAAAAACAAAAATATTTGGAACATTTTAACACAAATCTTGTATGGGGGGTCTCTGGCACAAAATATTTTCAGATGGGGGTCCACCGGGCCAAAAACATATCAATTTGGGGGTCCTTGACATGAAAAAGTTTGAGGTCCACTGCTGTTGTACGACACAGGGTCGTTCTTTCAAAGTGGTGTGATGCAAGTATAGTTACTAGTTAGTTAGTTAGTATAGTCAGTGGACGGCATGGAGAGGAAATAGACAGATGAAGACATGTGAGCACTGTGTGGTGAATGACACAAAGTGGCTCCCGCTGCTGACTGCACTGGTACATCTGGATGAACTGTTTCTCTGTCGTTAAAAAAAAGAGATTGAGAGCCCTCACCCAGTCCGTGACGCATGTCGCCGCAGGACTGGAAGGCGGAACAAAGACGCATTTGTCAACCAAATGAGCTTACAAAGCTCGAGATGAGCCGACCTGTTATCACACACAAAGATCTTGATTGTTGGAACGTCAGCTTGAGAGTATAAGCTAATTAACGAAAGTGGTGTGGAGAGAGAGGTGAGAACGCGCTAATGGAGTGGTAGCAGGGGGGGGAGGGGGAATGTGCACCTGTAATGGGATGGTTTGTCTGCATTCCTGCACTCCTATTATCGCTGGTAGCTTTGGGTCCCAAGTAGGCGAAGTATCTCAAATTGCTCAACTTAGTATAACTGTACAACCTGATACTTCAAACTCATAAGGTGATTGCCAAGTGATATTTCACCGAGATATGATAACGATAACAATGACACTGAAAGCTGTTTTTTTTCCTTCCACAGCAACAACTGTACCTGGGTTCAGCCATCGGCGTCTCTCAGATGCCTCTGTTTCGCTGTGAGGTGTACGGAAAGGCCTGCGCCGAGTGCTGCCTCGCCAGAGATCCTTACTGTGCCTGGGATGGAACGGAGTGCTCCAGATACTTCCCCATGGCTAAGAGGTATACACTATGAACGCTACATGCCACATTCATCATATCCCTGGTATATATACGGTCTTGTGTTTACCTACTGTGCGTTTTTTTACGGTCAACCACGCACGGGCGACCCAGGTTAAATACACCATGCGAGGGAAGATTTTTAAACAAAATGCCCAAATGTGCAACACATGTGGGAGGGGACGCTTTTTATAGGTCCGTGTTTTACATGTTGACTACATTATTGAGACTGAATGAGATCAGAGCCGGAGCGGCGCTCACGTCCATAGATTAAGGACATATGCAGACTGGGTCTGAGTCTCAAGAGTTGGAGGAGGTGGTAGGGCTCAGGAATAGAGCAGCCTTTGTATGCTTGCCAGAAGCCCCTAAAGGTAAGAGGGCTCATATTTCTCCCAGAAAGGTCGGAATACAACATGCCGCGTGTGTTTACTGTAAATGAGAACCGATATCAGTGATGTCTGGAGGCAAGTCTGTCTGGGGTGAAACTAGGGTGCAAGTATAGATGGTTGCTAAGACAGTCAGCAGTGTGGTAGTACAGTAGTAAGGTTGTAAGGTTGCGTACATTCTTGTGTGCACGCGCCCGCGCACGCATACGAGTGTCAACGCTCGGATAGCGCCTCCCACTCACAAAGCTCCATAGGGGCTTATATCGATTGGAACGCTAGCTGGTTCAGTATCCCGTTTTTTCTCTGCTAGTTGTACTCCAGGGTCCTGTGTTCGGAACGCTAGCTTTCTAAACAAGGCCCGCCAGACTTGCCTCCATATACCTCCAATTACCCATTGACCACAACACTGGGTCAGAGAGATGGCAAGTCGAGGTTGGGGGGTTTGGGGTTACCTCCACATCTTTCGCTGTGATTAAATCTGTCTGCTTCACTTTGGGAGGCTCCATTGTTCCTTTGCTGCACTAGTGTTTACAGACAACACTTCCAGTGTTTCTGTGTTCATAATTGTCGTGCGTATAGTGGAACTCTATCCTTTTTGTACTGTTATGTGCACCCGGGAGGGAGACAGCCAGTGGCGGGGCAGGCTGCGGTGATTCATTAGGGTTTGAATTCTTCTGTTGTCTCACCTAAAGCCTATAAGCCTTTTTGTTTTAAAGGCTTATGGCACTATGGGCGACTGGTGTTTATCCTGTTTGCATTGTTGTCCACCAGCGCTGTCCATGCAATTAAACAAACATGCACACACACACACACACACACACACACACACACACACACACACACACACACACACACACACACACACACACACACACACACACACACACACACACACACACACACACACACACACACACACACACACACACACAGATGCATGTGTGCACATATATAACCATAAGCCCCCCTGGACTCATGAGCATTTGCATATTTGTCTTTCTGCAGGCGAACGAGGAGGCAGGACATCAGGAACGGAGACCCACTCACACAGTGCTCTGATCTCCAGCATAATGGTAAACAGACATAAACACTGATTTGACTCTAATACTTAAAATGTATGAATGTACAGTAATAACCAAGAGTGTGTGCGGCAATGAATATGTGATCATGATACTTATTCCATGATTACGAATGACAACATAATGCCACTATCAAATCTATATTATTTCCAAATGGTATATTTGGGCTGCAACCGTTCAGAGCATGTCCGCTTTGCTGACATACAACAAAAGGAGCTTTTTTTGAGGATTTGTGCACAACTTTGATCACAAGCAAAGCCTTCCTAAAGCGCCTCCTGGGCCTTTTTACAGCGATCAAAGGCACGTGAAACATACAAGAAAACAATTTGCATGCGTGTTGCGTCTGCGTGTTTCATATGCGTTGTTGGCGGAAGTGAAGATTAGAGCCGGAGTCCATGGGGAGCTTATAATTAACATGGTCAGGATTCCTCCTCCCAGCCTCCTCCATGTCTCCAGGCCTGCTACACCACTAGCCCTGTTAGTGGTCTCAAGTCCAAAAGGATCAGACTTGTGGTCAAACACGCTCTCCCGAAACTCTCTTAATTATACATTTCTTTCATTTGCACGTTAGAAAAACGAAGCCCTGTTATCCAAAAGCTTGCCCCGTGTGAGGAGAGAGAGTTCACACGGAGGCGAAGTGTTGGTGCCCTGTAGCCACCCACACAGTACAGAAAGCCACACGTTAGAGTTTTCATTTTTTGGAGAGGCGGTGAGGTGGGCTGGCATAGGGTGCCTTGTTTCCTCTTTACAGCCAACAGCCACGCTTACATTAATACATTCAGTGAGAACAAAATTACAAATTACATTTTCCTTTTACAGGTTACACACGCTACAGTAAATGAATATACTGATAAACAGTGTCTTGGCGGTCAGTCAGAATCAATGCTGGAGTTTAAATGCAGGAACGCACATGGGTTTGATTGAGCGGCATCTCTCGTGCTTTACTGCTTTACGATTTTGAATCCCGGGTTCCAGTTACAGCCCCATTTCCTTTGGCTTCAGCCTGGCTCCACTGTGTGGTATGGAATGGCCTACTCCGCACATGATTGAGTGTGATAAGAAAAGAAACAGAGAGAAATAATGTGAAAGCCAGACCCTAAGTATAGAAAAGAAAAAATGGATTTGTCCAACAAACAAGGCAATATAGAGAACACAGTTTTATGCAAGTCAATCACACACAGAAATAGATGAAAGCCAGCCCTTTTAGAACTGTGCCCCATTCATCCGTCTATAAAAAAAATAAATTAAATTAACCATCCAGCCATGCAGGGTCAATTATCACCACAGCCAATGGAATCTGCAACCAACCACAACGGATCGTTTGCGCTAACTTAAACATGCGTCTGGTATTTTTTTTATGTCTGCAGATGAACTGAACGGGCAGGCCACTATGCTGGATAAGACGGTGTATGGCGTGGAGAACAGCAGTACCTTCCTGGAGTGCAGCCCCAAGTCCCAGAGAGCGCTGACCTACTGGCAGTACCAGCGGACCAAAGACGACCACAAACAAGAGGTCAGTCTTACATACAGCATCTGTTTCTCCTGAACCGTTTCAGTTGCCGAGCCTACATGTCTCCTAAATCCCAACAGTTTTCTGAAAAACGTACGTTTCTATATCAGTGGTGCTCAATCTTTTTCATGTCAAGGACCCCCAAAATGATATGTATTTGGCCGCGGACCCCCATCAAAATATTTTGTTCCAGGGACCCCCAGAAGCAAAGATTTGAGTTAAAAAATGTTCGCTTTAAAAATATATATATTCAAAGATTTGCACACATTTTCACGAATTTTCAAAAATAGCAGATCTACAAGCTCGTAGCGCGGCACTCGGTGCCGCGCTATGAGCTTGTAGATCTGCTATTTTTGAATAGCCCAAAGTGTAAAATAATGCTTTTTAGCTCAAATCAAAAAATTACACAGTTCCAGGTCTCAATGGGTTAAGAGGCCCTCATTTTGTGTCCCAAGGACTCCTGAATAGTTTTATTCAGGTATTGTCTGTGGATCCATACTGGACCCCCCCCCAGCTGAGTCCCCACAGAGCCCTGCTCTCAAGTGTTGTTTGACATTGTGGTTAAATGTCTCAGCTTTCCGAGTGTCTTTTCAAGTATACTGGAATACTAAAAGGAAAGGATTGTCCATCTGATAAAGTCATAATAGTTGATAGCCTCACTCTTTTATTAGATTATAGTGAAACTGTATACCGCAGTTGATTCGGTTGAAATGAGTGTTTAACTCTTTAAGACCGGGAACGCATCTGTGTGTCATTTTTAGATTTTGTTGGGCTATTCAAAAATAGCAGATCTACAAGCTCATAGCGCGGCACTCTGTGCCGCGCTATGAGCTTGTATATTTGCTATTTTAAATCTACAAAAAAATTAATGAAAATGATTCATGCTACTAAAAATCCTGAAATTATGCCTCTGGGGGTTCCTGGAACTAAATATTTTACAAATGTTCGCTTTGAAAAATACATAATCCAAGATTTTGCCACGAATTTTCACGCTTTTTCAAAAATAGCAGATCTACAAGCTCATAGTGAGGCACTCGAATTCTCTGCCACAAATTTTCAGGATTTTTCAAAAATAGCAGATCTACAAGCTCATAGCGCGGCACCAAGTGCCGCGCTATGAGCTTGTATATCTGCTATTATTGAATAGCCAAAGACATCTAAAAATGACACACAAGATGCGTTCCCGGTCTTAATGGGTTAAATTCATATGGAAAAACACATTATTAGATTTAGATTCAATTTACGGGTCACATGAACTCACGAATAGAGTCACCCAGGCTTCTTTGCTCTCTCTCTCTCTTGTTTCTTAATCATTATCTCTCTACTCCCCCTCCATGCACGTTGTCGTATAGCTCAAAGCCGAGGAGCGTTTCATCCGCACGGACCAGGGCCTGCTGATCCGCATGCTGACCAAGAAGGACTCCGGGGTCTACCTGTGCCAGGCCGTGGAGCACGGCTTCATGCAGACGCTCCTGAGGGTCACCCTGGAGGTCATCGACACCGAGCGCCTGGAGGAGCTGCTGCACCGCGACGAGGAGCCCGCCGCCGCCCCGCCTCCCGCCCAGGACACCTCCTCCTCCTCCTCCTCCTCCTCCACCGCCGGCGGCCGGGAATCATCATCGTCATCGCCCAGCCAGAAACTGTGGTACAGAGACTTCCTGTCTCTGGTCAACCACCCGACCCTGAACAGCGTGGACGAGTTCTGCGAGCAGGTGTGGAAGCGGGAGAGGAAACACCGGAGGCAGAAGGCTCACCTGGTGCAGCAGGTACAAGTGCATCAGCAGCAACAGCAGCAGCAGCAACAGCAACAGCAACAGAAGGCGTTTGCCGCGCACCCCCACGGCAGCCACGTGCACGGCCACGGGCTGGCGGCCAAGTGGAAACACCTGCAGGACAGGCAGAAGGGACGCAACCGGAGGACCCACGAACTGGAGAGGGCTCCCCGCAGTGTCTGACTTATAAACTTTGACCCCCCCCCCCCTGCCCTGACCCTCAACCCACATCCAGTCCCTCATCCTGCAAACCTTCCCCCCCCCCAAACCCCAGACCTTCCTCCACATACTGAGAGAACAGACTCCTTTTACCGCGTTGACTTTGAATAGAGAAAGAGTTCAACTGGAAAAAAAAAGAATAAGGCAATACTCCCCTGCTGCCGGCTGGTGTGGTATGTGCGTGGGTAGCCATGTTTACAGTAAAGGGGACTGCAGGGGACCGGAGGCCATATCTCATTAAACCATAGGGACATATTATCTCAGCTGGCCTCTGCTGGCCCCCAGCACCGCAGAGGGACAGTTATCGGCCGGCAGAAGGACTGGACATCCTAAACGGCTCTACTACTACACACATGATGGACTCCATGTAGTAAAACGGCTGCGTCTAAATGCCATCGAGTCATGGCATGCTAGTTCTGTGTCTTTGTTGTCATACAACCACATTAGGTACCGATATACCAGGAAGTCTTCATCCTGAAAACATTAGTCAGAAGGACGGTCAGATATCATACTGTATTAAACTATTTGAGGAAGAAGTGGACTGTCAGCGGTATTACGTACAAGCACAAAAGTCTATACGATTCATGTAAAGCACAATGAGTGGGGGTTAGAGGAGGCTATTTATGCTCCATCGTGCGACGGTGTCCCGTGCCGAAAATAGGAGCTATTTTTGGCGTGGGACACGGTTGTACGACGGACTATAAATCAGGCTTTAACTAGTCAACATGATTGAAATGCCCAAGCACTGCAAGAAGCTCAACTGGGAGAGACAGTCAGCATCAACAAAATAATCTTAAATTATGTAGCTAAGCTCTGTAAATAATGCTTTGAAAATCTCTTCATGCTAAAGGGAATGGCTTGCAGTTTTTTCTTGTTACCTTTTTATGTTGTTTCCCTCAAATTATTTAAGAAATTCCTCTCTCCTGAAAGCAGTTGAGTAACGGATGGAGATTTGTGTTGACGCCCCCCGAGATAAGCTCCTCAAAACATAGCAAGGTTTTAAGAATCTATTTTGTTTACCTTTTTACATCGTCAAAGTCTTTGACGTCCAATCTGCCGACTGCGTCGTCTGTGCAACTGTGTGTCTACGAGGAACTCTTCCATGTCAAGTGAATTATGCAATTTATATACAGGTACATGTTTCCACTAAGTGTATATTTATTAATATACAGTAATGTACATTGTGAAAATATTATTTGATATGCAGTCTATTTTTCTGGGTATGATCTGCTTGCTATGTTTTTTTTGTTCATTTGTTTGTTTTCTTTTTTTTTTGTCTTTATTTGATTCAATTGTTTTATAGGACCAACCTATTGGGATTATTATCACACATACTGTAGTAAGGTTAGAAATATCTGGATATTTAACAATAATGTTCAACAGATCTCACAAATCCACACCCCCCCCCAGCAATAACCGAGAGTGAAGACTGTATTATTTTTTCTGTTTGTGTTTACTCATATTCATACTCCCCACAGACTGCAGACCTTCTGCTGAATGGGTTATCAATACATTCTCTAATATTTTGGACATGGCAATGAATAGTTATAGTGCATAAATACACACACAACTTTGGAATGTAGCTGTGAACATTATGTAAATAGATCTAAGAGCAACTACCATAGTGTAAGAAGTTTGACACTGTGTACTAATGCATGTGAATGCTATTGTAGTGTACCTGTTTGGCTATAAAAAGGTGAGATACTAGTCTAATAGTCCATGATTATCCTGTTGTTAGCTTAGAGCAGCACACAATATAACTGTTCCAGAGATGTGAATACTATTTCTAAACTGCACATCAATGTATGGGATTCCGAAAACAGCAGTTTGTGTTCAACAGTCCAGCGGCCCTTCTCAACTGGATCTCTGGATTCAAGTGTCCACGCAAGCCATTAGCTAAACTAATTGACTCGCTAGCTACCTAGCTAGCC
Organism: Gymnoscopelus microlampas; assembly: GCF_963454915.1. Lineage (NCBI taxonomy): Eukaryota > Metazoa > Chordata > Actinopteri > Myctophiformes > Myctophidae > Gymnoscopelus > Gymnoscopelus microlampas. The sequence continues at coordinate 45,491,467 of NC_139943.1, read as the reverse complement.
ATGACGAATGAAAACACAACAGTGTAATTAAACATGACAATGCAACACATCAGTATAATGTCACATGAGTGTTCGTGTGGTTCGCTCATATAAAGCTCTCTTCTTGGCCGAGGAGGTATAAAGAAGAGAAAGTTAGAGAGGGCCTCAAGAAAGGGACCTTATTTATACCTCGTCATATGATCATTGCGTCGCGTTTTTCACTTGAAAATGTGTGACGCGGTCGTATGGCTACGCGTAAATGAGGCTTTAGGATAGTCTTATGAGACACGCTAGAATCACCGGGTGAACTTTCCGTAGAGACGGGCAGAGGATGAAGTGGTTCTGGTGAATGGGGATTAATAGTGTGCCTCAGTACATTTGTCTTGTCTGTCCATTGTAAATGAGGGACTAAAGTGCTGCTGTAAGAACTTTATGGCATGATGATGTTGGTGATGTATTCTACTGGTCTAATAAATGTCTCTTCTTAAAAATCTGTCCTCAATGATTCTGTCTTATTGCCGAGGACGGCACTTCACTCTCTACGTGTCTGCACTCTGCAGGAGTCCCCAGTGTTTTATGAAGACATTCAACCGAGACGATGAATCTGTGAAGTCATCAAGAATCTATGGAGTGGAAAACCATTTGTTGGACTTTTATGCATTTATATTATCACACACAGGGGCTATAAACAAGTGTGAAGAGAAAGAGGAGGTTAAAGAGTCACGAACACCTGGCAGCCAGGTTTTTAAGAATATGTGACCAAAGTATTCCATCATTTAGATGAAAAGTCAACTTTCAATGAATTGAGTACAAAGGAGTCGGATCCCAATGGAAACAAGCCATAGGCTTTCTTGGGAGACCTTGTATTGAACTGTACTTTTCTGTGCTTTTTTTGCAAACTGCTAATAAAGTATTCAATCAATCAGGTTGTTGCCTTCAAATAACTCAAGGTAAATGAACAGGAATCTGACACTCAAGTCGATGATTCCAAACACCCAATACCAGGGCTGGCTGATCATTGCATCATAACAATCACACAAAATGTATTAGGTCAAAATGTGGAAAAGTTGGTTGCTACTGCCCTCTGGTGGCGATAAAAGAGTAGCACGTTTATTTTAATCTGACAAGATGTGATTCCTATATTCCAAATTTCCTATATCACATTATTACCCCTGTTCTTATTTGCAACTACCTTAAATATCAGCAAAAATCGTTGTGGTTGATATTCACAATGGCGCAGGTGTTCTACTCTAGATTGCAGTTAAAAAACAAAATAGTTTCTCTTTCTAGTCTGGGTCATAGGTCACTCGGTGGATGGCTCAGCTGGGTTGTGACCTTGACCTCTACAGTTGACTCAACTGCAGCTGGGGATGTTAAGGTGGTTTACTTTATGCTGCCGCAGATGTTTCAAAGGGAACATTAGCGGTGCAGCGCTATGGACACATGCACATTTCATATGCCAAGAGATGGGTACGTTGAGAGAAAGCAGGGACAAGGACACCCATGGGAGTGTGTGTCAATAGTAATATGATAGATAAATGACTCAGCGGAGACTGTGGTAATGGGTAATGTGTGGTTTTAGGTGTTCCACTGGCAACACTTGAAATGGGCCGATGATAGCACAGGAAACTCCTGTGAACAGAATGAATTGTGTGAAGTGTGTGTGTGTGTGTGTGTGTGTGTGTGTGTGTGTGTGTGTGTGTGTGTGTGTGTGTGTGTGTGTGTGTGTGTGTGTGTGTGTGTGTGTGTGTGTGTGTGTGTGTGTGTGTGTGTGTGTGTGTGTGTGTGTGTGTGAGAGAGAGAGGGAGGGTACTACATTCATGGATCTACGGTCGGAGTCATATACAAATTCCAGCATACAGCCCATAGCATAGTATTAGCAAAATAGACGACAAATGTCATGCTCATTATTCATCTATCTCCCCAAAATGTCCCTTTTTTTCTGTGAAGGTCTTTGATGTGATCAAATGATAAGAAGTTGCCATAGTGTCTGCACCATGGGGCGTCACTGCCCCCCAGTGGCCGAGAGGACCTCTGTCTCCACGGTTCAGCGCCAACATCCCCAGTTGGCCTGGTGGAAAAATCGAAGTCCTCCCATTCCTCCCTGCCAGGGTCATGGATGAGTGAGCGGTTATGGGACCGCCCTGAAATCTCACACACAAAGGACCGATACACTTGATGGAAAACCTGACACACGGGAGACTGTGACAGAATGAGAGAGAGAGAGAGAGCACGAGAGAGAGAGGAGAGGAATTAGGGAGAGGTTTGTAAAACTCTCGCTGATGGTTTTTATTGCTCTGAAAGAGTTCCAATGCTTTACAGCAGCCAGTAGAGCAGCAAACATGTTTGTTTGTTCTTCTCTCCAAAGGTTTGGTTAAAAGTTCCATTCCATCACAACATCCCCCAGCAACGTATTGTATCAGTAAGCATACATAATATAGCTGGAAGGGGATCTAAGGGAATTTTTGAATATGAGTGGGATTATCTGGTTTGTATGTTTCATCTCCCTTGGAAATTCTGTTTGTAAAAGGTATACGGACTCTTGGCAGGAGCGGTTCGGCGAGCCTAAGGGCATGCAGGAGTCATCTGGGAAGCAGCTGAGTGAATTTGTATCGATGCACATGCTTGCATTCAGACCATAGCACCATGCCAGATGAGATGCTCCGTCCTCACGCTCCGGGGCAGAGAGATCAAGCCATCCTGTCTTATCTCTTTACATTGGAGAACAGATAAATGAAGTGCAGATCATTCATCACACAGCGGTGACACTAAATTGGGTCAATACTTCAACTGGCTTCGAGAAAGTTTGTATAGATGACTCAACTCTGCATGGATACAGACACACACACACACACACACACACACACACACACACACACACACACACACACACACGCATATACGTATATATGCGCGCACGCCATCTCTGGGTTGTTTCTGGTGTTTGGCGCTGGTTTGCTGTTAGGAACTTCACAGAGGAGTTTTTGCTAGGAACTTCACAGAGGATTATTTTCCAGAAACAAAAAGGAATATACTGACTGAGCTTTGGGAGGCCGTCAAAAGTACAATAAGTAAAATTCAAGAACCATGAATCTGTGACTCACAGACTCACAGACTGTGAGTCTCACAAAGAGTTTCTACATTTTTTAAAGGGTCATCACAAAGCCAAGGTCAGGGCAGCTTGGAGAAGTACCATAGCCCCCTCTCAAAGCCCCAGCCTCCATCCAAACAAGACATTTATCTGACTGGAACCTTGACCACAGACAGTGACCAGTCCATTAAACAGCAGATAAACAACACTTTGTCATACCTCTTTTCTTACCACATTATAGTATTATACTGTGGTATTGGCACATTTGCAGTGAGGTAATGATCCTCTCTTTTTCCCTCCAGCTGACACTTATCAAAGGCTTTTAGGATTCTGGCAGTGTCCCTCTCCCTGCCGTCATTGAGTCAATACTGGGGGGAAGAGGGCTTGGCGGAGCTAAAGTGATTTTCTGGAAAATCTAATTTGGCAGGCCAGGGGGATTTATTTGATCATTGCTGGGTAATACCCCGAAGCGTGGTCAGGTTAACTTTCTAGTCTGTGTCTTTCTATTATATATTTTTTTGTGTCCCGTCTTTGGTAAAACACTGGGGTTATGTTAACATGCAGAGGCACATCTCTTGCCTGGGGTAAGAGGGAAGACAGTGTGTTTAGTGTTGGCAGCTTGGCAGCAACAGCGATGGTGGTGTGCCGTACGTAATTGGCGGCAGCATCAGTACGTTTTCTGTGTCATGAGTGACAGAATGGCACCAGAGGTCTACGCTGGAGGGCTTGAGCTCATTTCCCATTTGGACATGGACAATTCAAATGTTATTTTTATGATTTTTGGGACGTGTGCGCATATAAATGCATGCAGGCACTATACGCAAACGCACACATGCACACATGTACATACGCACGCACAAATGCATGCACACACGCGCACACACACTCATCGACTGTTCCTTTATCTTCTGAGGCAGCTAAAGTTTAATACACATGCCAATTTGTGCACAACTACAGAGTTCAGAAAATCTTTGCCTTTCCATCAGAATGTTGAGACTCTCCTACAGCCAAGACCTCCTCCCAACTCTAAAGGAAACATGACTAGTACATCCATAGGCAATTACAAGTAAATCCGGTTTCACTCAGTTGTCAGAACAAAACAACCGTTATGGAGAGCAAAGATGTTGTCGACACTTTAGTTTTAAACAGTGATGCTTGTGCTACAGAGGAGAAACAAAACATAGTCTCGGCCATGCCTTTCGGCCTGGCGGAGACAACTCGAAAAAGTGCTCCTCGGAGCACAGGTCTCCACCAGGTCATTGTTATTGTGGGCCGGCAAAATATTGATGGAATATGAAGAATCGGACAGAATTTCACCGCAATCGGACACTGTGTTCATGATTTGAGGCATTTAGTTCAAAACGGGCCACTTTAGATGTCAATCTTAGCCGATGAGGATGGCATATGAAAATTCAAACAGAGTGTCTCTTATGTGTGGATGCACCCTATAGGTACAGGCAGACATGCACGACAAGTTGAGCCAGCTAGTCGCAAGCCAATGCAGCACTTCGGCCATTTCCGGCCGTTCCTTTGAGTGGGCAGTGCCAAAAAAAGTGGCGGTTTTCCGGATGTGTAGTTCTTTGACTAGTGCTATTTGTAGAAGGAAAGACAGAGGAATGTACACTACTCAACATGAAAACATATGCATGTGCAATATAAAATATGAATATTATCCATATTATCCAGCAATATGAAAACATTAGTGCACATTGACAAAATGAAAACACCATTACATTATTATGAATAGCATTAACCACATGAACCCCAACATGCTTATTCTGGGGGGGGAATAAGCCAAAAATAGCAAAGCTCACAACGTGTCCCAGCGCGACGCATTGTGAGCTTGTAGATCGGCTATTTTTGGCAAAGAGATTTGGAGTTGACAGAAAAAGCAGTCCAAGAAATGTAGGTCTGTTTTTACTCAGAGGGTTTAAGTAGGCTACATGTTGAATTACATCAATAATTATAAATGACAGATTTATATGGTAGAATGGTTCAATTTATGACAATAAAGCACTGAGATATTTAGTTTTTTTGTAGCCCACGATTGTATGTGAAACTGTAGAATTAATTAAAATAACGTCTCATTTATTTTGGATAGTAATTTATTATTCTGCAATTCTTTATTATGCTCACATAAGCTATTCAGAGGGGCGGGGGGCATTCCTATTGTAAACAGTCAGTGCAAAGTATTCAGGCCATTCACCACAAATAAGGATGTTTACATTTATTGAAATCGGAGTGCATGCATGTGTTATGTGTTTGTTCTGGATCGTCTGGCCTTGCATTCCCTCTGCATTTGGAGAGCCTGTACCCTATCCTGGTGTCAGTATCATAGTCAGTATCCTGGTGTCTGTGAAGAATAGGCGTAGAGGCAGCTCTGTGTAGGATTGTGCATTCAGTCTCATGCCATAGGTCACTCTGGCCTGCACTCTCATACACAGTGGTAAACATTTTGGCTGCCTGCTCCAAACAATTAGATAGGCAATTAATTTAAAAATTCAAAAATCTATTAATTGACTAATCATTGCATCAGTTTTTATAAAACGTATTTTCATGTATATTCAAATGACAAAATATGTATTTGTACCTCAAATGCATTTCTCATACCAGTATTTTGTTTTTAATGCTTATGTTCCGAGATGTTCAGAGAAAACACAGTATTTTGAGACAAATTACAAATACTGGGTCAAAGGATTTATCACAGTACAATACGTTGAGTTGTAGCAGGTTCCATATACAGTTGTTTTTGATGTTTTAGTTGTCTAGTATGTTGGAATTTGCATCAATGTATGTATTATTGATTTTGTTTTATGTTTTATGGAGTATCAGGACTCAGAGCAACAGATGAAGTAATCCTCTGTTCAGTCAGAGATGACATACAAATATTTAACACACTGTACAGTTAGAAACGGTGGCCTCAGGCTCAGTCTTTCAGACACAGTGAGGAAGCCTTTTTCGTACATGGTGCATTTATAGTAAACAGCTGACAGACCTAACAGACAGAGTGGGAAGTGTCCATGTTTTTTCTGGCCTCGCCTAATGTAGCTCACTCTCCACGGCCCAAGTGGACCCATAAACATGTACTTATGCACGGGAGTAAACTTCACCATTAATGGTCACTGAGACCCATATACCCTCATGTCTCTGTTTGTAGGCTCCTTAAACAGCCCATCCAACTGATTAATACAGAAAAGCCGGGTGTGCACATACACCAGTAGTGTGTGTCATCTATATCGTGGTCTTGGCAGCCCACCGTTGCCTTTGGCCAGGATGCCCCGCAGCGCGTTCCATCCTCCACATCCTGACTCATCCCAATACACTGTAGGTGAGGGGGCGGGGTGGGAGTGGGAGCGTGTGCGTGTGCCAGGCATCAAGCCTCACAGAGCATTTAAAAAGTGAAGACATCAGTGAGAAACCTCACTTCTCCACCTCTCACTCGTCTACACTTTTCTCCGACTCGGGTGCGTGAAGCAGAGAATGGAGTGAGAACAGAAATATTGGACAGTAGGGGGGAGAGGGAGAGCTTGACAGAAAAATACCTTCTGGGCTTCCCGTGGAAGAGTCATTGATATGGAAGTCTTATCTGGCAGAATGTGGGATGGTTCGCAACATGAAAACAAACACAGATACTGTTGAAAGGAGCTAAGACGAGAATGGATCGGACAGGGGGTTGAAGGAGTCCAGGGTCTGACCTCAGCTGACCAAAACATAGGTCAAGATGTCCATCTATTCAGAGAGGTGTGCATACTGTACGTAGAGGCAGGGCTGTCTGCTATGTATCTTGTGTGTGTATTGCTTGGCTTGTGCCCACTCTCCACACTTCTAATCTGCTGGTAACTGAGCTTTTTTCTCAAATTAGGTTACTTTGGCTGCGAGTCCTGGAACATATCACAGAGCTCAGAGGTCACCTCAGAGGGGAGAGAGCTTTAGCTGGCTGTCAGTCTCGGGGAAAATCCAAACCCACTTACAGAGCATTACAATGGATAAAGCACCAGTGACTCCTTGTTTGAAGTTCTTCCGAATGGGTTTTTGCAAGAAAATGTAGACTTTAAAAGGATACTGTACCACTGGTATTTTTGGCACATTTTTGTTCCACTGACGTAATTTACTGTAGTCAAATCTTAGAGAAAAAATTATAATTTAAAAATGAAACAATACTTTAGAATGGCCAAAAAAGACACATTGATGTAAGATGTATCGCATTGTATTTAAAAAGACATACTTCTGAGCATTTTAATGTATTCACTGTAGCGCCTCTGTAACTTTCTAAGATGGAAAGTTTCACAATAGCGAATACCAAATGTGAAAAACTGCTAGCATATTATTAAATACACAAAGATAGAGCATTGACGTGTTCTTCCCACAACTAGAAGATTTTCTTCAAGGGAAGTGTTTGCCACTTAAGTCTAAATGAGTGTAAATATAGTTTAATTGACTTTAAAACCCCAAAACCTTTTTCCACAGACAGTTCTCTTCACACAACCAAAGCGGATTGCTTTGATCATAGTTTGGTCTGATCTTGTTGTTGGTTTTGTGGATTTTTATTCTGTCCACTAATTGCACGACGAGAATAACAATGGCTGGAGGTTTCATAGGCATATAGAAGCCAGACAACAATTCATGCCGCGCCAGGCGGTATACTACCCTGGTCCTAGACTGGCAACATCTGAAAGCAGAGCGAGAGTAAGTACATTTCACTTGCAGTGAAATGTACTTACTTACTTTATTGTTTATGCAGAAAGTGAAATAAAGTGCAGAAACAAACGCAAGGCAACATTTTCAATACATGCAAATGTGCTGCAAATGCATAATGGATCCAGTTTTAAGTTGAATACTGAGGTTTTGACCGTGCACTGTCCTATCTAAATAAACGTGTGTGTGTGTGTGTGTGTGTGTGTGTGTGTGTGTGTGTGTGTGTGTGTGTGTGTGTTCAGAGATGTCTGGCATGTGTCACATGCTGACCCTGGAGATCCTCAGAGGTCATAAGGTCAGAGTCAGTGCAAAATGTAAACATGTCTGAAGGTGTCTGCGAACAGGAGATCAATGACAACATTTAAAATTGGTGACAAAAAGATAACGGCCGATATATCATAGTGTAACGGGTTAACTGCTTTATCTCTGACATCTGGAACAAACATTACCTCTCTACGATACCTTTCCACTTTATTCCCTTCCCCCCCTCAACCCATCTACTTCACTGTATGATAGTGTGGCGCACCGCGAATAGCCAACCTGCAAGCTCACAATGTGCCACATTTGTGACGCGTTCTGAGCTTGTAGGTCTGTTATCGGTGCGTGACATCATAATGCGATGGAGCACAAATTAGGCATAACCAGTGGTGGAAAGTAACTAAGTATATTTACTTAAGTACGGTACAATTTTGGGGTATTTGTACTTCACTTGGAGTATTTCCAATTTCCAATACTTCTACTCCACTACATCTCGGATCCAAATATTGTACTTTTACTCCACTACAATCATTTGAAAACTTGAGTTACTAGTTACTTTGTAGATTTAGATTATTATTACAAAACATACATTAACCAATTCAGCCCTATATACATTTCGGCCATTTGAAAATAGCCGATCTACAAGCTCACAATGCGTCGCGATGCGACACATTGTGAGCTTGTAGATCTGCTATTTTCAAAAGAGTTGTATACATTTGAAAACTTGAAATGGGACATTCTGCATAAGGAGTACTTTAACTTTTGGCGCTTTAATTACATTTTGTTGCCAATACTTTTGTACTTTTACGTTTTAAGTAAATGCAGTATTTCTACAATGCAGTATTGATACTTTTACTGAACTAAGAAATGGGAGTACTTTTTCCACCACTGGGCATAACCATTATATACTGAAAATTTGACAGTAGGCTACACTACATCCACGTCAGTACGTACTGTAACTGAAGAACAGTCTACACTAGTCATTATCGCTACGGGTTGTCTCGTACTCCTGTCCTCCCCTGACATGAGCAAGAAGACCAGACGAGGACAAGGCGTTGATGTGGGCATGTGCCTGGGATTTGTAGGTGGAGGAGTTATGCAGGAGCGGCATTTAGAATGTAAGCACACACACAAATTCACAGAGGCAGAACTCCAGCCAAGCAAATAGCGGCGCAGACACTCGATCCGACTCACATTTACACACACTTGAACGGACGCGGATGTATACGGCTATTTAAGCAACATTTGGTTTCTATTAAAACTCATTTTGTTTTCAGTTTCTGCCCGTCTACATCAAACGACGGGCGTTTCTTTGCTTTAGACTTCTTTTTTTCATATAGCGGGATGTTTATTTGTCAAATCGGTACGGCAATTAATGTCAGAGCTTGAAAAGGCACTTCTGGTTTTCATTGGTCGCAGACCAGCATCCTATATGGGCTTTTTTTGGGGGGGGGGGAGGGGGGATGTCTTATTGCTGCTGAGCCACTTCAAAGCCCTACAGTCAAGAGAATGGAGGCTGATAGAAAGTGCCAGAGCATTTCCCTCGCAGCGGCAAGCTCACGGTGGTCCTGCCCCCAGAGCAGGATGGGACCACTCTGATTCAATTTACTTGTCATTGTTCGTGTCATGGACCCACACACGCGCATGGCATGCACACAAACATGCATGTGCATTGCATAGCATACAGTACACACACACACACACACACACACACACACACACAGTACCGCGCGCGCACACACACACACACAGTATATATTCATACACTAATTTTCCTTAACCTATTAAGACCTGAAGCCGATTCTACGAATGTCTTCTAAATCCCAACAATTTTCTAAAAAGCGTATGTTTCTATATCAGTGGTTCTCAAACTTCTTCATGATTGTCAAAATTGTATGTATTTGGCCACAGAAAGCCTCTGAAGTGTGCTGTATGTGTCAGTTGAACCTGTGAAGTCTACCAGTAAAGACCTATGTTTGGAAGCTCATCCAAGTGTGGTTATTCAGAGTCACCAGTATATTACACCCCCCATCTCAAAATACGTTTTATCCCCCAGAAGCAAAGATTGGAGTTAAAAATGTTTGCTTTAAAAGAATACATATATTTAAAGATTTGCACACATTTTCACTATTTTTCAAAAATAGCCAAAGTGTAAAACAACGCTTTTTAAAAAAATCTCAAATCAAAATATGACACAGATGCGTTCCAGGTCTTAATGGATTAATTCACAATTTCCGTAATTGTTTGGTTGGAATCAGTTTCACATTCCTCTTCCAAACACATGGTAGTGTTACATTAAAGGCTAAATGCCTTTAAGTAACACTTACCATAATTCCCACAGTGATTCTGAACTTCACAGGAGATTCAAATTCAATTGCCTAATTTTCCATTATCACACAAAGTGTCCTTTGTGTCCAAATATCTCTTGCATAGGATAATGTGTGTGTCTCCTTAATAAAAATGCACTGTGCAGACAGGCTACAAAGTTGTAAGCCAATAAAAGAAACCCTCACAAAAAAACATTCTCACAGGGTGATCACTTCGGGATGTGTTCCCAGACGACCAGCCAGACCATTGTTTCCCATGGTACAGCACGCCTGCATGTGCGCTCCTTTCTCCGCACCTCGAAGCAGTGTTAATTATGACAGCAAATTTTGATGAATAACACACCATTTCTTTCTTTGTTTTGTAAAATGGTAGGCGTAATAAGCAATGCTTCAGCCTATACCTTTTTGGTCAGAAATGTGGGTATCTTTTCTTGATAACATTTTTCATTGTATTACCTATTACTGTAATGTTACCACAAATGGCTGACTGAAATAAACTAAACTAAACTTACCAATTTTGTTTTAGTCCTATTTTAGTCTTCTGAAATTGTTTAGTCTTAGTCCAGGGACGCAGAGAGCGTTTAAGAACCGAAGGGGACGCATGCACGCGCACTGCACACGCGTTCCGTGCGTGTAAGCGTGCGCTTTTTTTTTACCGGATTTGTAACTTTTTGGGGTGTTTTTGTTAATTAATTAATCATTAATTTGGTTAATTCGGTAAAAAAAAATCGGAGGTTTCTTCTTTTTCTTTTCTCTTCTTCCCAAAAGTGGGGGGGATATCCCTCCCCCCAATGGAACTGAGTATGTCCAAATGCCCCCGCCCCGCTCTCTCTGCGTCCCTGTCTTAGTCTAGTCTTAGTCGACTAAATATCAAAACCTTAGTGTTTTAGTCTTTTAGTCTTAGTCGACAAAATGAACACTGCTTCGAAGTGCATCTTTCAGTAAAATGCATAGAATATTGTCATCCTTTCAGTGCAAGCCGTGGAGTCACACCGTTCCTGTTTTGATGCCACAGTTGTGCTAGTTAAGATGGGACAATGTGGCAAAGGCAGAAGAAACCTTTAGTTCATTTTCCACCGTAATTCTTAAGTTGATCACCCGGCTGTTTTGACCGATGCGCTTTATAGTAACGCATTCTTTAAGCATGAGCACCTATAGCTACGCGCCTCTTGGTGATGATCATCTCCTTAAGTCTCTTGATGCTGTATCCAGATGTTTTGTCTATAGTTGTGGCTGCCATTACGTCTAGCTCTGTTATGTGTTGCAGTGTCCTAAAAATTGAGTGGACATAACTAATCCTATTCAAGACAAAGCCTCCTCCACATCAGCTATATAAGCCATGGATGGAAGATTGAGGTTCTGCTGTGCCTTTTCACCTGCCTGGTTTTTCCATCCAGCCCCTCTGTTGCTCCTGTCCTCGACCCTAAACTCACCTACATAAATACACGCACGTCACTGGGCCAGGCATGATGGATGACAATGCACCGTGGGACAAATGGACACTTCCACATGTCACTCTGCTTTGCGTTAGCTCACACACACACACACACACATGAAGAAAAACGCACACACACCAATGCATAGTGTAGTGTACAGGCTGACCTAAAATCCCATCCGCCAGTAAACCTGCATAAAACACGCACAGACATACAGACACACACACACACAAGCATAAACATATGCTACTCAGCATGCATATGTACAGAGTAAAGACACACGCGCATGCACACACACAGAATCAAGCTCTCACACACACACACACACACACACACATATACCTGCATCGAACCCTCAAATATACACGCATAAAACAGTCAGAAAGACAGACAGACAGACAGACAGACAGACACACACACACACACACACTCTCAAGCTCATACACATACCTGCATCAAACCCTCAAATATACATTCATAAAACAGACAAACACACACACACACACACACACACACACACACACACACACACACACACACACACACACACACACACACACACACACACACACACACACACACACACACACACACACACACACCTGTAGAATATACCATTATGATGGATGAGGCTACACTGGGGGGGTGACGGTCACTTCCACATATCACCCCAGAGGCTTGACCCATTCCTCCTCCTCACCGGCTGTGACAGCGGAGCACGGGAGCTAGCATGGGCTCCTGGTCCTCCTGGCTTTCCCATTACTGGCACCAGAACCAGGGAATCTGTCCTGGGAGCCGGATCACAGGAAAGGGATCAGAGCCAAGATGGTGGCCGCGCCGTGTGGCTTCCATTATAGGGGGGCTGCGATAAAAGAGGCTGGGCGAGGTGTCTTGATTTCTGCCTGTGCTTTGATTTTATAGCACAGAGAGCAGGGAAAACGCTATGCGCCGACACATGTTAACACATTTAGACTGGGAAAGAATCTGTGTCATTTTTACATTTTCTTGGCTAATCAAAAATAGCAGATATACAAGCTCATAAGCTTGTAGATCTGCTATTTTAGAAACATGAACATTTTTGCAAATCTTTGAATATATATATTTTTTTTTTCTTTTTAAAGCGAATCTTTATAATCTTTGCTTCATGGGGGGTCCCTGGAACAACATATTTTGTAATGGGGGTCCGCGGCCAAATACATAATAATTTTTGGGGTCCATGCCATGAAAAACTTTTGATGAGAACCACCGATATAGAAACATATATTTTTCAAAAAACTGTTCGGATTTAGAAGACATTAGTAGAATCCCCAGAAGCAAAGATTTGAGTTACAAATGTTTGCCTTAAAAATATATATATTCAAAGATTTGCACAAATTTTCCACGTTTTTTCAAAAATAGCAGATCTACAAGCTCGTCGGTGCCGCGCTACAAGCTTGTAGATCTGCTACTTTTGAATAGCACAACGAAATCTTAAAAGGACACAGATGCGTTCCCGGTCTGAATGGGTTAACTATGTTGATTTACTTTGGGCCTTACCTGATTGCTTGCTATGATTATATCCCTATAGAAAAGATGGAGGAATATGTAACTGTGTGCACGAGAGTGTGTAGGTTTTGAGTGTGCCTCTGCAGGGTTTCCACACCAGACAGCAACGATACGCAGAAGCGTGTGCATGAGTGTTAGGGTGTATGCAAACACAATGGCTTTGAGCCTACACGGTATGTGCATTCAGCAGAAGTGGCCTAGCCAACCATAACACACCTGGCTTCTCAGTCAAGAGTTGGGTCTATATCTTTATTATTTTTTTCATGTCTCCCTCTCTCCCCCAGTCTTTTAACAGGCTACAGTGATCCCCGCTCTCTGCATGCTATCACTCACAACGCAACATGATCTCTCTGACAGACCGAGCCCGCAAACCAGTGAAACCACAGTATTAGATCCTGAGTTACTCTTACCCAGCCCTATAGTGTAAAATGCATTCCTTAATGGCACAGAACCTCTGATATACTGTTGTAAATGCTACATGTCCATTAACTTACATTCTTCTATATGCCCACAATAGTAAGTGTCAATCACACACACTGTAAAAGCAACATGATCCCAGTGAAGAGTTATTATTTAATAAACCGTTGACTGGGTTACTTTGACAGTGTTTACTTTGACTTTATTTTTGTATTGGACCATGGTGATGAGGTTACGTAAATGTCTGTGCCGCCTGCATAAATATGGTATTGTTGTTTTTCCATAATCTGATCCAGTGGGAGCATGTACAGTAGATGTTGAACAGAAGAGAACCGAAGAGACCTTTACCCTGGAATTGATCCTTGCGGATCCTTTGTCCACTCAGACAATGTAATTACCTATGGACACAAAGTAGTACCTGTCCTTTAAGTGTGATTCAAACCAGTTTAGTACTGTGCCAGAAACGTTCCACCCTGCAGTTGAACAGTTTGTTTGGTAATAAGTTGTGTCAATTGCAGCACTAAGATCTAGTAATACTAATAAACGTGGATGTCATTGAAGATTTTAACAGGTGCATGCCAGTCTCAGTGCTGTTGTGTTCTTGAAATCCTGACTGAAAGATATCAAAGCCAATATTTAGTGCCAAATAGATTGTTAAAATACTTTTTTTTCAGTTATTTTACCTAAAGACGTTCTATCTTAAATTATATGAGTCTATAATTGTTGATTAGTGTCTAGAATATTCTTTCTTAAGAGTGGCTTGATGACTGCAGTTTTCAGGGCAGCCGGAGAGAAGAGATGTTGCTTCCCACACTGAATAGTGAACTAATTGATTCTTACAGCATATACAGTAGGTTCTGCTATGTAATGTAGTAATGTGAATCCTGTATGTCCATTCACCTTGTAAGAATTGTACTTCTGTCAGTGCATCAGTACAAACACATTGAAAAGTCTGCCAAAATCTAGTAATTTAGTAAGTAGGCATGGAAATCAATGGCTCCGGAGCCATGTGGCCCATAGGTCAGAAACCTAGATCCATAATCCATAGCGTGAGGCAAGAACACCCCCTGGACATGATGCTATTATGTTGCAGGGACTTACCCCCAGTCTAACCCTTGATGCTGAGTGCCAAGCAGGTAGGCCTTGGGTTACGTTTTTTATCGTCTTTGGTATCAGGATTGACTCCCCCCTGACTTCCCAATTTCAGGGGGACACTCTAAACACAACGCCACTGAACTACTCAACTCATACTCAACTGTTACCACTGAATGCATTTTATCTAGGCCAGTGGTTCTCAAACTTTTTTGTGCCAAGGACCCCCAAATTGATATGTATTCGGCCGCGGACCCCCACCTGAAAATATGTAGTGCCAGGGACCCCCAGAAGCAAAGATTTGAGTTCAAAATGTTCGCCTTTAAAAAAAAAGATTGAAAGATTTACACACATTTTCGAGATTCTTTCAAAAATAGCAGATCTAAAAGCTAAGATCTAAAAGCTAACATATACAAGCTATGAGCTTGTATATCTGCTATTTTTGAATAGCCAGTTTTGCTGGGGACCCCCTGGTTCCCCCCCAAGGACCCCTAGGGGTCCACGGACCCCACTTTGAGAACCAATGATCATTCTAGGCTAATGGTCTTTTCATGTTTTTCTTATTATTGTTATGTTTTAACCTGCCAAAGGGAATGCAGATGAAAACTTTCTATAAGCGAACTCTGGTACAGAACATCAAATGGCAACATTTATGTTTAACACTGTACAAGAAAGAGAAAGGAGGCTTGCATGAACTGTTAAATATTCTTTCTTTGGGTTGTGAGTTGTGACAGTGGCACCAACATCCAAAGAACCTTCTGCCTCTGAAGATCATATACTACTTGGCAGTAAAATGAATACAAACACAAAATTCACCTTTAAGAAAAAGTTAAAAGAACACCTGATGTAAACACGCCTGTACTAATCCCCAGGCGCACAAAGTTTAATGTGTTAAAACTGATTTAGTTTTAATTGCACCACTTTATTGCACTGTTTATTTTCATTTTAAATGTTCTATTTTTATTTAGATTATAGTGATTGTAAAGTTGATGTAATGAATGTTTCTGTTAAAATATTTGTCTGTGTCAGACCCCAGGAAGGCTTTTGTCATGGCAAAAGCTAATGGGGATCCTAATAAACAATAAAACAATAAACAACAATGAAGTCATTCAGATTCTGAGCTGTTGCCCACACTCAAATATAGACTAATACCTCCATTACAGTGTTGGCACACACAATAATTGAGTGTGTGTGTGTGTGTGTGTGTGTGTGTGTATGTGTCCGTGTGTGCGTGCTGAAGAGGGAGCTCTCCAGCCATATGACAGCCATCTGTGTAAACGCACCACGTATCTGGTGGCTCAGATGGGAGTTTGAAACAGTGGATCCTCAGATTGTGCCTCCTATACGGCCCAGAGAGACCAGAGGTCTCCAACAGCCTGACCTCTCCTCGGGCTGGAGGGAGAGCACTGCAGGGGGTCAATGTTAGACACATAAACCTATGTGTGGATAGTCTGGATACATATACGTAAGCAAGCATGCTGGCACACACACACATGTTGTAGACGTATACAATTGCCAGTGGTGAAATGGTACTCACATTTCTTACTCACATAAAAGTATCAATACTGCAATGTATATTTTTTATATAAAGTATAATTATTACTAATTTCTTTAATACTGCAATGTAGAAATCTACGATGCGACGCATTGTGAGCTTGTAGGTCGCCTGTTTTCAAATGGCCAAAATGTATAGGGCTGAAGTGGGTAATGTATGTTTTGTAATAATAATCTAAATCTACAACTACTAATAATTGTAGTGGAGTAAAAGTATTTGGCTCTGAGATGTAGTGGAGTAGAATGAAAGTACTGAAAATAAAGTAAATACTCCAGTTAAGTAAAGATACCTCAACATTGTACGGTAGTACAAGTACAGTACTTGAGTAAATGTACTTAGTTCCTTTACACCGCTGACATAAACCTATGTGTGTGGATAGTCTGGATACTTATACGTAAGCACACACTAACAGCTATTGAACAAGGTGGGGGGAAGATTAGGAATTGACTTGAAAATAAATTGTGCAGTGTGAAGGATTTTAAAAAATAATAAGCGTTGTAGTTGTAAAGTACGTTCGGTTTCTTGAAGAGAGGAACAAGTGAGCTGTGTAATCTGCCCGTGAAATAATTTCATTACAACGTTTTTGAAGATAAATGCGGTACCATAATACAATTTCAGTGAGGTTTTTTTTTGTCTGCGTGTAACAAAGTCTACTATTCAGTGTTTGCCATTTTAGATGAAATTCTTTAATGTGACGATTACGGATTAATTTATCATGATTCAAGATGCCCAGGAATCTACTTTATGAGGTTATAGTCATTTAATTTAAGATTTATTACATTTAGTAATATATAGTATCTATTTCAAGACAATGTGTTAATTTTGAATCATTTATTGTAGTGTCATTTGGGCAGACAATATTTTTTTAAATAAAATCAGATACCCTGCATAAATCATTCATGTAAATAAAAAATAAAATGCCTCAAGATTAGAGCCTTGGGAAACTCACACACATTTTATATCAAGTCAGGGGGGAGCAAATTCCATTGAAATTAACCTATTTTTTCCTCTGATTCAACTGTCAAACTATATTACTGAGAGATCTGCAACACCGATAGATTTTATTGGTTTTGATTTTGTATCTCATGATCAGCTGTGTGTGTGTGTGTGTGTGTGTGTGTGTGTGTGTGTGTGTGTGTGTGTGTGTGTGTGTGTGTGTGTGTGTGTGTGTGTGTGTGTGCGCACGCACGCGCGCGTGTGTGCGTGTGCATGTGAGTAACAGAAGGTGGGGGAAGCTTCCATTGAACAGGAGCGGATATTGACACAGCATTTACATGTATGAAAATATTTTCTCTGTGTTGGGACAGCATGAAAGGGGCGCCTCCAGACGCTTGGCCATGGCATACTAAAACAAACTGCAGACATCAGCATTCAATCACACAGTGATTTTGCAAAGCCAGACATCCTAAAAACATCGTTTTAGGGGAACACACTGAGATGGGAATGAGGAAAAGATGTTGGGACGAGTTTGAACAGCATCATGCCAATGTAAGCCCGATTTATACTTTGTAGTACCAGTGCTGCCGGAAATAGCCGATTTAAAAGCTCACAACGTGTTGCTGGTGCTAGTGCTAGAGCTGTGATCTTGTAGATCTGCAAGTTTTGATGCGCGTCACCATCGTGAGAAGGAGTATAAATGAACCAACAGTTTATGCAGTGGATAACTTCATTGATTGTTGGACATGGCTCCAGTTCACAAAACCCTTTGGCCGTAAACACAGACATTGGTCACACTCATGCATCGCGTCCCCTTCAGAGACAGATAGAACACTTCTTAGACTCACAGAAACACACAAGGATGGCCCCGAAGGTTCAAAGGTTTGATCGTTATATTGACATTCAGATCTCAATTAAAACGTTTGGACATTTGGTTATTTATCGATTTATTTTTCTGGCTCGTGAGTCTACTCACTTTGATTAAGATCCAGTTTAGAGAGGTTATTGAAACAGTCTGTGTGTGTGTGCATGTATGTGTGTGTTTGAAAATGACCCGATACAGCTAGGGCCGATTAACGATTTAATTGTGTTTCTGTTGTTGAAAATTAATGGAACATTATGAATAAAAATTACATATCTGTTTCTTTTAGCTTTCGTAAACAAAAGTTGCACGGGGCAGATATGACAAATAACACATATTTAATTATTTCATAATTAAAAATAAACATTAATAGTGGAAATAGCCGATCCACAAGCTCAAAACGCGTCACATCACGGCGCGTTTTGAGCTTATAGATCTGCTATTTCCACTATTTTTGACATTTTTTGAAAATATATGCCATTTTTTAACAAGGAATTGATTATGACAAGTATGACGATTATGCAAAAATAATTGCGATTATATAAAATAATTGCGATAAGACGATTATGTAATAATTGTGAGAGGCCTAGGTACAGTAGGATCTGAGCACAGAGCAGTAAATAGAAACCAGGCTATCCACATGTAATGTTGATGAATTGAATACATAGAACCACAATGGAAACAAGTCCCCAGGACTTGTTTTGTGTTATCCTTTTAGCCTAATTGTCTGACTGTACCTGGTGCTGTTTACATTTTCAGGAGACATGACACTACCTTCTACCGAGATGGCCCTGGCAGACCACCCAAGCAGAACATTTCTCCGTGTTTCGTATGGACAGGACGATGGAGAAACCAACACATCCTGGCTGGTGGGGTTTGCTTTACGACGGAAAATAGCTGGTGTATGGCAGGGGTCTTCAACATTTTACTTAAAAAAATATGACTATATTGGTCTGCTCTCTTTTCCCTCTACACCTACGCCTCGCTCACAACGCCTCGCAGCGCGAGGCATTGTAGCTTGTAGATCTTGCTTGTAGATTTTGCTTGTAGATCAGCTATGTTTGGCTAAAGTTCTCCTCAGAAAAGGAATGCTAGGGTTCAAAGTGGTTAATGTAAAAAGGGTTAAAAAATCACACCCAGTGTGAAGTGAGCGGTGATATTTATGAGTTATTCATTTCATCATGCATCTCGGTAGCCAATCACAGCACGTCCTGTGAAGTGACGTGCTTACATTTTTGGGGCGGTGTAGCCGCCCCCTATAAGTGAGTTTTGGACACCGACCAAAAGATTTGTATACCCCCTAACCAAATCGATACTTTTGCAAAGTCAGCCAATCACATTTACAGCTAGTGTCATCACCACTAACTGTAATGTGATTGGCTGACTTTGCAAATTCAGGACTGTGATTGGCTAGCGAAACACATGACACATGTGCAGCCCTATGAATAGCAGTATGGACTTTAAAAAAAGTCATTTATCCTTTTTTTAAAGTGAGTCATGTTGTGATGACCACACACCGCCCACTTCACACTGGGTGTGATTTTTGGGGCGGTGTAGCCGCCCCCTATAAGTGAGTTTTGGACACCGACCAAAAGATTTGTGTACCCCCTAACCCTTCCATTGTTAATGCAAATCGATACTTTTTTCATATCAGCCAATCACATTACAGCTAGTGTCATCACCACTAACTGTAATGTGATTGGCTGACTTTGCAAATTCAGGACTGTGATTGGCTAGCGAAACACATGACACATGTGCAGCCCTATGAATAGCAGTATGGACTTTAAAAAAAGTCATTTATCCTTTTTGATAAAGTCATGTTGTGATGACCACACACCGCCCACTTCACACTGGGTGTGATTTTTATTTACATTATTATTAATTTCATCATGCGTCTTGCTAGCCAATCACAGCGCGTCTGCGAAGTTTGAAGTTAATTTCATCATGTGTCTCGCTAGCCAATCACAGCATGTCCACTGGGTGTGATTTTTTTTTAGCCTATGGGCGTGTTTTCCACAGCATGGCGTCACAGCGAAAGACAAATTTTCACGACGGAAAGAAAAACTTTCACCACGGATGGGTCCTAAACCCTCTTATAGGAGCGGTTGCACCGCTCAAAAAATCATAGCACACAAATATTTGGTGGACCCCCTGTAGTAGCTCTGAGGACCCCCTAGGACCCCCTGAACGCTGATGTTTAGATCTACATACCTTACTGCTCATTTTATGAATCTGATACAAATGTAACCCTAATTCTGAACATTCCCGATTGCTGCTAAGTTTTTTTTTGCTGCTAAAGCTGGCGAGAGAGAGAGAGAGAGAGAGAGAGAGAGATTTGCAGAGAAAGACGTAGCCACAGGGGTTTTATTACATTAAAAGGAAGTAGCCTAGTATTTTTTTCTTGTACATATTTCTCTTGTCAAGCACCTTTCCATCTCAATGATCTGTTTAATGATGGGAAAGGTTTATGTCTATTGGCACCACGTGCACCTCAGATCCAGTCGTATTGCATTGCTCATTGACATCAGACTTGGGATTTTGCCTCTAAAACGTTGACTTCATTTCCCAAGTTGAAAAGCTTAGATAATTTGTTACGCACATGTCCAATGTAATAGAGAGAAGGCTTATACTGTATGGCTGTCTGTTAACCACTTTCAACCAGATAAATAGATAGATAGAATTCTTTACTGGTTTGTTAAAAAAATCACAACTATGTCACTATTTCGGAAAACGGCAACGTGGATTATACACAAAAAAGCCAAAGCTCGTTTCCATTGTGGTCCATCTTAATTGGTTAGTAGTAGTAACAGCAGTGACAGAAGGAATCCCACCCAATGTCGCTTCAACACTTCAATGGAGGCGATTTAGCATGCATCGGGCTTCTGCAGCGGTAATTGCGTGTGGGAGGGCTGAGTGGGAGGGGGGAAACCTTGCTACAAAACTGCTGCAGCCGGAGTCGCACTAATGGAAACATCAAGACCTGAAAGTAAAAACACAAATCAAAAGGAGCAGGAGGAGGTGGAGGAGGAGGAGGAGGAGGGGGAGAGGGAGGATGTGAGAGCGCGGAGAGAGAGAGAGGCAGAGAGGGGACAGCGAAGAGGCAACAGAGCGGTTGATGATTGGTGCCGCTGCCGTTTCTGAGGCGGACTGTCTGACTGATTGCTGTTATTAGTCCGGTTCGAGGGAAGGAAAGACGCCATCGCTCAAGCGAGGTCGGTGCGAGCCTCGGAGGATGTCGCCTCTGACGGAACCCTGTGTGCATTAAAGCGCCTTTGAAATGGTTATTAACTTGAGGAATAGATAGACAAAGAAACAGTTTCCACCCACCAGCCCCAACATCACCACCACCACCACCCAGAGATGCAACATGGCACCACTAAAATATGTCCATATACATCCACGCCTGGCTAGTTAGCATGTCTGCCGAGCATTACTGCTCTCACATGAATCAAATGCTCCGGGCGCAGTCAGTCTTAAGGTGTCAACATGTATAGAAAGTTGCAAACATTTGTCTCGCCCTCGACAACAGATGATGGTTTGTGATTGCGTGTGGTGTAGGGCGGGGTGGGGTGTGGGAATAACACAGATACTGTGTGTAATTAGAACTCCACACAGACATATAACACAAGTCCCTCTGTTCTGGCAGTGAACAGGTGCAACGTGGGAGTTGGAGTCATCAGATCCCGCGAGGGGGGGGAGGGGACGGGATGGGGGATGGGGCGGGGGGGGGGGGGGGGCAGCTGCTAGAGCTCACCACAATCGTTTCTATTACGTATTTTGTGCGTTAATGTATAGACTGGATATTTGGTGACAGGCACGCATTCCCACACTAACTACAGTATGCTTCTGTCTCTGTCTGTCTCCATGTCTCTCTTCCCTTCTCTCCCTCCCCGTTAAAGAACACAGTACAGTAGGGCTGCTGTATGTCGGAGAAGCAGAGAAAGGATGAGAATGTATCATTTAACCACACAGCTGATCTACAAGTTCACAATGCATCTCATTGCAACATTCTGTGGGCCCATAGATCAGCCACTTAAACTGTAAGGGGTTAAAATGCTGTAGAAATAAATAAATACATAATTTGTTAATTTTCTAAAGCTCAATGCTAAATAGTGTGGGCTTTCAGGGTTAAAAACATATACACAGTAAAATCTTCAATTCTCGAAGTGTCACTTTAACACTATGGGTCCATCTTCACACTCTCGGATTGTTGGCGACACTAGGAGGCTCTGGGCACTGTGGGTTGCCTCCGGGCCTGGCTCCTCCTGCGTCTGACCAGAAGTGACTTCTGTGCGTTGTGTCGTCGTTGCCGCTGGACAGCAAACATCTCATTCTGCCTTGATGGATTTTTAAACCCTCCTTGCAGGTTTTACCGTAGTTTGTAGCCTTTGGGTTCTTTCTCACGGAAGAAGTGGTTTGGGCTGCCAACCCTCTCCACCCCGGGTGGCCGTCTCTCCGGCCGCCCTCTGTTTCTCCAGATGTCACCACGCTCTTCGTGGTCGTCACCCAGTCTGTTACTGGTTGTCACTGGTTGTCACTGGTACTCCCAGAGTAATAAAACATCTACTGATGCACAAACTTGGACACATCAATAGTGTTGTTTCAAATGATTCAAATACAGATACATTTGCTATGCTCTGGAAGCTCTCTACTGCAAAAAAATGATATCTTCATATAATTGGTCCTCAATGCTCATTATAATAATGGTACCATTTGTGTCTACTCTGTCTGTGTCTCAGGGGAAGGCTGTGGACAGTTCATAAACCTGCCTACCAGTGACATCATCAATGGGGAATCCAAGCTAATAGAAACTGCAGGCTTTCTATTCCTGGAAAGTTAGCATGCTTTAATGGAAGTCATTGTTCTCGTGTTAATACAAATCTAAACTAGAAAATGTGCTCCTCGGAGCACAGGTCTCCGCCAGTACTGTTCCTGATTAATCCTGTCTTACCTCACTTCAAAAGATATAAATGATCTTTTGAAGTGACACACCTATTTATAGAACTCTATTTCATCATGCGTCTCGCTAGCCAATCAAAGCACACCCTTTCAACATATTGTCACGTGTCACGTGAAGCTTGACCAATGTTAGCTTGGTGGACACACGGAAGGACGAGAACGAAAACATAGTCTCCTGGCGGAGACAATAAAGAAAAACCTGCCTCATATCCCTCAGTCTCAGACACAGACTGAGTACAAAGAAACAGTGCTATTTTATCTTGAGCATTTTTTTGGAAAATTCCACAAGGGGCGCTCTTACACAGCTTAGGAATGACTTCCGTCCGCCCCAACTATAGGATTTTTAGAAAAACACTTCTAACTCAGTTTCTTTTTTTTGTGATGAAGGGGAGATTCCCTGATTATACAGGGCTGGAAAAGACAGCCTGTGTGATTAGGTAATAAATTGGACAGACATCAGGGAGCCCATATTTGGGAATGGCCGACCTGCTGGGAGGCCATATATGAATATACCGTAGCTCAACGGGATGACATAAGCAATCTGGCCAGCGGGATAAAATGCACTGCAGCCTCAGAGAGAGTCCAGATTAAAGCGACGCATCCCAAGAATCTCCAAAAGATCTGTTCTCCAAGACTCAACTCTTTACCACATACTCTCTTCAAGACTGTTATCTTCAAGACTCTTTCCCCAAGATTCTAAAACAGCTCTAGAATCTAGAAGAATACTTATTTGGCTCTTCCTTTCTTTGACTCTTGAGCTCTTCATTCATTCTAATGGTGTATGACTACTTTTCACCACTAACTGTCGTGTCCAAAACGTTTTTGTGGACGTTGCATCAGAAAGGATCACCAAAGACAGATGATCATGTTGCTGTAGCGGTGAAACACAAGCTGTACTACTTTGGAAGGAACAGGCATGGGAACAACAAGGATCAGATTGATGTTCAGGTCTTCAACACAGTGTCTTTATGCTGGATGAAGTTGCCGCCAGTGACACCTGGAAGAGGAGAACGACCCCCTGAGGTTCCCTCTATTCGTGGGGATACTGCTGTGCTGATAGGAGATATCGTCTACATCTGGGGAGGGTTTAAATACGGTAAAAGTGAGTACTGCAACCTGCTTCATGCTTTTGATGTCGACACCCATAAATGGTTCAAACCACAGGTTTCTGGGACTGTTCCAGAGGGGAGGTACGGCCACTCAGCCTGTGTCTTGGGGAAGTTCATGTATGTCTATGGAGGATTTAAACCTCTGACTAGACAGACTAATGATGTGTACAAGTTGGACACCAGCACAATGGTCTGGTCTTTAATTAACACCAGAGCCACTCAGCCAACTGCTTCACACTGGCACTCTGCCACCATTATCGGGACAAAGATGTTTGTATTTGGGGGCACTCTGCCTCACTCTGGACTCACACTGCGTTGGGGCGACGACAACTACAACACCATCAGCGTGTTTGACACAGTGACCAACAGCTGGCTGAAAACACCTCCTGCAGAGCTTCTTCCAGAAAGACGTTGGGGTCATTCTGCCTTTGCCTACAATGGAGAGCTGTACATATTTGGTGGTAAAAGCACTGACCTACACCTCAATTGTCTGTGGAAATTCAGTCCAGAGAGCTTCTCCTGGAAGGAGGTTAAGCCCAAGGGGAAAGGACCGTCTCCAATGCTTAGGTCTAGGATGTGCTGTTGCATGGTGGGAGATCGTGTCTTCCTCTTTCGAGGAATAAACACAGCCGATGACCTGTATGTCTTAGACTTGAGTCCTAGTCTGAAGACGTTGTGCAAGCTGGAAGCTATTCGGTACGGTCTGGAGAAGTCTGAACTCCCACACAACATCAGGTGGGAACTGGCAGCCATGACTACCAACAACTGAATAAACAAAGAGAAACAAAAAAACAACAAGCCCAAAATAAAACAAAGAAAACAAACAAAGTCTAAGTGTGTGACCTGCCAGTGATATACCATCCAACCACAATAGAAAGAAATACAATTATCTTTAAAAAAAAGACTACGGATATTGCACTGTAGTTAATTAAAATGGTTATAATGCGATGCATTTATAAATAAATGGTGCATTTATATAGCGCTTTTATCCAAAGCGCTTTACATAGATTGTGCATTACATTCGCCCATTCACACACACATTCATACACCGATGGCGGAGGAAACCATGCAAGGCACCAACCTGCTTATCGGGTTAGGGTTAGGGTTAGGATTAGCAATTAGGGGTTCAGCGTCTTGCTCAAGGACACTTCGACGCTAACTCTTCTGGGGGAGCCCGGGATCAAACTGGAAACCTCACGGCTTCCATCCGGCCGCTCTACCGGCCACTCTACCCCTGAGCCACTGCCGCCCCTGTATCACAATGTGTGTATTTGTGTGACTTTGTTATAATGCAAAGATACAGTATGGCAGGAGATGCAGTCAAAATGGCCCCTTTGGACAAAAAAAAGTCCGGACACCCCTGACTTAAACCCTTACAGTATTAGGGTTGGGATCTGGAACCGGAGGAATCGGGAGGAACCGGATCCGAGATTGAGGAGCCGGAACCGGTTCCATGACATTTGGAACCGTTTCAGGAACCGGGTTTTATCTACACCGTCAGAGCTGGTCTTCACGTCTGCTATGCAATTAGAATAACGGTGGTTCTCAAACTTTTAAATTCCATGGACCACAATAACTCTGAGAGCGTATACATGGAACCGAATGGACCAAGTACTGAGGGTTTAAGTGGTCAAATGTCCTTAGATACACAATAACACTGATGACAGTGCTGTCAAACACGTCTATCAAGCTATCTATGAAATCTTAATTGTAAGTTTAATTTGCAACACAATGTTATACAATATTAACGAAAATCGGCAATCAAAAACCGGCGAACGTGGCCGTTTTCAAGATGTTTAGGCCATTATCTCTAGAATCTGCTCAGTTCAAAGCCTGTTGGATGTGTGACTTTGAGGACATTAAGCACGCATGACACATTTTCGGGTTATTTGGGTTTTCTAGGGGAGGCGAGATCTTATTTGGGCAGGCGACCGCCTGCCCTGCCTCTACAGTGGGTATGCCACTGGGGGGGTCACTGTTTCATCTTTCTCAGCTAAAGGGTCCTTGGCCTGAATAAATTCAAGGGGGGGATTTAATATTGATTTTCGGGCCAGTTTTGAAAGAAACCAGTGATTCACATCCTTTAACTCTTTGACTGCCAACGACGAGATTTCTTGTCATATTTTGCTAAGACTCAGACCGTCAATGATGAGAAAAGCAGATTTAGCAGCTTTTTCTGACATTTATAAAACACATTTATTCTTCACGAGAATGTTTTTTCTGAAAACTTAGGTTAGGCTTTAGAAGGCGTTTTTAAAATCGGCCTCAGGTCTAAATGGGTTTACACTCGAGGATTTTACTGTGAACCATCTTTCTTGTCTTTGTGATTCCATTGTGATTTCTCTCTATTGTACGTGCTAGTATTGCTGATATTCAAATCAATACTGCTGTTCGCAAGGTATCAATACGGGAGGATGAAAGCAACAAAATATCACATGGCTGAATAATGGCCAGCTGAAAAAAAAAACAGACACATGTTTGGGGAGAACCGACGATTGAAAGACAAACTTTAATTTCCTCCCAGACAGACAGAATGTTTCCCTTAAATACGCAGTGGGGGCTATGGCGTGTGTCACCACCACACAGTCATGAGAAAAAGGGACAAAGACAGAGGGAAACAGATGGATTTCAGGGAGGTTTAAAGGGGAACTGACGACGCTTTACTCCAGTAACTGATCGCCTGTGGGACATCCCTCCAGGATATGTGAAAATACAATAATGAATCCAGTCCCTTCCCGGCCATCGCCTTCCATGTTTACGAGACTGTCTGCGAGCATGTGCATCATGTGTGTGTGTGTGTGTGTGTGTGTGTGTGTGTGTGTGTGTGTGTGTGTGTGTGTGTGTGTGTGTGTGTGTGTGTGTGTGTGTGTGTGCGTGTCTTGATAATCTAATTCAGAAGGTTAAAGGTATCTTTATGAAGAGCAAAAAACAAAAAGGCCACAAGGACATGTACAAGTCTGTAAATATTTCACACAATACTGACTGAATGCAGCACCTTACACACACATCTACACACACACAAACACAGCGAGAAAGAGACAGCATGTTCGAGGACACACATGCACAAAACACACGCTCAAACACACAAAAAATGAGACGTATGTTATAAGACATGAAAGGAATTGTGACTGAGGCAAGGACACACTAATAACAGGGTTTCAAACAGAAGAGGAGTGAGAGGGAGGGAGAGACAGAGAGATGGGGTGGGGGGGGAGTGACAAACAGCGTCAGAGAATAAGCGCATAGGGAAAGAGAGAAAAAACTGAGCATAATCTCAAGAGCTGTCACAATATGTGACCACTGTGGTGACAACGACCCACACACACGATAGCATGACGGATTACAGTGATCAAAGAGACAGACAGAAAGAGAGAGAGAGAGAGAGAAAAAAGAAAAGTAAAATAGATCTTGGCCGTGGTCCATGATAATGCAGTAGATGTAGGAACGTAGGAGTGAAGGCGAGGTGGTGAGGGAAGGAGGTAGGGGGAGGAGAAGGAGAAGGATAGAGAGAGAGGGGGTCTGCAGAGCCACAAGAGTAGTTAAGGCAGTATGTCTTAGAGTTCTTAGAGTGTGTGTGTGTGTGTGTGTGTGTGTGTGTGTGTGTGTGTGTGTGTGTGTGTGTGTGTGTGTGTGTGTGTGTGTGTGTGTGTGTGTAAGGGGGTGCTCCCACAGTGGAGAGTCCAACACAGTCTCTCACTCCAGCTGTCAGGCAGTAAGAGTGAGAGAGAGAGAGAGAGAGGTGGGAGAGAGAGAGAGAGAGAGGTGGGGGAGAGCAAGAGAGAGAGAAGGAGAGGGGGGTAAGAGAGAAATGAGACAAGCAGAAAGAGAGCGAGAGAGAGTGAGAGAGAAGAGACAGGCAGAGAAAGAGAGAAACAGAGATTCTGAAAGCAGACAAGTTGAGAAGCAGCAGGAAAATTTCCTCCCTTCAGAACTGCCAAACACACTATACCACCACTATTGCAGTCTCCCCCCCCGTTCACGGCACACAGATATACCCATACGCTCACACTTCCCTGGCGTGCATCGTCTAGCTGCCCAGATCAGTAGCAGCAGCAGCGGAGACGCGCGGTTCGGCTGACTCACTGAGGTCTGGAGATCCTCCCCAGGCTGCTCAAGCGTGAGCGGGAGTTAGGAACCTCAAGCCTCACTTTCCTCCCCAGCTCAGAGAGACCACACGCCAGACACGAGGCTCCCCGCATACACACACACACACACACACACACACACACACACTGACACACACACACACACACGCACGCACCCGAGCTTCCTTTTCCTGGGCTCCCATCCAGGGAATGACTGGCTCCACTGGACCCTTGAGGAACGCAGGCTGAAGCTCCAGGCAGCCCCAGCCCCCCTGTCTGTCCGCTGGCCCGCTGGGACAGACAGACGCACAAGAGGATTTACACTTCAGCGGCTCCCCGCACGCACACCTTGGTGCGACTCATCTGGCGGCTTCGCGCTTTCTTTCTTTTTTTCTTTTATCAGACAAGTGAGACTGGATGTATAAGCTTTATATAGGGAACCAGACAGACATAGCCAGACGCACACGCACACACACCCACACCCACACACACACACACCCACACCCACACACACACACGCACACACAAATGTAGATTGACAGTGGTATAGGCACTGCAGTGTGAATGTAGCAACTGGACTTCTGTTCTGCTTCCCTGGTTACCAGGACAGTGAGGGCTAATTAGCAGAGACCTGCTGCATTATTCCATCCACTTGGGCAGCTTGGTGGACGCAGCTCTAAGCAGACTGGTATAGGGTATTATAGAGCAGACACTGTATAGGAGCAGCTCAGGTAACTCTGTAATCTTGCGATCTCCCAGTGGACCACTGTTGCCATTGTTGGACTGTAGCATCTCATAAAAGCCCACAGGGACTTGGTTCTTCCTCCTCTCCCAGACCTTGTTGGATGGACTTAACTACCCCTTGCAGGCTGACTGTGTACATGAGCGTGAAGCGTGCGTCACAATGACAATGGCCAAGCGGGTGAGGAGCGTGTGTCGGACACTGACGCTGCTGTATTTCTTCGTGTGGAGCTCGGCCCCGACAGCCCACGGCGTCTACCCCAGGATACGGCTCTCAAACAAAGGTAAGTGATACCTGTGTGTGAGTGTGAGTGTGAGTGTGTGTGCGAGTGAGTGAGTGAGTGAGTGAGTGAGTGAGTGAGTGAGTGTGGGTGTGTGCGCGTATACGTGCGTGCGTGCGTGCGTGCGTGCGTGCGTGCGTGCGTGCGTGCGTGCGTGCGTGCGTGCGTGCGTGCGTGCGTGCGTGTGTGCGTGCGTGCGTGCGTGCGTGCGATGCTGTCTGCTGCCACATATATGTCTTGTATTCTTATTTGATGTAATGAAGCCAAATGCGATCAACTAATAAAAAAGGGAAGCGAGCCCTTGGGTAATTGAACACATGCCGTGTCGCTCAGACTCCAGACTAGTCAACGCAGGCTGGGTGGAAACTAACATTCTTTACCGTGTGAGTTCATGGTAGATTGAAGCTAAGACAGGTGTAACGGTGCAAACTGATTTTTTTTCTCTTTTTTTTTCACACTGTTGCACGCTTCGCCTGCCCCTGACTCTAACCACACTGTTAGTAAGGTATTCCTTGTGGATTCCCAACATTCCTGATTAGATTGGCTAAGTAAATGTTGATTAAACAATGACTGTTTGGTTTGGAGTGCCACGCAAATAAATACGGTTACTAAAAGGGTACCGCAACCACAGAAACCTGTCACACGAGACCGCCTGTGATCTTTTCTACCGAAATTTGTCTAAGGATGGTTTAATTGATGACAGGTTTTTCTTATGACTCGAAGGCACAACATATGTGTAACTGTGCTGTAACTGTATGAACACAGAAGATGTATTAACTGGCCTTATCCAACAAAAAAAGAAAGAAAAGAAAACATATCGGAACATTCTTGAGAGAAATGTCAGTACCAAATGAGGTACTGTTTCTGGCATTTCATTTTGCAAGCCACACCATCTGTGAGTAAAGGAAGTCCAAGTTATCGTTACCATCTAATGGTATTGTTATTGATTGTTATCTAAGATTTATGCCTCTCCAGAGAGAGGGAGAGAAGAGAGAGAGAGAGAGAGAGAGAGAGAGAGAGAGAGAGAGAGAGAGAGAGAGAGAGAGAGAGAGAGAGAGAGAGAGAGAGAGAGAGAGAGAGAGAGAGAGAGACTGTAATATCCTGAGTGCTAAATTATCTCTGTTTAAATCTCTGTTTAAATCTGATAGTGTAAATACTTTTTCTCTCCGGGATTTAAACTAACACTAAGGATTTCACAGTGTGAGTGCTAATTGGGAAAGAGGGTCAAGCCCTCTCTGATGACTTTGTCAGCTTCATGGTTGTTGCTCCCTGGATGTTGTGGCTGTGGATGTTTTTCTCCATCTGTGTTGTTGACTATGGGTTTGTTTTGCCACCCTGGCCATGGTGGCTGAGATTACACAATGTGGCTTTCTACCATGCTATACTGGTGCTGTGATAGAGTGGCTTTCTGGATATGGGAATGGATGTAGTTTACTTTCTGTGTGTGTGTGTGTGTGTGTGTGTGTGTGTGTGTGTGTGTGTGTGTGTGTGTGTGTGTGTGTGTGTGTGTGTGTGTGTGTGTGTGTGTGTGTGTGTGTGTGTGTGTGTGTGTGTGTGTGTGTGTTCTTACCAAATGTCCTCACAAGGACAACAAGATGAGGAAAATTACGTAAAGTGCAGGGTTAGACTTATGTTAATGTAAGGGTAAAGGTTATGGTTCGACATGTAGGGGTGATGTAAGGTTAGGGTCAATCGATCAGAATCAATCTAAAATCCTCACAAAATACAGCTGTGTGTGCATGCGTGCGTGCCTGCGTGCATGCGTGTGTGTGTGTGTGTGTGTGTGTGTGTGTGGGCATGCATGTGTTTGTGTGATATGTGCTGGTATGCGGACTGTTTCCACTGTATCTTCTTACAGAATAATGAGGGCTCTCTCTGCTTTGTAGATAAAACTCTTTTATAAATAGTAAACACCTCCCTTCCCCCTGCCGTGTTTCTTTTGATCTCTATAGCAACAGAAAGTGACGATTCCACGTACACCAGTTAGCCATGCTTGAATATAGGTGTGGAATTTGTATGGTCAGTAAAACACTAATATGCTGATATGTGAGCTAGTTATGAGCACTTG
Source organism: Gymnoscopelus microlampas (assembly GCF_963454915.1). Lineage (NCBI taxonomy): Eukaryota > Metazoa > Chordata > Actinopteri > Myctophiformes > Myctophidae > Gymnoscopelus > Gymnoscopelus microlampas. Next base: position 45,460,031 of record NC_139943.1, on the reverse strand, counting down.
CTGCTCTATAACTTACAAGATGAATGAGAGAAGAGCTTTTTGTGTGGTTTGAAACACAATGGACTGGTTGGTGCTCATGACCTTGTGTACTTGAACCCATAGCATCCCCATTATGCGGTTAACATTCAGCAGTGCATTGCATTGTGACGCATTGTGAGCAGGGTTGCCAGATCTGCTTATTAAAATTTCCCCGCAAGATTTTATTTGAAAATAGCCGATCTACAAGCTCACAACGTGTCGCATGGCGACACATTGTGAGCTTGTAGATCTGAGCTTGTAGATCTGTTTTCCTAGACCTGGTTGCTTGTTTCTCTCACAGAATCTGGCAACACTGATTGTGAGCTTGTAGATCTGCTATTTTCGCCGCAGTGCAGAGAGAACAGGAGTGGGCCTAGCATTATTAGCCCTTGGGTATACGGTCAAATTAGTATAGTGTTTAAACGGTTAAACTTCCATTCTGCTTGTATTGTCCGCTCCAACAGCTGATAGGTCTCTCTTCAACTGTAAGTCAAAGGGTGGAAGTACTGTACAGCAGTTACGTAAAAGTGAAGTAAAACACATGGGATGGACGGGGAGAAAAAAGGACAAGAATAACGAGTAGAAGAAATTTGAAACAGGGGTGCACTTGGTTAACTGTTCCATGGGATCTTTAGTACATGCTAATATCGAGTCTCCAGCTGTGAGCAGAGCCATGCTGGTGTGCTTAGTCATAAATGCCACATCAATATCTCTAATAAGCATGACTTTCATATATCACCCAATTCATTAACCGCCTGAGGGGAGAGTGGATGCCATAACTCCCTCTCTCTCTCTCTGTCGCTCTCTCTCTCTCTCTGAGTTTCTCTGTTACATGTTCTGGCTAGCAGAGAGTGCCGGGGAGTGCTGCAGTTGGATCCTATCATTATGGAATGAAAAACATCTAAGCCTTAATATATGCCTCATGGCCCCTGCCAGTGATTTTGAACACACCCTCAAGCACACGCAAACACATACTCACTAGTGCACACACAGACACCGTAGGATTCTCACACACACACACAGTAGATCCACACATGCCGAGATTGGACACAGGCACACACACACACACACACACACACACACACTCGCTCGCTCACAGAATAGTGTGAATTCTTCGCACGCCGGGGCCTTGGAAGTGATTCAGGGCAGAGTGGGATGTGGTTTTAACTATTCACCCTCAGGACTATGAAAATATTACCATAACATCTGGCGGATAAACAGGGCAGAGGAGCCATCGTAACTCAATCTATCTGTTTGATTCTCCCGTTTCAAGCGGAGGGAACACATGATGGACGTGATGAATACAATCACTACTGGAATGTATTGGTTACCTTCTTCTTTCTGTTGTTGTCCTTCTGGTGTGGGAGCAATAGAACTTTGTGCCTCTGTTTTTTAATAAGTGCTCATTTTCAGATTAGCTTTATTCTGGTTTCTTTGGGGATGAATTCCTTCGGGAACGTTGTCAGATGTTTCAAGGGCGACTGTCCAAGTTCCTACCCTGGAATATATAAATGTCCCGCAGCTTTGATGTGAAGCCGCGCTTAATGCAGACTTGCTTCAAATTATTAGCATCCCTTTCTTTCATCTCCTTCTGCATCTACTGCCCTGTCTATTTCTGGACCTGCTGATGATTTCTACCCAAACAAACACCCACATTAACTTTTCTTTCATTCTTCTCTGCGGCCTACACTCTTAATTAACTCATGTTCCAGAAGGTTGTTAGCCTAATCTCACCATGTATTAAGTTACAATGGCAGATTGTCTGCTCTCTCCGGTGCAGAACTGATCCTATAGGCTCCCAGCCGCCGAGCCTCGCAAAGACCTTAAATGCAAGTTATGAGCCTCTAATACACCTCAATGGCCATGACTTTAGGGCTAATCAATGTCCTTAATCCCTGTGTGATCATTTCGTGGACGCGAGCCCACCGTTGCACAGACACCAGAATGTACAGTATGCTGTCTACTATGGAGGTGGGGTCCAGGGACCCCCAGGGGTCCTTGAGGGGGTTCCAGGGGGTCCCCAGATAAATGAGGCATAGTGGACCCTTATATATGGCTGTAACTCTGAGAGTCTACAAATGGAACCCTTACGGGGTCCATTTGGTTCCACCTGTACATTCACTTATCACTTGGTCCGTGGTCTAAAGCAGGGTTCTCAAAGTGGGGTCCGGGGACCCCCAGGGTCCTATATGCATCAGCTATTTTCAAAAAAATCTTGGCATTCTTTCGAAATGTATGAATATTTTTTGCCATTTTTTAACACCATAAATCTTGTATGGGGTCCTTGGCACATTTTCAGATGGGGGTCTGCGGCCAAGTACACGTTGATTTAGGGATCCTTGACTAGAAAAAAGTTTGAGAACCACTGGTCTAACTATCCTGGACATAACATTTTGTAACCTGGATCTAAAAAAAACTTTTGCCAACAACTTTGAACAACTTTCCAGGTTCCCCGAGTGGACCGAGCTCATCAGAGTCGGAAAAAAACATCCATTCCGCTTGCTAATGATGCTCTTGCACCGCTAGCCAAGTGTCAGTGTCACGGTGGGCTGGCAAGGGAGGGTAGCTGGGCCGAGATTTATCCTTCCCTCTGCAGCGCTAGTATAGCCGCACGCTTGGCTGATCTCGCTGGAGCTGCGGCGCGAGGGAGAGGGTGATACAGCACTTTCCTAATAGTAATGAACCAATCAGTTCAAAGTCACTTCCACAGAAAAAGCCCTGAAGTTCTTGCGCAGTGTAACGATGCTGGATGGATCAGTGGCCTTTGCACTTGCTTCGGAATAGCGTGTGGTTTAGAGTTTTCACTTGACACAGCACCCCTGATCATCCAGCTGTGTTAAGTTTTCAATCCAGACATGGATTTCTTTCTACGGCTCCCCAGTGTTGAAACAGCGGGCCCTGATTCAGATTCATACATTCCTAGGTTTAGTGAGGCCTAGAAGCGCCACACCACACCCTTATATAATGGATACCTGTTGAGCACTGCTCTGGTTACATGCGCTTTAGAGAAACCATTATGTGTTTAAAAGGAACATAAAACAAACAGACAAAAAAGCCATCATGGGTCCTTGAGTGGGATAAAACTTTTGGTTACAGTTGCTTCTGTTTGTACTGAGAAGAAGCATTCCACTGGGTAGAGGAAAGTGGCAACGCCGTGGAAAAAAATTAAATAACATGAGTTGACACGTTTTCAAGGCAGCCAAGCTAAGCTATGTTCCCCTCAAAACATGCCAGAGTGAGTGAGAGCTGCTCTGGCACTATATGTGAGACGGCTGCCATTAACCCATTCAATCCGGGGGAACGCATCTCTGTCATTTTTTTGATTTCTTTGGGCTATTCAAAAATAGCAGATGTACAAGTTCATAGCACGGCACTCGTGCCGTACAATGAACTTGTAGATCTGCTATCGTTGAAAAATCGTGAAAATATATTTTTTTAAGCGAACATTATTTGTAAGAACACAAAGTTACAAATTGTAACTCAAATCTTTGCTTCTGGGGGGTCCCTGGAACAAAATATTTTACAAATGTTATACAAAAATGTATATATTAAAATATTTGCACACATTTTCACGATTTTTCAAAAAACAATAGCAGATCTACAAGCTCATAGATATACCAGCTAAGAGCTTGTATATCTGCTGTTTTTTTGAATAGCCCAAAGAAAATCTAAAAATGACACAGATTCTGTCCCGGTCTAAATGGGTTAAACTGGAGCGTTTCACGACAATTAAGTTGACAGTATCTCAGCCAGCAAACGTATTTATTTAAAAGTCATAATCATTTAGTGCCACATATAAATATTTTGCTTCAGCAGGTCTGTGTGATGTCCCAACTTGAATAAAGCCGTCCAGTGATGTCAGAATGTTTTGACAGGGCGAACGTCATACCCGCCGGCTTGTATAAATAAACCTGTGTCACTTCCATGTTTTAGCCCCGACGTTTTCCTCTCAGAAAACTCAAACAAGAAGCTGCTAAAAGCACTCGGGAGCGACATTTTCTAGCACCGTTGTGGGAAAAGAGTGCACACACCTCACCTCCGTACTGTATCTAGAATTTAGAAGTGTACATACAGCTGGTGCTAATGTGTTGCTCTTCTTTTAGAAACCCTTCCCTCTCTCTCTCTCTCTTTCTCAGCTTTTCAGTGCAGCAAGGGGAGGTGCTCCTATGTGATGGTTGAATAGTGGCATTCATTGGGAAATTTTATGTTCATTTAAATGCATCACGTTAAGTATGCGTCTTCATATTGCAGCTTGTGTGGTGGGTATGGGTAAGTGTGTGTGTGTGTGTGTGTGTGTGTGTGTGTGTGTGTGTGTGTGTGTGTGTGTGTGTGTGTGTGTGTGTGTGTGTGTGTGTGTGTGTGTGTGTGTGTGTGTGTGTGTGTGTGTGTGTGTGTGTATATATATATGTGTGTGCATATCATGCTCGCCCGTGTCTGCCTACAGTGAATACCCAGGTAGCAATTAGTGATATATGGAACCCCCTGCTGAGTAGTAATTTAAAACCACCCTTCCCCAGACAAGGTAAAGGGCTCTCTCTGTGTGTATGCGTTTTTACGACCCTCCACTGACTTATAGCTGCGGCTAAATCTCTTATGAGAGATGAGGATGGGGAATACCAGTGTTGCGCGCTGCTAGTTCTGCCTGCCAGAAAATGAAGGTGGGGATTTTCTTTTTTCCCCTCTCTCTTCCTAAAGCTAATGTGTGAACTGAGGAGCTCCATTAACTGGGTTCCACCTATGTGTGCCAAGGCCTGTAATTAACGTTTACCACGCAGGCTCTGAGCCGGAGGGCCTACGGCGCACAGACCTTATATTAAATCATTAGGAAATGGCGAATATGATGATGCAGAGATAAATCGTCCCTCTTTCAGGTCAGCGAAGGGTAAACTAAGTTTTTATTTGATTTATTCGTCTCTCTCATTATCTCTGTGTGCTCGATCTCTCTCTCTCTGCTGCAGTGCTGCCTCTCTTTCTATCACTTAATATCTTCCTCCCCTATCTCTGTAATTCTCCCTGTCCTTAGTCTGTACTGTATGTCTCTCTCTCGCTCTCTCTCTCCCACGCACGGCACGGCACGCACACACACACACACACACACACAGCACCGACTCTCTGCCTCTCCTCTTTATAATTATCCGTCTATCACCTCTATCACCCTGTAACCTCTATCTAACCACTTAGACCTCTCTCCTCTCTCTCTCTCTGTCCTTCTCTCGCTCTCATTTCTCATGTTCTCTTTCACCCCCCCCCCCAACCCCAGTGCTTTATTTCTCTCCCATTGTGTAACGTGTGTGCTCTCTAGTTCATTAGCGAGGCGTCCAGAAGGGAAGGCAGCTGGTGAAAGTCTAATATCCTTCCTGACCTTTCCTCAGCGCAGGGGCGACAGAGAGGGGATGAGTTCAGTTAAGAGACATGGGAACTGGAAGGGGGGGGGAGCAGGAAGATGGAGGGAACATCTTAACCACATTAACCTGTTAAAACCTGTTAGATTTCAGCGTTGGCTGTTCAAAAATAGAAGCTCACAGCGTGGCACATCGTCATCGTGCCGCTCTGCGAGCTTGTACATCTGCTATTTTAGAAAAATCTTTTAAGTGTTTGAACATTTTTGAATAATTTTTCTTTTTTTTTACAACACTTGCAGAATGGGGGGGGGGGCAAATATATATCAATTTATGGCAGAGAGAGAGAGAGAGAGAGAGAGAGAGAGAGAGAGAGAGAGAGAGAGAGAGAGAGATCTTGTCAACCTGTAGTGGTCCTACCAGATCAAAATAATGTTTATTTACACCAAAAAAAGGGGGGGGGGGGGGGTGGCACGCCAGTGATGCGGTCAGGAACGAGGCGGAGCCGAGTTCCTGACCGCATCACTGAAGTGGTCACATTGAGCTTACTCCATTTCCGCTACTCGTTGTACGATGAAGTACTGTATATATGGTTAAGTGGTTAAGAAGGATAGCAAGTGTTACAGTGGTTGAAGAGGGGATGAGCAGTAATGCCTTGTAGCTGTTGTTTACCAGTGTTGATTTTGACAGCAAATTTTGATTTAGTCTTAGTCATAGTATTTTGAATAAAATTCCATTTAGTTTTAGTCATATTTTAGTCATCTGAAATGTAATAGTTTTTGGCTAGTTTTAGTCGACTAAATATCATAAGATTATAGCCATATAGCCAGTGGAGCCATCAAGGCACCGCCAAAATACATTATAGTCGACTAAATCTACAATTGATTTAGTCGAGTATAATGTATTTTGGCAAGCTCACAACGCGTCGCAGCTCGACGCGTTGTGAGCTTGTAGATCTGCTATTTTCAGAGTGCAACACCCGAGCAGCGAGCGCCACCAAACTTAAAATGACTTTTCTTTTAGTTCTACTGGATCTCTTCTCCACTAGTCCCTCACTAACATGTTAGTCTAGTTTTTATTTGTTGACGAAAATGTAAATATATTTAGTCTTAGTTTTAGTCATCGTAGCATAGTTTTTATTTAGTTTTTATTTAGTCTTCGTTAGTGAAAATAGGTAGTCGACGAACATTTTTCGTCATAGTTTTAGTCGGCAAAATCAACACTGTTGTTTACTGTAGCTCATCATTAAAAAGCAGTGTGTTTACCAGACTGTATACTGTACTATAATGTCCCTTTACATCCTCCGCTATCCCCATGGCAACCTGCGGGAGAGTGGAGAGAGAGAGAGAGAGAGAGAGAGAGAGATACTATCTGGAATGTGGGAAATGCCACACACTAAATCCCCCCAAAATCCAGCAGCGAAAGTCTTTTTTGGTTAATCACAGGTAAGGTACTGTAATAAGAGGATTGTGGGGTAATCTATCATAGAGAATGTGAGAAAGCGAGAAAACTTCAACTGTTGCAGGTGCTGTGTATGCCAAAATATCACTGTAAATGAACAGTTACATTGCAGACGCTGTTGCAGCTTGACATATCTGACTTGTTTAATTGTGCAGAAAATGTTGATTTATTTAATGTAGCAGTTAGAATGTTCAAGCAATGGAATTACCACAGGAATTAATAATAAAGCCCTTTAGTCAGTTCAAGTATTAGATGTTTTTGTGTAGTTTGGAAGTCACCGAGCTTAACATGCATCAATAATTCATTCAATAATAATTCATCTTAGCAGTACGTTTCGCTTCTTGGCCTTGTGGTCGAGACAATGTGCTTTGAAACAGATGGGGAGAGGGTTTGGACTCAAAGTCGGTCAAATAATAAGCAACCCCATCAATTATATTGGCACCTACTTACTGTGTATGGTTTGATGAGGAAACTTGAATCTCTCCAGGCTAGCCATAATAACAACTGTCAGCTGTTAATGATTCTCTTTCTGATTTATACCACAGAGTACAGCACAATTATACTTTAGTTCCACTGTTCAGAGCTCTTACACCTCAAGGAGTCCCTCTGTCTCTCACACACACACACACACACACACACACACACACACACACACACACACACACACACACACACACACACACACACACACACACACACACACACACACACACACACACACACACACACACACACACACACACACACACACACACACACACGCTCCTGTCGCCGCCGCCTTGGATACCCCATGTGGCTTCCATTTTGCTTAATGACATCATTCCCCTCACCCAGGGGTCTAGTACGGGAATACAAGGCCGTGCTGATAATGGCATGACACCCCCATCCCGCAAAGCTCCCTACTCACCCCCCAAAACCCCAAGGGCTTACACAGCGGCCCAAGACGAACACACACTCCTTTATTACTGATCCCTGTGCTCTGACCCACTTCAGTGTTTGTCTTTGTTTCGAGTCCAGCACGAATACCATTACTCAGTAAAGTTATACGTTTGCCTAGGAAACTGTCTGTCGCGAGCAGCCAAAATTCTGACATGAAATGTCAGCGGTTAGCGCTGGCAACGGCTCAAATTGTTACAAGAAATTTATTTTGGTTGTGGTTACTGTACGTTTCCTGACATTCTTGTTTTATGAGTGCGTTTGTCTTGGTGTTTCTTTGACATTGACATGAACGTTTTCTTCCCCGGGAGGTAAAATGATAAGCAGTTCCTACTGTACAGTCAGAAACGCACATTACACATACACACACACACACCCCGGGCTGTCTCCGGGTGTAAGGAAAACCAACGTTTCCATACTTGGATAAAGAGGGGATCAGAGGAGTTTATTTTGATTTTAACTTCACCAAATCTCCCCGGGCATCTTTCAGCACTCGGCAGACAGCCGATGAAAGTGTCTGTCTTGAGGGAGTATTTTTTTTCCCTCCGTCTTTTCCATTTGAAGTGCAGGAGCACAGTTGGAACCATGCACACCTTCTCCATTCCCCTCTCAAGCCCCTTAGCTGATGGTAAAAAATGCTCATTGGCTGCAGATGGCGAGAATGACAAGGAGGAGAGAGGTGGAAATCCCCTCTTTGACTGAGGAGGCTGAATGGTGACTACAGCTACTCTCTGGCTGTGACTGGTTTAGATAATCACAGAGGAAGGAATCTTCTTATCTTGACTGTATAATCATAAACGCCTCTTGCCATGATTAGAGTGCCTTCCGATTGCTGTGTACGCTATCAATGCATTTGTCTATAATTTAGCTGATTAATAGACTTCCATTATGATAATGTGTTATCAGAGTGTGCACAATACACTATTGTTATTCATCACGTTATTTTTGGAAAGTCGGTCCTCAGTTTTAGATCTATCGATACCTATTGTTAAAGGAAAATCCAAACCATTTTGGAACTTTTTACATCACTGATGATGAATCATCATCATCATCGTCATCTGACCTGAAGAGTACCCCAGAACGAGTCAATTATTGGTCATATTTTATGTGCCTTTGTATGCTTTCCCGGGAACAATTCTTATCGCTGCTATGCTGACGACACACAGCCTTAACTTTCCATTATACAGATAATGGTATAGATTGGCCAGTGTGAAGGATTCCATACTGTAATTCCTATCAAGAAATGGATTGCATTGAATTTTCTGCAGATATATTCAGATAACTGAATTGATTTCTAAAGTAAAACATTTATGTTCAGATCACCTTGTATGTTACTGGCATGTTATATAACTGATTAATTGCCCAGCTGTATAAAACAGTAAACCTGTTTAAGGTAGAAATGTGTTACCGTTACCTTTGATTTATTGAATTTAAAATAAATCTGCTAATTCCACACCTAACTTTATGACAACTGCAGTGCACTACTATGGCTCAACTTCAACTTGTGCAGGACGCTGCTCAAATGTGAGCGGCCTCAAGTCCCTCAACGCCTCAGTTCTTGTTTTGGAGAGTGTGGTTTTGCTCTTGGTTGCATCACCGAAATCTTGACCCCCTTATGTGCCAGGGAGTCACATGAGATCCTCAGACACACCTTCATTGGCTGTCTCCTGGTCCAGATTGGTGACTACAGGGAAGGCTGGCTATTTGTCATCAGGGCTAAGTACATCCTGGAATGCCTTCCCTGAGGAGATCAGGCTTGTCAGCACATTATACATTTTTAAATCGCTGTTAAAACAATTTTATAGAAAGGCTTTTTTGATGTCCTGATTCACTATCTGTGATGCCTCGATCGGCTTGTTGACATTTGGACCCAGCATTGCCCAGGAATCAGGACATTGCGTGGGTGAAATAGAATCTCTCCCACCCCCACAGACAGACAGACAGATATATTTAAAAAGAATCGAAAGATTTAAAAAAGCAAACATTTCAAAAAGAGTGAAAAATGCAGATCTGCAATCTCACCACACGCACACAGGGCTTAAGTGGTTAACTACACCTGCACAAGCAAGCTGAGTCCTGCTCTCTCCCATCCTCTGTCCAAGTGAGTGTCACACCAGGCATTCCAAGGTGAAGTGCACCTTATGGATTACACTCGCATGCACACGAACAAGAGCGGCTGTCAAAGTGTGTGTGTGTGTGTGTGTGTGTGTGTGTGTGTGTGTGTGTGTGTGCTCTCACGTGTGTGCACGCACACGTGTGCGCACGCCCAACCAAGCGTGTCTGAGCATATGCGTGTGAATCCTGGTGTGAGTGGTTGTATTTGTACACGCAATGCTCGCTGTCACTCCTCATTAAGGCCCGAACAGGGTGAGGACCGTGCGGAAAATGGGTTTGGTCGAACAATTGTTCACTCCATCACTCTCAATAGGCGTCTCAGTCTGTCATCGTCATGGCGGCGAGAGCCAGTGACTCTCTGGCTCCACATGAAGAGACAAGCTGATGGTTTCCCTAACACCTTTAGAGAGGTACAAGGACATAATGACATAGTGCTCTCTATTCAAATCCCAGAGAGAGAGAGATACAGTAAAAAAAAGTGTCGGCTATGAGTGTGTGGAGCGTGGGGGGCTGGCTATCTGTGTAGGCACACGCACACTCGTGCACGCCCGTGTGTCTGTGTGGGGGCTCCAAGGAAGCTCTAACTACATGGATTAGATAATTACAGGAAGCTGATCTGGGCCTTTGGCAGCAGCGCTGCCACATCCCTGGCTCTGTCTGTGCCACCTCGCCAGCACAGAGATCTGACGCTACCAAAACAAACCTGTCTCCACCAACAGCAAGATCTTAACAGCAGCAAAATAAACACGCTTCCCTCTCCGCGCTCCGTGGAGATCTAATGCCAGTTAAAACAAACAAGAACCAGCCACCGAGTCCGTGGCTGTATGCTGTGAATGAACTGCGCAAATAGGGCAAAACATACGTCACGGCCTCTATCTGCGAGATCGCGTCTCTCTAAAAATATACAGACGGCAGGAATAACAAATCATACAATTAACCCTCTGAATCACCAGAGTTTCGGGTTAGCCTCCCTAATACCTGAGTTAGCTAAAAGACAGGTTTTCTAAATGGGGACCGTAGGCCCCCAGGGGGTCCGCAGGTTGGCCAATTGTAAAGGCGAGGAAAATTAAATTACATGTTTTTATTAAATTAAAAAAAGTTAAAAGTTAAAAAATAAGAATTTCTCTTCAATTTCAATTCATACATTTATTGTACCAGTGTGACCACTTACAACCTGATGTCCCTATGTTGGGCAAGTCATTATTTTCAAACAATAGATTTTTTTTTTACATCATTTTCATTGAATTAAGTAATTTATTAGTTTTTTAGACATTTTGCAATACCGGGGCTATGGCTATTTGTGGGAATAGCGAGGAAAGGTTTGGGAACCTCCGAGCTAAATGCTTGGCGTAGCATTAAGGAGAGGTTTTGCCCGAGGAAGGAGACAGCTGTGGGGCAGGTGATGGTAGCCAGTGTTTTCCTCTCTCCCTCCGCGTTGTCTGGCTGGTTTAAATTGGCAATGAAAGTGGAACAAATGGGCAGACATTGTATCACAGTGAGCCCGTGCAGAACGCCCTGGTGTGAGCCATTACGGTGGTCCTGCAGTTAACACATACCAGATCCCATTCCCTTTCCCTCTCACAAGGACACCCAGCCATGCGCCTCCGGGGCCCACAGGTTTAACCCATTAAGACCGGGAAAGCAACCACTTTAACCATTATTTGATACTTTGGGCTACTCAAAAATAGCAGATCTACAAGCTCATAGCGCGGTACCGAGTGCTGCACTATGAGCTTGTAGATCTGCTATATTTTTTTAAAATCATGAACATTTGGGAAAATCTTTGAATATATATTTTTTTAAAGCGAACATTTGTAACTGAAAATCTTTGCTTCTGGGGGTCCCTGGAACATTATTTTTTTTAGATGGGGGTCCGCGGCCAAATACATATAATTTTGGGGGTCCTTGACATGATTTTTTTATAGAACCACTGATATTTATATTTTGTTCCAGGGACCCACCAGAAGCAAATATTTTAGTTAAAAATGTTTGCTTTTAAAAATATATATTGAAAGATTTGCACACAGATCTACAAGCTCATATCACGGCACTCGGTGCCGTGCTATGAGCTTGTAGATCTGCTATTCAATAGCCAAAGGAATCTAAAATGACACAGATGCGTTCCCGGTCTTACAGGGTTAAGCTAGGGCAGGCCCATGGGAAGTGCGCCGCTCTAGGGGGGGCGACTCTACGTTCAGGTCCTTCACCCTCTGCACTGCAGCTCCAGTGCTTCACATCAGAGGCAGAGATACAGAAGACCAGCCTGTCAGCTTCAATCACACAGACGGAACTGCATTTGTGTGTGTGTACGTGTGTGAGTGCGCACGTGTGTGTGTGTGTGTGTGTGTGTGTGTGTGTGTGTGTGTGTGTGTGTGTGTGTGTGTGTGTGTGTGTGTGTGTGTGTGTGTGTGTGTGTGTGTGTGTGTGTGTGCGCACGTGTGTGCGCATGTTTGTGTGTCCGCGGACAAGGCTATGAATTTTTTTCAATATTGTGAAGCAAATACTGAAAGTTAAATGTATGTGAAGCTCTTCTTGCAGTCCATTTATTGTAAAGTCAAATGGTATTATGTTAGCCTGACAGCGAGTAACAGCTGATCTCACGCATTAGTTCACTGTTGTCTTTCGCTAATGCGCTTCAGACGTTTGGATGGGGAAAGCTGAGACGCGCTTTCTGCCTCGGGGCAAGAAATCAACCATTGGGCCTGATAAAGAGGACGGTTCCGTTTCCTGTCTGATGAAAGCACTTCCTCCTGGATACAGGGGCCATAGGTTACGGGGCGGAGATCAAATATCCCTTCCACTAATCACACCATCTTTCCCAGGAATCGTATCCCCCATGCACCTCTGTTCAAATCCTAGAGGCTTTTGGGGGCATTTCCAGTGTCTGGGGTGCCTTCTTGCGGCGGCTATCTCAAGATTTGGAAATAATAGACACGTTGGGAGGCGGTGAGGCATTTAACAATAGAAATTGTTGACATGCTCCATAGCCGTGATTGTTATAAAGAAAAACATGCATAACTATGCACTGTATAAAACCCATAACGAATCCCTATGAACGCTCATTGTAATGGGTTAGTTCCACTCCCTTTTACAATGTTCATTCTATCCCTCACACATATCATGTTGTCCTATGTAATAGCTTGGAATGTCTTCAATGTCAAATAGAAACCACAAACAAAAACACATTTGGACAATGCCATAACACAGAGAAACACAAGCTGTTGAATGGAGTCAGAGGGAGGTCGATGCAGAGGAGTAGTCGGAGTTACAGTATGCTTCGTCGTACTGTAAATCTACAAGTCACAACACATTGTGGACACAATGTATTGTGTGCAGTGGTCGCATTGCGACGCGTTGTGAGCTTGTAGATCGGCTATTTTCAAATAGCCTAGGTATAAAATAGGGCTAAAGTGGTTAATGTACGTTTTATAATGTAAATGATTTTATCTGCAAAGTAACTAGTAACTAAAGTTTTCAAATAATTGTAGTGGAGTAAAAGTACAACATTTGCCTCTGAGATGTAGTGGAGTAGAAGTAAAAGTATTGAAAATCGGAAATACTCCAGTAAAGTAAAAAATACCTCAAAATTGTACTTAAGTACAGTACTTGAGTAAATATAAACTTTATTTTATTTATATTTATTTTATTAGTATATAAATATACTTAGTTACTTTAGACCACTGGCGACGCCATTGTACAACAGACCATAATCTAGGCATAAGGAAGGAGAGTGGCGATGGACAGATAACCCTGTTGTTGCTCCCCGTGGCCCTCTAGGGAGGAGCTGGATCAGGAACACATGTTTGCCCTGCGCCCTTGGCCACGCATGGCCAGCGGCCAAGGACTTTGTCGTATATATATATATGGCGTCGCATACACGATGCGTAGTTATAAGCTCGGTTAGATTCGCAACACCATCGTACGACAAGAGTATAAATTATCCATTACACTGAAATGAGTTTGACACGCTTCAAGGGAGAGGGAACGGATCACATTTAGCGAGTACTGCGCTTTAGAGTCCGCAGGGTAAAACATCGTTCTGAAGTAGAAATAAATCCTGTGCAGAGAAATAAAGGGAGGCCCACGTATTCTAAAGGAGAAATGTTTTACTGAAAGGTGCAATCGAGGTGAATCGACTTTTCAACAGGCCTTCAGGAAGTATCAGGGGAGACAGAATTAATACCTGCTCTGTTACTGTAATACGAGGCCAGTGGCTAGTTTTGTCTGTACTGTGTCAATCAGGTGACTTGTTTTATACAGTATCTCTTTCCATGTAAAAATAAGTATTTCATCCGTCTGTCTGTCTGTCTGTTCTTGAATGATTGATTGAATACTTTATTACAGTGGGTCTCAAACTTTTTCATGTCAAGGACCCCCAACTTGACACCTATTAGCCCGCAGACCCCCATTTGAAAAGAATGCCAGGGACCCCCATAAGAGAAGAGATTTTTACTGCTCTAGCAGTAATTCTCAACCATTTTCATTTGAAGGACCCCCGGTTTCACATGCATTAAGCTACGTAGTACGGACCCCCATTTAATGGCATTTCTATCTCTGGGACCCCAATTTATATTGTAAACTCAATGTTAATTCAACTCTGAGAGTGTACAAATGGAACCAAATTAACCCGTTACTCTGAGAGTGTACAAATGGAACCAAATGGACCCGTTAGGGTCCATTTGGTTCCATTTGTACACTCTCAGAGTTACAGACCCATAAGGGTCCATTTGGTTCCTACTATCCATCATTTAGCTGAGGACCCCCTAGAACTCCCTCAAGGACCCCTGGGGGTCCCCGGACCCTACTTTGAGAACCAATGCTGTATTAGACAGAAATGTAAACAGCAGGAGGTACAGTGGGACATTTAGGCTAAAAAGGATAACACAAAAAAAGAGCTCCTGGGGCCTGTCTGTCAGTCTGTCTGATCTAATTTGTGTGTTTGTGTGTGTTTGCAGAGCTATGGCAGATGAACAGGACCTGGGTGTTCCAGGGAGCCAGGCCCTCTCTCCAGCCCCAGACCATGATGCTGGACGAGGGCCATGAGAGACTGTACGTAGGGGCCAAGAACTCCCTGTACTCGCTGAGCCTGGAGCGGGTCAACACGCACCACAGAGAGGTATATATACTGTAGGCCTGTTTTCATCTCTCTGCCACGACCTGGCTGTCTGTGTGAGGAACCACTGAACTCTGCCACTCACTGGGTCAATAGGTTACTCAAACAGATTGCGTGGGCGGGTGCTTGCCTGCTTGCGTGTGTTGCATGAGAGAGAAAAGGGCAGAGAGAGACTCAGAGAGAGAGAGAGAGAGAGAGAGAGAAAAGTGGTTAGATAGAGGTTACAGCAGGGTGATAGAGGTGATAGACAGAGAATTACATTATATAAAGAGGAGAGGCAGAGAGTAAGAGAGGTTAGAGGTGCAGTGTGTAAGTGTGTAAGTGTGTAAGTGTGTAAGTGTGCGTGTGTGCGTGTGTGTGTGTGTGTGTGTGTGTGTGTGTGTGTGTGTGTGTGTGTGTGTGTGTGTGTGTGTGTGTGTGTGTGTGTGTGTGTGCGTGCGTGCGTGCGTGCGTGCGTGCGTGCGTGCGTGCGTGCGTGCGTGCGTGCGTGCGTGCGTGCGTGCGTGCGTGCGTGCGTGCGTGCGAGAAAGCGTGCGTGCGAGAAAGCGTGCGTGCATGTGTGTGTTCACATGCACGCGTACGCGTGTGTGCGTGCGTGCGTGCGTGCGTCTGTGTGTGTGTGTGTGTGTGTGTGTGTACAACAGATGCAAAGGTATTCCAGATGTTTATGTGTGTACATGGGTGCATAGTCTGCATACTGGTGCACTCAACATAAAATAAAGCTAAGACAGCCATTACAAACAGTGCTGTAACATTACAGTAAAAAGTGAAAAAAATACCACACTTTTTCTTGTTTTTCTATTTGCCTTCAAAGTCAAACGGTTTGTGTAAATAAAAGGATAAACTGTGTTCTCTCCTCAGATCCACTGGGCCAGCACTGAGACTCAAGTAGAGGAATGTCTGAACAAGGGCAGGGAGAAGGTAACACTCGGCCCATTTATATGCGGACATAATTCAATAGGCTCTGTCACCGCTATGCTATCGATTAGCATACCGCACACTAGTTCTCATTAACCTTGGCTCAACCTATTGATGTAATGGTGCTATGGACGGTGCAGTAAAACCCCGACCATTCTTCATTTCCTTAATTAAAACCTCTTATCCTGTTGTTTACCCTTTCTATTCCTCATCTCCCTTTTCACCATGGGTTCATCCCTCTCGATCATTTCCATTTTTCCATTCTTTCAAAAAATGACCTATTGCCAAAGTGTTTATGAAATGTCCGTCCTATATAAGTTGTATTACAATGAACAATAGTTGATTAAACAATGACTGAACAATGGTTAATTATGCACCAATCTGGGAACCCATTAATTTAAAAGACAGTTTTTCATTGCTAATTGAAAATCTGTCTTGAGAGATTAGTGATGCACAAACAATAGAACACAGTAAAATCCTAAGTGTTAATTTAACTCAAAAGGGTGTACAAATGGAACCAAATAAGACCACCACATTTCTAAACTCTTCAGAGTTAAATTGACACTGACGAGGAGAATTCTGTGAATACTCTTGTCGTATCTCATACATTCTCTCTCTCTCTCTCTCTCCCTCCATACAGCCAGAGTGTGCTAACTACATCAAGGTCTTGCAGCAGTACAACCAGACCCACCTATTAGCCTGTGGGACAGGAGCCTTTAACCCCACCTGTGGCCTGGTCAGGGTGGGACACACAGGACAGGTGAGACTGATTGACTGACTGAATGTCCCTGGCTTCAACATGTGAGCCCGGTTTGTCCAGTTCCTATTTCAACGCAAAAGCAATGGAATGCATACTGTACACATCGTCTTCCAAAACATGAAAAAGGTTAAGAAACACACCTAAGAAGAACATTGAAGGTGGAACCCATTGGTTGGTTCTACCAAAAAGAACACAGCTTACAACACTCCGCTATAGGGGGACCAATACCAAATTCATAGGAATTAGTACTGAAATAAAAAAACAGAATATATGTACATACTATTAAGAAACAAAGGGGAATGTCCAAATTCAGACTTATGGTGTATACGTACTTATGTGCAACAACTTTTTCAAAATGAAAATAACATGGTGTCGTTGTGCTCTATAGATTTCTAGAACTTTCTCAACAGTTTTCTTAGCAAAGTTTGCACTTTCCTGCACTGTCAGTGCAACTACAGTCCTCGCCAGAGCACCTCAGGGAGTGTGGTGTCTCCTAGAGAGAAGGAGATGAGAAACAGAGAGGGAGGTATAGGGAGAGGGGGGGATTTAGAGAGGAAACGACAGAAAAAGGAGAGGGGGGGAGAAAAGGAGAGGGAGTGAGGAGAAAAGGAGACAAGACCGATCACCAATGGAGAGGGAGAGCGCAAGACGGATGGAGTGTGGCAGAGAGAGAATAAATAATCTGTTTACGTCCTCGTAGGGAGTAGCAGTATGTTTGTTTGGCTCTAGATAATCTGGACAGAAAAAAAAAAACAGCCTGGCTCTCCTTGTACACAGAACAGAACAGAGGCACTCCAAGACACACTGTGTTGCCCCTATACTGCGAGGTCAGGTGTGTGTCTGTGTGTGTGTGTGTGTGTGTGTGTGTGTGTGTGTGTGTGTGTGTGTGTGTGTGTGTGTGTGCTTGCATATAAAGTGAGATTGTGAAAGGTATCTGCCAGATGTTTACAGTGAACAGCTCCCTGGGCGTGTGTATCTCTGTGGTGTTTTCAGAGAGCCAGAGCACACGCAGAATGCTTTTCGCCCTGCATTCCACAGCTCTGCTCTGCTCGTTCAAAAGCCCATCACACCTTCCAAACAGAAACAGCCACACCACTGCTCCATCACTCATATCAATGGAATGTTTACAGCCCTGGCCTGGACAACACTGGACCAGAGAGCTGCAGCTGGCTGTAAAGCGTTCCAATGTGCTCTGCTGCCGTGTTGTACGTGTTTATAATACATGATGAAAAGGAGTGTTGTTGCAATATTGGCTAGTGTCCTGTGGTCATAGATCAGCGATATTATCGGCAATATTATGCTATAGCATGACCTCAAGTGTATTGGATTACACCACAGTTCCTTTATTATTCGTTAGACCCAAAGGGCGCCGGCCTATTTGGGACCATGCATGTCGGGAACTATAACGCTATGCGGCTCACACGTTAGGCGAAGCTTGGCCAATCAGTTAAGCAGATGGGTCGGGTTAGCCAATCAGGGTCTTATACTGGCTTGGTGACACAAACGTGACGCTCCGCCAATCCGCGAAGCCGACGGTTCGGGTTGGCCAATCAAGGAAGCCGATGCATACGATCTCCCGGCTGACAGATACAGATATTCGTGATTTTTTTCGGTTCAGGGAAATAGTTGCTGCCTTTCGGCTCTGCACACCGAGTTATGCCAGGGACACATTTTGTGTGACACAGACACACAAACACACACACTGATTGTGTAAATTATAGTATTGATGATTTATGATTAGAAGAAAAAAAAGAAAAAAAGAAACATGTCTTCGTTACTAGGTTAAAGGTTACAGGAAAAGTAAATATGGTGGCTGCGTTTGGAGCGCTGTCACTGGGAGATATTTGCACTCATCAGAATGCCTCTCAGCGAATCACGATGTCAGGTCAGAACTAACTGTGGTCAAATATTACATAATCATTACAATCATTACATTACATTTGAGGAATGTCAATCCAAAATGCATTTCTTCTTTTTTCTATGTTTTTCTATTTAAGATTCATTGGCACATCTCACAAACATCATTCTTTCCCCTTGAAAACAGCTATTTTCTAAAGCCAAGGATTAACGGTAATTGGAACCCAAAATGGAAGCCAAAATGTGCCTTAGTCTCATGAAAGCATCTATCATTTTGGGAGGAGGTGTCATTTTATTTTTAAATAGTGGCTTAGGCTATCTCATTTTAGAATGACACTCCTCATAGTGTAGGATATTATACTTACTGTAGCCTAGAATTACCATTTTGCCACACTACAAGAACTTTGCCAGACTGGTTTGAACTTTGCGTGGGGCACTAAGGAACAATACCCAGTACCCACCATCAATTGTTGCTGTTGTTGTTAGGGTATTTATTATGTAAAATTGATGCACACACATTTATTAACCACATAAACCCTAGCGTCAATGTTATGCGCATGCCATAATAGGCAAACATTGAGCATAAATAGGCGGACATCAAACGAAAATGGCAAATCTACAAGCTAGCTCACAACGCATCCCATTACGATGCATTGTGAGCTTGCAGTTTGCAATTTGAGTTACAACCAAGTTTATAGGGTTTAAGTGGTTAATCTGACCTAATTGTGTGCCGTGCAAAATGTGTAAAATAATTACAGACCACTGTGGTCACATGTGTTTTATTATATCTCAAGAGGAAAAGGCACAGCTTGCTTTCCCACTAACTACATTTACATTTCATGTACACCAACAGTGCTGTGTGAAGTGTTCTTCTGTGAATCCTGTGTGGGTTTATATAGATCACAGGCAGATGATGGATGATGTTAAAGCAGACTGTAGTGAATTGTGGTACAGGCGTACACAGGGTTTTTGGCTTGGACACAGCGGGGGTTCCATGGCTACTCATAAATCAATATGAGACATCTCCTCTGATCTCCTGCTGACACTCATAAACACTGCGGTGGGCACACCATTTAAAGGGCTGCGTTTCTATAGGGAGTTTAGGGGTGCATGTGTGTGCGTGTGTGTGCGCAGGGCGCGAATGTGAGTTAGTGCTTTGTGCACATGTCTGTATGTTTGTGTCTGTGCTAGGTGTGTGTGCGTGCGTGTACGTTTCAAGTCTGTGGTTAGGGGTGTGCGTGCGTGTGAGTGTGCAAACTTGTGTTCTCCACTGTCTGCGTACCTGAATAGTGTGCACAGCTGTGTGTGTGTGTGTGTGTGTGTGTGTGTGTGTGTGTGTGTGTGTGTGTGTGTGTGTGTGTGTGTCTGTCTGCTCCCCGCTGTGCATGGCAGGTCGGATCAGGAGGCAGTGAACTCTGTAGAGAGGATAAGAGCAGAGCAGATCTGGGGTTTACACATTAAGGACAACACTCCTTCAATTGGTCATCCATCACTCCCCGTCTCATCTATCTTCTCGCCCAACTCTCATCCATCACTTTCACATATTCTGTCCCTCTCTCTCCGTCTCTCTCTGTCTCTCTCTCCTATCTGTATCTCTCCATCACCTCCTGGGGTACGCCTATCTGAAAATGTTGAAGCGAGGGTAAACATAGACGTGTCTGTCTGTAGAAAGTGTGTGTCTGTGCGCGTGCGTGCATGTGTGCGTGCGTCTTTAACAACTTTGTGAGGACCACCAATGTTTTGTCAAGACTAGGAGGTTGATCACTTTTTAATTGTCTATTCAAGGGTGTAGACCTTCGAGTTGAGTTCACAGTCGGCCGTCAAGGTATAGAGGTTTGGAATGTAGGGGTGAGGTTATGGTATGGTACGAATTAGGGTTAAGGGGATGCAAGTATTCATCGGTCATAATCTGTGTGTTCCGTCTGCGTGTGAGCATCTCTGTGCCTGTGTATCTCTGTGTGTTGTGCGTTCTGACAATGTTCTGTCCTCAGGACAGGCTGTTTGTTCTGGAGGAGGAGAGCATTGAGAGCGGGCGAGGCCGGTGCCCGTACGACCCCAACAGCCCCTGTACCTCCACACTCTCCAGTAAGACACTACGAACCACTTTCAACCTGCTCCCTATTTTGGACATGTCATGATAGCCGAAAATTGTCAAGAATTGTCTAAATCTTTTAAGAAATAGTGAAAATATTGCATAGCGATTAGATTATGAGCTTATATATCTGCTATTTTGTCACACGGCTCTGCCATATGACAGATAAACTTAAGCATTAAACTGAATGCACGGTAACATAGTGATACTATGGATTTGTGAGGGACATGCGCATGCAAATCAATGGAGATTAGTACAGTTGAACCACATTGTGAATAATACTGTATGTACCTCTAAGGTTAGACACCAGGTTAGGTGCATTGTGACTGAACTACAAACAAAAGGAGAGATGGAGGATGGCTCATGAAATCATCATGTTATTTTATCATACAATTAACTAAATAACATGTATCAAATATGTATCTCAGATATCTTAGAGGACATAACGCCTATTCATTTTGAATGGGCATGGTACTGCTTATTGTACTGTATGGCTGTTAAATTCAGTCTTCTTTTTCTTTCGTCCAATTCCCATCGGGTCGCGGCCGCCTCAGCGTATCATCTGTTTCCATTCGTTTCCAGCTTTTTAATTCAGTAACAAATATTAAAAGTGACACGTTACTTATGAGATCA
Organism: Gymnoscopelus microlampas; assembly: GCF_963454915.1. Classification (NCBI taxonomy): domain Eukaryota; kingdom Metazoa; phylum Chordata; class Actinopteri; order Myctophiformes; family Myctophidae; genus Gymnoscopelus; species Gymnoscopelus microlampas. The sequence continues at coordinate 45,438,789 of NC_139943.1, read as the reverse complement.
CATTGGTAAACCATGTTTGTTTTCAAAATATCTTTGTGGACGTTTGCTGATTTATTCTGCTCTGTAGGCCTACTGTAGCTGCTACTTTGAGAAATACTGCCATCTTCTGGACTTTTTTCTTCTCAGTTCATCATCTCACCATTACTACCTGTGTGTGTGTGTGTGTGTGTGTGTGTGTGTGTGTGTGTGTGTGTGTGTGTGTGTGTGTGTGTGTGTGTGTGTGTGTGTGTGTGTGTGTGTGTGTGTGTGTGTGTGTGCAGGAGGAGAGCTGTACATTGGCCTGTACACAGACTACTGGGAGAACGATGGAGCGCTGTGTCGCCTGAACAACCAGACGTACACGCGGACAGAGAGAGATGACCGGCAGCAGCTCAGTGGTCAGTGCTTCTCTCTACAGACTAGTACTGTCTAGACCAGTGGTTCTCAACCAGTGGTCCGGGGACCACCAGTGGTCCTTGAGGGGGTTCCAGGGCGTCCCCAGCGAAATTAGTTAACATAGCGTCACAATCATTTTAACCACTTAGCTTTGGCTATTCAAAAATAGCAGATCTACAAGCTCATAGCTTGTAGATCTGCTATTTTTGAAAAACCTTGAAAAAGTGTGCATATATTTGAATATTAATATTTTTTAAAGCGAAGATTAAATGATATCTTTGCTTCTGCGGCTCCCTGGAACCAAACATTTTCAAATGGGGGTCTGTGGCCAAATGTATATCAATTTAGGGGTCCTTGGCATGAAAAAGGTTGAAAACCACTGGTCTAGAGTAGACCCTGAGGTCTAATGATGATCCCAAACAAACAAAATCCTCCTGTGACTTACATACTTGACATACCCTATATGCTTAGTTGGCTCTGTACTTGGTCCGCTTTTCATCCCCTCTACACTAAATCTCTTTGCCAAAAATTGCCCAATCTATAAGCTCACAGCTTATACTGTAGATCAGAGTTACTAGAGCTTGGCTATTTTCGGCTATTGTTCTAACTTCTCCCCAGAGATTATTATGCTATAGTTCAAGTAGCCATGGGGTTACATGATTAAACCCCTTTGAAACTCTGAGGCTATGACACCTAAAAGCTAAGTAAGCAACTGGGTTACTAATTACTATTTATAGAGCACTTATACACGTGAAATGTGCTTATTTATAGTCTAAATTAAACCTTGTTATGGAGAGTGTACTCTCCCCAAACCTGCTAGCTCTTGAATTTGACATGATCACATGCCTGAAAGTAAATCCCCAGCATTGTGCTGATGTTTCACGTTAATTACGTAGACATGCCTTGCAAAATGATGCATTGTACTGAATAATCACAGGATAATGACTATTTTCATCTTCCAATTCTGGTCCCAGTTAAGGTCTTATGATTTGCCGGTTGATTTCTTTTACATCAATCCATTCAACCTATCTTTCCAAGGAGCTAAAAACCGTTGGAAGTAGGCTATACTTTAATTCATAAGTAATACAAATACTGCCTGTACCAGTACAGACATCATAGTTTAGTTGCAATCATCCTGATCCGTAGTTCACTTGTTTACAGGCGCTTTTGGGGGAGAAGACTTAACATTTGCTTGTGTTTGTAAAGCTGGTAATGGCAACACATGCTAAACACTCATTATGGAGGATTAGCAGAAAAGGTTATACTTAGTATGCCACGGCTATCTTGGCTGTCATTCACTTCCAATGTGTTGAATCATTCATTACACGTATATTCACTACGGCATTTCTTTCTCCCCAGAGCCTAAGTTTGTTGGGTCAGCAGTCATTCCTGACAACGACGACAGGGATGATGATAAGGTTTACTTTTTCTTCACCGAGCGAGAGATGGACGCTGAGGGGGTGAAAAAAGGCGTCTATACCCGCGTGGGGCGGGTCTGTGCGGTAAGACTGTGGATATACTGTAATCCCTTTTTTTCTGCAGAATAGAAAATGTACTCAATATATTTCCAACTACACAAAAAATGGCCAGCAGATATATAAATAAAAAAACATCACGTGGATGCACCTGGGACGTATCATCAGTGTTGTAGCCTGGGGTCGACGGGTGTTTTGGGTCTCGCAACAACATACACCCTCGCCCAGGTGACCCAGCCGGGGTTGATCAAGCCCCGACTTAAGTCCCAGTAGCTACCCACAGTAAAGTCAGTCCGCTTCTCCGGAACTACTCTGCCGGGACCGGGGGAGGCTCTGGTACGTGGAGGGACTAGGCTCTGTGGATGGCCTCCTGTCCGGGCCCCTCCTTCGTCTCACCAGGTCCAGGACCTGAGCGTTGCACCAGACTCCTCCCGTTCCAAACATTTCACTCCGGCGTGATGGTGTCTTGGTGGTACTGCAGGCTCCTCCTTAAAGGCCTCACTGTGGGTTTGTGGGCTTCTTCCTCACGGAAGACACAGGCTGAGGCGCCAACCCATACTGCTCCCGGGGCCAGCAGATATATTAGACTCCATAAGTCAGCGGTTTACAGACCATGCCAAGGACCTCAAAAATGTAAATATCCATAGCCTCTGGGCTGTGTACTAAAAAGCTCAAAAAACGTCATTGGCCGCCACTGGAGTGTGGCTTGGGGACCACAGCCCCCCTCTGTGAAAACCACTGCAAGAAGTTTGTTTACTGACATAAATTGTATTTTTGATTGATAGAATACTTGATTAGTCAGAAATGTAAACAGAACGTGCTACAGTAAGACATTAAGGCTAAAAGAGGATAGCACCAAAACAGTCCTGTGGACTTGTTTTTTGCATCGCTATTTTCTGTAAAACACTTTGTAAACTTGTTAAATAGCATAATCATAAACAATATCTATACCCTCTCTGTTAGAATGATCAAGGGGGCCAGAGGATGCTGGTGAATAGATGGAGCTCCTTCCTGAAAACCCGTCTCATCTGCTCCGTGGCCGGGCCCAACGGCATCGACACACACTTTGACGAGCTGGGTAGGGCTGTGTGTAGGGAGTCCTTGGAAAAGGGAGCTCTTGGAAAAGGGAGCTTTAACAATTTTGTTGGGGCCGTAAGATTTTGTTTAACTCATTTAGACCGGGAACCCCCTTTGGGGTTATTACCTTTCAATCCGGAAACCCCTTTTGGGCTAGTTGTTGCTATGTACAGTATATAGCAACATATTTTTTTTTGTAATTTTTGAATAAATATTTTAAGTTTTTAAGAAAACTGGATTTAGAAGGCGTTTTTAGAATCGGTCTCGGGTCTAAATGGGTTAAGAACGTTAGCCGTTAATGATATTACATTTTGCAGTTTGAATAATGCGTCCAAGTCTATGAATAGACACTTTCTGGGTATTAAAAGAATGGATTTTCAAAATGTGTCCAATACAATTTCTTGTCAATTTCATTATGAAAAAAAAAAGAAAATCTGCCCAACATAGTATGGAACTATAAGAGTGTTTTATTAGTTTATTGGTTCTTTTTGTATAGGTATTTGACTCAAAATAGGACATTTGTCATGGGCAACTGATATTCGTAATAATCTCTCTCCTATGTGTTGTGCATTTCAGAGGATGTTTATGTATTCGTAATAATCTCTCTCCTATGTGTTGTGCATTTCAGAGGATGTTTATGTATTCGTAATAATCTCTCTCCCATGTGTTGTGCATTTCAGAGGATGTTTATGTGCTCAAAAGCAAGGACGAAAAGAACCCAGAAATATTTGGCCTTTTCAGCACAACCAGGTGAGCTGGGGGTAACATGCAGCATAACAACATGCACCTTATCCTTTACATGCAACTCTCTTGCGTTCAGATCAACAATGACAGAGCCTGTCTCTTGCAGTGCCGTTTTCAAAGGCTACGCCGTGTGTGTCTATCACATGGATGACATCCGGGCGGCCTTTAACGGCCCGTTTGCTCACCGGGAGAGACCAGAGCACCACTGGACCCCATACGAAGACAAGGTCCCCTATCCTCGGCCTGGATCTGTGAGTCTGAATTATGATCAAACATGACCCAAAACCAGCGGTGTAAAGTAACTAAGTAACTAAGTATTTGTACTTTACTTGAGTATTTCCAATTTCCAATACTTTTACTTCTACTCCACTACATCTCAGAGGCAAATATTGTACTTTTACACCACTACAATTATTTGAAAACTTTAGTTACTAGTTACTTTGTAGATTTTGATTATTACAAAACATACATTAACCTCTTCAGCCCTATTTACATTTCGGCCATTTGAAAATAGACGATCTACAAGCTCACAATGCGTCGCATTGTGAGCTTGTAGATCTGCTATTTTCAAAAGATTTGTGAAAACTTGTGAAAAGAGACATTCTGCATAATGAGTACTTTCTACTTTTGGTACTTTTAAGTACATTTTGATACCAATACTATCAAAATGGTAAGTAAAACAATTGAGTACTTTTTCCACCACTGCCCAAAACCGATTAAATCGTTTCCGATCCCTATAGCTCAGTGAGCTGACATTATGTATTCCCCGCACTCTCCAATGTTCTGTGTCGAGAGCAGGTGCCCTTTGAGAGAGCGAGTGTAGAGACTATGTAGGACAGCGCCATTGAATGTCAGCACCGTTGTAAGCTGGCTCAGCAGGTCACACGAGGACAGACTGAGCCAGACAAAACACATGTCAAGCCAACCTGCTTTCTCCTCCCTCCCGCTTTCTCCTTTTCCCTTACTTCCTTCCTCTTTGGACCGCGTTTTTAGGATTTCTTTTACTTGTTTATAAAGCTCTCAATGGTCTGGCACCCTCCTACCTCTATGACCTCCTCCCTAGATACGTTCCAAACCGCCCCCTCAGGTCTTCTAGTGCTGGCCTACTCAAAGTGCCTGAAATGTCATATAAAAAACACGCCGAAGCAGCATTCTGCTTCTACGGTCCGACGGCTTGGAATAAACTTCCATTACACCCTCTGTGGACAGTTTTAAAGTACAGCTCAAGACTTATTTATTCACTCTTGCTTTTAGTTGATTTTTTCTCTTCTAAATCTCTGTGTTGTTATTCATGTCTTTTTTGTCTGTTGCCACTGTTTTATTTTTTATTTTATAATTTTTTGTTTTGTGCGTTTTGCTCTGTGAAGCACTCATAGCTGCATTTATGTCATGAAAGGTGCTATATAAATAAAGTTTATTATCATTATTATTTATTATTTGCCCACCTTGTTTTCTCTCTCTCACTCACTTGTTCCTCTCCCCTCCATCTCTCTCTCTCTCTCATTCTCTCTGCAGTGTGCTAGTAAGGTGAACGGGGGCGGCTTCTCCAGCTCGAAGGAGTTCCCCGACGAGGTGTTGCGTTTCGTGCGTTCCCATCCCGTCATGTATCGCCCGGTGCTTCCCCTCCACCGCCGGCCCGTCCTGCTGCAAACGGAGCCGGGCAGGAGGCGGCTGACCCAGATCGCCGTGGACCGCGTCCAGGCCCAGGACGGACACTACCACGTACTCTACATTGGCACCGGTGAACACAGAATTATGTAGGGTTGTAATTCCCAACCCCCTAATCCTCAATGTCCACTGGGTCTAAAAAGTGGGTTACCGGGACCACCAGGGGTCCTTGGGGGGGGGGGTCCCAGGTAAAATTAGTAACAGTTTAAACACTTAAGCCCTATTTTATTGTTCAGATATTCTAAAACAGCTCACAGAGCAACAGGTTGTGAGCTTGTAGACACAATAGTGTGAACAATCAAATAAGCCAAAGGCTTCGGTTCTATAAACAGTGACCATAAATGGGAAAACACCACACAAAACCACACAGTGAGGCAAGAAGTCCAAAGTCAATGTTCTTTTATGCAACCTAATATTAATAAATGCAGAGCAGTGGAATGGGGCAGGGGCGTAGGAAGGGAATGCATAAATCCAAAGTCCAATGGGGAAAGGGGGTCGTTAAGCCATTAAAAATGTAAGATGCAGAGTCATTAAATACCATAGGTTCCAGTGTCTAAAATCCAATCACAGCAGAATAAAGTGTCTTGTGCATCTACTTCCCTTTCCAATGAGTGGGGGGGGGGGGTCCAGTATGTTTCCATTTGAGTCCAGGTTCTTCCTCCTCTGGCCTTGTATGTGCTTTACCGTAGCCAGGGCAAATCTGCCTCGCTCTCCAACAGTGGCCCTTAAATAAGAAGAGCCTTCCAGCCCAGCACCAATAGCAGCCTGCAATAGAGTCATTAGCTCATGGCATGCCCTGCACCTGTTCCACTCACTTGTCCAATTGGAGTCCTCAATGCTGAACTGACACTGCCACTATAGACTGGCTTCCAAAGCATTGCAACTCAAAATGAAATAATAAAGAAAAGCATGCATGCACAAAAATCTAAAAGGAATCAACCAAAGCCAGCTATAATACAAATGAATAAGCAGTCTGTCAGCATGACAGAGCTGCTATTTCCACTAGCTGTCATACAACAAAGTACATAGGGCTTAGGTGGTTAATGATGAGATGAACGGAATGCTAGATAATCATTTGACTGCGTGTCAGTATGAACACAGGAGCAGATGTGATACTCCTTTCTTCTCTCTACCAGATGACTCTGTGGTGTTGAAAGTGATCACCATCTACAGTAAAGACACAGACACTGTGGAAGAGGTGCTGCTGGAGGAGCTGCAAGTATTCAAAGTATGTTTCCTAAAACTTACATAATAAGCTACACATTGATGCCGATAAAGAAGTCCAGTTTGTTCAAACATTTAACAGACGTACAGAGAGTGACTGCATGACAAAAAAACAAACAAACGAAAAACAAACAGACAAAAAGGTTTAGATATCTGAACACCTCACAGCTAAAATATATATTTCAATAGCTATATATTTTTGTTGATCGGTCGGTCAGGCAGTCAGTTGGTCGGTTGATTGATAGCGGGATTGATTGACTGGTTGATAGGTAGAAACTTCACAGAAAGCCATCATCTGACAGACACTTTATCTGTTTAGATTGTTCAGTTCTTCTGTGTTTTGTAGCATTTGAACTATCCGTCATTAGCCCGCTGACATTGATAACGCATAAAGGCTCTATTAATGTTCCTCCTTGTATTACCTTATGAATCTTTGATTCACCTTTCATCTTTTTTAGGTGCCCGTGCCAGTGACCGAAATGATTATATCATCTAAAAGGGTAAGGACCTGCTGGCATTACAATTACTTCTGTTGCGTTGCTCCACTGCAGTTCTCTTGCCAGCCACATGGTGGTAATAGTGCAACAGCTTTTCATTGTGTTGCATCAACATAATGATGAACCTTCCTGTTTGTTCATTCATGTCTCTGTAGTGTGATTGGAATCATTCAGCATAGTTAGAAAGTCACACAGGGTAAATAGATGATAAATTGCTATTGATAGTAATGATATTGATGATGATGATGCCCCCCCCCCCCCATCCCATGCTTATGTAACCAGGGCCGGCTTAAGCCTTCGTGGTGCCCGGTGCTTGGACCCGATTTGGTGTCCCCCGGGACCGTTTTGTCAGCGGGGGTGGGGGTGCAAAAATGTCAGCGCTTTTTGGTGATAGTTTTGTCTTCTTTCACTTTCTCCACACTGTTTGGTGCCCCCCCCCCCAAGGTTGGTGCCCTGTGCTTCAGCACCTAAAGCCCTTCCGTTAAGCCAGGGCTGTATGCAACTCATTATTCATGACTATACAGTTACAGTGTACACAAAATAGTATTGGTTGTAGGGCTGTTTTCAACTAAAGAGAAATGTCGAATAATCTAGAAATGTGCCAACTAATCGATTAGTTGGTTGCATGAGAACTGGATTGCATGAGAACTAGATTATTTAACTATGAGGGGACAGCTCAGAAAAGCAGTAACGACAACAGAGGGAAGAGCATTTAGCATCAAAATAACAGCACCCCAACACCCCAGGAAAATGTCATAAACTATCACTCAAATACTACAACAGTGATTCCCAACCTATGGGATGGGCGGGGCCCACTGGTGGGCCGTGAGGGTATTGCAAGTGGACCTCCAAATAATTGCCAAAACAAACCAAAACAATAAATAAATCATAAATAAGAACGTAAAGTGTACTACATTGGTTCCAATGATCCAAGCCGGAACACAATCAACTGATTGATCATTAAAGTAAACATGCTCTGAAAACAATGCATGCGGTCCCACCCATAGGATCATTTAATACCCATCTGAACACTTAACACTCATCTGGCCATCTGACCGTCTGACCCATCTGAACACTTAACAGCTGCCGTGTTAAATGGTCATACGGGTGGGTGGGCCACAAAAGCTTTTAAGATTTTCAAGTGGGCCCTGTTCCGGAAAAAGTTTGGTTACCGCTGTAACTACAAAATATGAAGGGCAAAACCCAGTTGGGTCTCAAATGTCATGCGTCCATGTATGTTGTGGTGGTCCACAGCAACAGCTGTATGTGGGCTCAGAGGTGGGCGTGGCCCAGGTCAGGCTGCATCAGTGTGACTTGTACGGATCAGAGTGTGCCGACTGCTGCCTGGCCAGAGACCCCTACTGCGCCTGGGACGGCATCACATGCTCACGCTACTACCCTGCAGGGGTGTACACCAAGAGGTACAGTATGCACGCGCACACACACACACACGCACACACACACACACACACACACACACACGTACGGAGGCCTGCAGATACTGTACTCCGAAATATGCATAATGTATGTGCAGACACGCACACAAGCTTGCTTAAATGTGTATTCATGCCAACAACCATGCACAACATGCATGCACATCACTTTGTTGAGTGAGGTGTCAGATGGCCAATCCCTATATGTCAGCTGTTAGCACCTTACCGCCCTTCTCCCCCCCCCCCTCTCCCTCTCTATTATAACACACATTTATAACAATAAGGCTCTGAAAAATAAGGCTCTGAACCAAAACACCACAGATAAGGCAGTCAAGCTGTTATGTAATATGTATTAGTATTCCTGTGATCGTCTCTCACTTCACTCCTCTCTTTCTTTTTCCTCTGTCTGTCTGTCTGTCTGTTTATCTGTACCCCCCCTCACACATGACTCTCCCATTATTTTTCATGTCATGTCCCTCCCGTTTCTTCTCATCCACCATGGTTAAGCCTAGTATAAAGTATGAAACAGGCTTTATTCACTCTCTGCTTCCTTCTTTTTCCTTCTGTCCCTTCATCAGCAGACGATTCAGGCGGCAGGATGTTCGCCATGGAAACGCCGTCCAGCTGTGCAATGGGCTGCAAATTGATGGTTAGTGCGTGTGCGCGTGTGTGTGTGTGTGTGTGTGTGTGTGTACAGTATGCAGTAAGCACTTTATGTATGCGTGTGCATGCGTGACTGATGTGCGTGTGAGGTTAGTGTGTGTGTGTGTGTGTGTGTGTGTGTGTGTGTGTGTGTGTGTGTGTGTGTGTGTGTGTGTGTGTGTGTGTGTGTGTGTGTGTGTGTGTGTGTGTGTGTGTGTGTGTGCGCATATAGAATGCCCTATGCACTTGCGGGTGTATGCGTGTGTACTGTATGTGTACTGGACTACTCGTTTGCACTTATCACATCAATAATAATGGCCAACGGAACGCAGTACGCGGACACTAGCAAATGAGCTCTTTGTAAAGGTGGCAGTGAAGCTAATAAGCTAAAGATTTTCCAGTAGAGCGTCGCTTATCACTGCCATAGCAGTCCACTGAGGCTCTGATAGAATGCGACCTCCTGCAGTGTGATGGTGTTTAGCTGAGGTGAGGGGGTCATTGCACAGATGAAATGGGTGGGGGGAGGTGGTGGTGGGCTGTTATGAGTGAGAGCTTCACGTAATACAGTAAAAGGCCAGGAGATTGTTCTCATCTTAGGCTTGCGCGTGTGTGTGTGTGTGTGTGTGTGTGTGTGTGTGTGTGTGTGTGTGTGTGTGTGTGTGTGTGTGTGTGTGTGTGTGTGTGTGTGTGTGTGTGTGTGTGTGTGTGTGTGTGTGTGTAGAGGAGCGGTGGCAGAAGGCAGAGGAGAGGCACGTTTACGGGGTGGAGAGTAACAGCACGCTGCTGGAGTGTACCCCTCGTTCCCTGCAGGCCAGAGTGCTCTGGTTCATGCAGACTGGAGACGACAAAGAAGAGGTGAGCTACTTCCACCTACTGTACCGTAGCGTAGGACTGTGGAGAAATACTAATAATCGCACATACACTAGTCTCCCAGAATGACAAGGAATGACAAAAAAATCTAATACAAATTAAATATTGAGCTGCTGGCCTTGGACTGTCTGTGCTGGATTAATACATTGTGCAGTCTATCAATAAATGTATGTTCGAGAAACCTGTTTTGAGGCAGGAACATCTTCATGCATATACTTGTATTTAGAATAAAATAAAATAAGGGCATGTCTGCAGAAAACGGACAAACAGGGTTTGGGGTTCATCTCTATACTCTCTTTTTAAGCCTTACCTCTTGGTAGGGGTGTGCCGATACACTAATTTCACGAAACTATACGATACGATATTGGGCTCACAACTTCGATACGATTTCGATACGATACGCACTTATGAAAATATATGGGGGAGAAAAAAGCAAATGCAAACAAATAATTCTGTTTTTGCATTATTCAGACATGCAAACTTGTAGCTTTTCAGCTACAATAGCCGTTTTGAATCCAAATAGGGCAATAGTGTGACACCTGACCCGAAAAAAACACAACATGTTGTCACCCTTTTCACCTCGGGGCTGTTTGCATGCCTGATTATAATGATTGTTAAAAAAAAAAACGTATCGCACGAAAACGTATCGCGATATATCGCGGGACGATATATCGGCACACCCCTACCTCTTGGCACAATAAACCTCTTATTGAGTCATAATTTTAGGTCACGCTGACCCTGTGCAGTTTGTTACAATCAGTACATTTTCATCGATCTTACATAACTATTTGTTCCAGAACATTCTAGGATCAAAATAACAGTCATAAGGAACTGACTGTGTGGAACATTATTGCTTATCCGGCTGTTGCTTTCTTCTCGTGCAATCCACACACACACACACACACACACACGCACGCACGCACGCACGCACGCACGCACGCACGCACGCACGCACGCACGCACGCGCACATGCACATGCACATGCACACGCACACGCGCACACACACACAGTTCAGTGGCCTCAAAATAGAATTTCTATCGACGTCACAGAGATAAATACAGCTGCATTATGACTGCTATGCATATCAGAGAGACAGACTCATGTGCGGTATACAATAACTGATATAATAATGTCTAGTTGAAAAATATATTGAATGGTTAATACATGGTATATATTATTAATGTATACAGTAGCTGCTTATAGGATCCCACATACTGTAACTGTACAGTGAATATATGAATGAATATACATCCATCACAATAGTTTCCATTAGCATTGTAGGATCTTTTCTGAGACTTCCTCTCGGGGAGTATTCCAACAGTGCATGTAGCACAGTGATCCTGCCTGTGCCTGCAAAAATGTTCAAGATTTTTCTAAAATATCAGTCAGATATATAAGCTCATAGCACGGCACCGAGTGCTGCGCTATGAGCTTGTAGATCTGCTTCTTTTTTTTTTTAATCGTGAACATTTGTGCAAATCTTTGAATATATATTTTTCAAAGCGAACATTTTTAACTCAAATCTTTGCTTCTGGGGGTCCCTGGAACAACATATTTTGAGATGGGGGGTCCGTGGCCAAATACATATCATTTTGGGGAGCCTTGACATGAAAAGTTTGAGAACCACTGATTATAGCATGATGTTAGGATTTAGAAGACATTTGTAGAATCCATAGAAGCAAAGATTTGAGTTACAAATGTTCGCTTTAAAACATATATATTCAAAAATTTGCCCAAATTTTCATGATTTAAAAAAAAATGTGCAGATCTACAAGCTCATAGTGCGGAGTTCAGTGCCGCGCTATGAGCTTGTATATCTGCCATTTTTGAATAGCCAAAGTATAAGAGTAATGATTAAAGTATTTAAAATCTAAAATGACATGCTTTCCCTGTCTTAATGGGTTAAGGTAGATGTTTGGTTCCCCATGCATGAGAAGGGACTTAGACATGATGAGAGCTGCAGCATGCACATAAAATGCAGGACCTCGTTTGATGGCTATACTTCATTGACCGACTTTTCTCTCCTCCTACATCAGGTGCGGGGTGACGAGCGTGTCATCATAACCTCCCACGGCCTGCTGTTCCTGCGCGCGAGGAGCTCCGACGCGGGCGTCTACGTGTGCCAGACGGTGGAGCACGGCTACGTGCACACGCTGCTGCGCATCACCCTGCACGTGCTCAGGGGGGACGCCGTGGTGTCCATGACGCGCAAAGGGGAGAAGGCCGAGGATTGGGAGGGAGCGGCGGAACGAGTCGCGTCCGCGCGCCACAACTCCGGGAGCCCCCCGCCGCAGGGCGCCAGTGTGAGCCCCAGGGCCATGGGTGGAGGTCCGGCCTCGGCCCTGGCCCCTCACTCTCGGCTGTGGTACAAGGAGTTCCTCCAGCTGATCGGTTACGGGGACGCGCAGAGGGTGGAGGAGTACTGCGAGAGAGTGTGGTGCTCCGACAAAAAGCGCAAGAAGGCGAAGAGGAAGTACGCTCAGCCGGGGGCCGAGAAAAGGGGGAGGGGGAAGGGAGGCGAGGGCTCCCATCGAGCCCCCAGACACACCCTGGGCACCTGAGATGTACAAAATACGCACATGACGCATCCCCACTCTCACAACCACATACGCACAAAAAAAACGTAACACCAACACATATGCACGTATACATCTCTGACTCGGGTCAGTGTTTGTACGACATGAAAAGGTTTTCCCTTGCCGACAACAAAAAGAAAATCACTCAAACAAGAACAGACAGCCATCTGGCGTCTACCCAAAATATTTACAATCCCTTTAGTTTGCTTTTCATCTTTTCCATTTCAAACATGGTCGATAGAATCAAGTAAATGGTACGAGGGCGTCCTGGTGTTTGATGGAGCCAAGTGGAGCACAGCCCAGACTCTGGGAAGAGTTGAACTGTGACTGAGCGACGTTGCCTCTTCTCTGAAGAGGCAGAACGTACATCAACCCATCCAAATCTAACCTGCGACCCCTGAATGCACACACACTCCCTGAGACTGTTCAGCCATATGTACCCTGCTCCTCTCAAATATTCAGCGGCTCCACGTGACAAAGCTGAAATCTTATTCTATGTATTAAGGATACGATAAAAAAAAGAACTCTTTCGTTAAAGGTTAAGAGGCCTTTTTTTCTCTGTTTCGGTACTGTATTAACTTATTTTCTTGATTTTGTGTATTGAGTTCTGTTGTGTACATTTAATAGAACTGGAAATATGTTATGTTCATTTTATGTCATGGTGAAATAAGCGTTAAGCTTCACAATGCTACTAATTCATTGTAATGACATCATCAGGGCAACAGCCCTGTGTGCCGTGACATGACTCTGTAATATTTTGGAGGCATGTATTATTAACAACAAGCTGTCTCATGAAAGATCTGCTTGTGTCGATGAATATTTTAGCACTCGACAAACTTTCCGCAGTAGATTAAGTGTTATCACCAGTGTGTGTACATTTACATCCGAGTTTAGTGATCGAATATGCCAACAGTATTGTGTGCATTGTATTATCATACTTAATCTACAAATGCCGGTGGCCTGCGTATGAACATCTGATAACTAACTGTGTATCCAAACCATCATCATCCTCAGTCAAAGGTTTGCTATTTTGCTCTGTTTCTGTTGTTTTTATTTGTGTGTATCTGTGTCACGACAATTCTTTCTCTCCATTCGTTTCCCTCTCTCTCTCTCCCTCTTCTTCCTTCCTCATGCTCCCTCTCTCGCTCATCAGCCCGTAATGACGGTGCAGATGGGGTTCGTAATTACCACCACAGACGTCGAACGAGAGCGCCCACATTTCTCTTTATATGGGGAAAAAAAGGAACAGGAGAAAATTTTGCAGTGAGCACCCAAGCATGTCATTGGCTCGGCCCGCGGAGTCGCTCTCATGAATATTCAATTATATCCCTCGACATGACGGACAGCATTAAAAAAAAGCTAACGAGAAAGAAATCCGCTATTATGGTTCAGCTAAACGATAGGAGTACTTTTAATGTGTTTATCTTATTTATCTGATGTTTCTTTGACTTACGGTATGTTGTGTTTACCAAATTCCTCAGGTGATTGTCTGAGGATGGAGAACAGTTTTGTTTATTGCTATTATTATTATTATTATTGTTATTATTATTATTATTAAGACCTGATCTCTTCACTGACAAGTCTCCGTGAATACCTCCTGACTAAAAGTTTGGGGTTTAGACTGAAAATGCTGTCTCCTGTAAGCCTCCATAAAGTACCTGCCATTAAAAAGATGGACCGTCTTCCTCGGTGTCACCTCTGTGATTCAGCCATCAATAATGTTGCGCACACGTGTGCGCGCACACACACACACACACACACACACACACACGAAGTGTCAGTCAGAGAGAGGAGGAGAGAGAGCCTAGCACAGCAGTCAGTCAGACACTGTATAAACACAAGTAGAACTCTGTGAGCCCTCCAAAGACCGTACTCTAAATTATGCAGTGTTATGGTCTTTCCAGCATGCCCGAGTGTAATAAAAAGTTTGTGATAGCCTGCCATTGTGACACCATCCATGTGTGGAAGGTGTGGTGAGCTGGTGAAATACAACCCAATACACAGTCTAACCCTGATATGTGCATTTATTAAGGCTACTTTCATGTGCTCCCTAGGAGCTGCACGCATTCTCATTCCGCACGGAGCAGCCATCAGAGCCAGTGGGGTTCTAAGGCGTTTGAGGATAGAATTTTCATTGGTGATTTATTCCACCCGGCTACCATAGCAACAGGCTTTGAACCTGCTCCCCTTCTCATCTCAACCCCTCTCTCTTCCTCTCTCTCCCTCTCTCTGTCAGTTTTAGAGCTGTTGCTTTGGCCCCTGGGCCCCTATACTCACTGATCCACAGATGATCATTTATCGCAGCCTGGGGTTCCCAAACCTTTCCATGTTAAAGATCCCCAAATATCCATACATTCTGTGACAGGTGCCGCCCCACCCAGCCCGTAGGAGAACGTAAAGTGATTAATATCACCCTCCCCACCTGGCTTCCCTCCCCCCAAAACAGGCCAATTGTGTTTGTGTAGACCCTACACTAGACTCAGGGGGCATGTACTTTACCACTGCGCCACCCGACCGCCTTCCTCTTTCCACAAGTTAATCAGAGGTAAATGAACATTCCGGATTTTACTGTTTACGTTCCGTTTCTGTCCGAAATGAAGCTTTGGAACATTTCCATATCCTGGTGGTTGAGATTACTAATCAACCACAGAAAGATGTTGCACAAGCAGCCATTAGAAGACACAGAAGTAGCACAGAGCATGAATCTATACCTACATATTGTCGCTGTCGGGTGGAAACCCTCCTGTATGTCCAAAACCTTTCCTTTTTTATAATACATTTTGTTTGGATAAGAAATAGTTAAAATAGCTAGCCTGCTATTTTCACTACTTTTGTGCGACACTCTTGTATGATAAAGAAGGGCATTCATTTACGGAAAAACATTACAAAAATTAGAATATGGAAATACAAGGTTTCTACCCGACAGTGACGACATGGAGCCTGTATACAGTATTTTGCATAAGAGCAGGCCCCCCAAACTGTTGAAAGGCCAGTTTAGTTCAGCAGATTCAGCTATTCAATTCCATGCATTGAACTACTGAGGGTTTACCAGGTAAAATACCTGTTTTGAAATAATAATAATAATAAAAAAGACCATGTGTGTGTCAAATACTTCCGCTGATGTGAGCAATTACGTTATAGTACAGTACAGTGGGAAACACGGGAATTCTCCTGCTCCGCGCCGTCTCTCCATGATCTCCCACCCTCCATCTTTGCTGCTGTTTTGCAGTTCGTCATTTTCTCTCTCCTCTCTGTGGGCTTCTCCATCAGCGCTACCGGTGCCGTTCCCATCAGGAGTCAATGTGCCAGAACGCTCTGCTATAGGCTACAAGAGAACGAGTATGAGCGAGGGGAGGAAGAGGTGATGAGGCTACGGCAAAAAGAGCAGAGGGAGCGGAACGGCAAATGAACCACTGGAGCACGTGAAGAAGTGTGTTTGTGTGATGTGTGTGGTGTGTGTGTGTGTGTGTGTGTGTGTGTGTGTGTGTGTGTGTGTGTGTGTGTGTGTGTGTGTGTGTGTGTGTGTGTGTGTGTGTGTGTGTGTGTGTGTGTGTGACGTGTGTCTGTGTGATCTGGAGATTGTATTACTTAGACCTAATGGTCATTCTATATCTAATGTTGCATTCTACCTTTGATGAGAATTGTGTATGGAATGAACCAGAGCTCACATGGTCATGTGTTTTTGATTATTTGTGTGTCGCCTATAGACAGTAAATGTGCAATGCCGTGTGTAAATAGAGATGAAAGCCCAGTGGATATTGATACATAGCTCGCTCATTCTCTCTCTCTCGCTCTGTGGTTATGGCTTATCAGTGGCGTGCAAGATTCACCTCACACACACATGCATGAGCACACCCCCACAGGAAAGCCTTTCATGCTTTCAGTCCTTTCACTTTATCAAGTCAGTTGTTTGTTTGTTTTTTTCCATCTGAACTGTCAAGCCACAGATTAAAGCCTTTGAAAAATGCATGGTTGTTCATATTGCTGGATTTAATGTTTGTTGTTGTTGTATTTCATGTTGTGCCCTCATGGTGGTACACCATCGTCTTCTCACATATACATTGTGAGGACATTGACATTCTTTCTTTGCATTACTGTCTCATTTACAGTCGGTTTTCAAGGTGGATTACACACACACACACACACACACACACACACACACACACACACACACACACACACACACACACACACACACACACACACACACACACACACACACACACACACACACACACACACACACACACACACACACACACACACACACACACACACACACACACACACACACACAGTGTACATTATTTACATGTATACTCACAGATTGTAATTCACACATACAGTAAATTATATTGTTAGGCAAACAACAGCATCTGCCAGATTATAACTATTGTCTTTCATGTCTCTTTTATGTTTTTTTGGGGCGGGGGTTTTACATTAGCTTTTATCTGCAATGTCTTGGCCTTGGTGAACTCTGTTATCGTGACCATGGTATTTAAGATGTGTTATGAACGTCCACATGCGTTTCATACAATCGGTGCCAAGTTGATCAACAACAACAACACAGAGCTGCCTGTTGTATCTCCGCCTCTCGTCTCAGTGTGCAGGTGAGACAAGTGAAGGTTAAATCCTAAACGCTCCCTATCCCGGGGAGGATCAGCGCTAAGATGTAAACAGGAGGGGACCACTATCAGTGCAGACACAGGCCCTGTGTCCTGTGATTAGAACTCAGAAGGACTATGGTCTGTGAAGGGAATATTTGTATATTTAGCACAAACAAAGGATACACACACACGGACACACACACACAACATCTGAAATAATATAGATGTCAACAAAGGCAACAGATGTACAAACAAGGCAAAAGAGTCGACATGTCCGGTGTGCTATCTGGCCGAGGCAGCTATCAGTGTAAACGGTATTCCCGAATAGCCATCACATTAAGCAGTAAGTAAGGTACCCTGAGAGGTTGGAATGAGTCCTGCCATATATGCATATCTGTCTGTGTGCACACACACACTGCAAACATACACTGCAAAATCCTGTTAGAAATGGATACATCTTTGTACAAAGAGTCATCATGACATGACATAAGCCCGTTCTTAATGTAATGTAAGTGCGAGACACGCCCAGCTCCCTCTTAAAACACCCCTCATTCAATAGGGGGTATTTGTGTGTGAGAATCTACTATAGAATGCGTGTCTGTGCGTGTGTCTGTGCCCCACTAAACCCCCTCAGTTACCACGACCAATTGTACATACAGTACATTAAGTCATGAGATGCATACACTGTATCTGTGTTCATGGCGTGTATACAGTATGAAAAAGACCTGCAATTCATCATCCTCTTTGATATATATCCCCCGATGGAGGCGGGGCACAGATCACCTCTTATGACAGCTCAGGGAGAGTGGAGGAGGCAAAATCAGCTAGAGGGACGCAAGGTGTGAAGTGACTAAATCAAAGGAAGAGGAGGTAGGTGCTGTAGCGAGGGAGGGAGGGGAGTGAGTGAGAGCAGTAGTGTTGATTTTGACAGTAAATCTTGATTTAGTTTTAGTCATATTTTAGTCATCTGAAAAGTGTTTGTTTTAGTCTAGTTTCAGAGACTAAATATAAGATTTTAGTCGACTAAATCTACAGTTGATTATGTCGACTAAAAGTATTTTGGCAGGCCTTGATGGCGTCGTAATGCCTGATTTTACACTTGGTTGCATGCTGAAAATAGCCGACCTACAAGCTCACAACGCGTGTTGTGAGCTTGTAGATCTGCTATTTTCAGAGCGCAACACACAACATAAAATGACTTCTGGATTCTACTGGATCTCTTCTCCACTAGTCCCTCCCTAATAATATTTTAGTCTAGTTTTTATTTGTTGACGAAATTGTCAGTACATTTAGTCTAGTTTTAGTCATCATAGCTTAGTTTTTATTTAGTTTTCTTCAGTGAAAAAAGTTGTCGACGAACATTTTTCGTCATAGTTTCAGACTTTGAGTCGATCACGAAATGAACACTGGAGAGCAGTAGAGGTAGACACCACAGATGCAGTGATGTGTGCATGATGTTATGCAGTGGCTCTGGCTGGCTTTCCTTTGGGCTGCACCTCAGGGGACCAACAAGTCTTTGAGTTATCTCACTGCCTGATCTGGCAGCCATGAACTCCTCAGGTCTGAAACAAGACCTAGACCCAGGTGTCTCCACGGTGGAGGAGAAACATGCCGAAATACACCATAATGAATCTGTAATGCTGCTTCCACTCAAAACACTGCTAAAAATAACAATGTCGCCCTGTGGGCGCAACGTGTGAAATTATAGCCTGTGTGTGTGTGTGTGTGTGTGTGTGTGTGTGTGTGTGTGTGTGTGTGTGTGTGTGTGTGTGTGTGTGTGTGTGTGTGTGTGTGTGTGTCAGACCAGTATGAATGAATAATAAGGTTGACTAATAAGATCGTTTGCGTTTAGGTTGCTGCTTAAAATGTAGCAGAAGCTAGTTCGCGTGACATTGTTCTGGGAGCTAGGGGCATTCTTTTTTACAACACGAAACATATAAGTACTGTACTTAAGTACACTTTAGAAGTGTTTTTACATGTGTGTGTGTGTGTGTGTGCCAGTGTTAATTTTAGTACAGCGCACTGCAAACAATCCAACAACACAGAAAGAAAGAAAGAAAGAAAGAAAGAAATAAAAATGGCCGTGATAAGGAATAGGCCTAGATAGACAGAGGAGGTGTCGCCACCAAGCCAGTCATGAACCAATATCAGCCCCCCTGTCACAGATCACAACCTTAAACATACTGTAGATCCACATCAGTCGGTCAATTGATGGCTGTTACGTCAAAACACAAAACTTCTAGCTTGAACTTCAAAGGAAATAGCAAACTCACACATGGGATAATTGAAGTGACCAAGAGCCACATACACAAATACTGTCCCCTGTTACAACTCACTATCTTCAACGGCAGACACAACACAACATACACAAACTGTAGATTCACATCAGCATTCTAGTCCAGAGTCACTGCACATGTTGGGCCAATGGGTCCCAAAATGACAGCAATAATACAGCAGCTTGAATCACATTAGTATACACACACACACACAGCATACAACACAAGCAGCAGCAGCAGCAACAACAAAAAAGGTTCCTACCTTGAGCCGTCTTCTTGTCTTCATCAGTAAGTGATGGCCAGGGTCGAACTTTGGAACACATGCATGCATAGAGCTGCCCTCTCTCTAGTTCATCCCCGGATTAGCCCTCCAGTGGCGTCTCCAGTCAGTCCTCCACACATCAGATGTCCAGCTCGATGTCGTGCAGCCTCGCCCTCGTCTCATAGGTTTGTTATTTGTAGTGTGCCCCCCATCAAGTTATTACACTGGAAAAAAACAAAGGAGAAAACTAAGAAGACTAGACTGGGACAACAAGAAACTCAGTCACACTGTCAGTCAATCACAACAGGAGGGAGTAGAAACAAACACACACAACCCACAAAACAACAAGTGAACCTAGGACTCCTCAGCAGTGAAAAGGTGGGTCTTTATAGCATGCTTTTAAAAGTCCCTATGGGTGGGGGCAGATTTGATGCTCAAAGATAGTTTGTTCGCCCGTAATTACTGCATTAGACCGTGGAGTCCTCAAATACAACTGACTGTCAGATCTGAGTGACCTGGAGCTGGGAGATTGGTCTTAAAGTTCCACATTATAAGGCAGGTGCAAGACCATTACGGGCTTTGAACACAAACAGAACACAAATCTTAAATGTCACTACGCTTCACTGGGAGCCAATAATGGAGAGAGACAAGGACCGAGATGTGCGCTCTTAGCTTGGTGCCTGTCACAAGCCTGGCGTTATTAATGGCAGTATCAACCTTTTTGGCATGTGGGCTATTCTACACAGCACAGTATTCGGCTGCAGCGAAGACCAGGGTTTGCGTGGAGATTTGTAGTACCTGCTCTTGTGCTCCATGTGTACATGACTCCTAGGGTCTGGAGTAGGTTGGGATGGAACACCATATGAGTGTCTGAAAGAACCAAGAGTCACATACATGTATAACGTACCCTGTCACAACTCACTAGCTTCAACAGTGGCCACAACACAACAGCCTGGTATATGTATGCTATCCTGTCACAACATACACAGCCTTCTAGTACATATACAGACACACTCTACTGTATCCTGTCACAACATAACACAGTATTCCAGAGCCAGGTACAGTCACTGAACATGATTCATTGCCAGGCAGTCAATGGGGTCACAGTAAAGTTAGTTTTATTTTGGATAGGTGACAGATATTCAACCACAGAGCTACTAATTTGTATTTTCAATAGTTTCTAAACCAAATGATATACAGTACTGACGCTCAACAAACTCTACATTGTGCAGGGGGATGTATGTGAGCACACCCTTGAATATTCTACATGAATATAGTATCTTTACATTTTGTTTTTTTTTACTGTAAATTGTGTAATAATTACTGTCATAACAGTACTGCACTTAAACAATAAAACAATAATGCATAGATTAAGTAGAGTACTTACTGTATGTAGAGACAAACATATGGTATATGACTTGTCCTTCAATTGTCAAGTGACAAGGGTTGTAATCATGCTTCTTCCAGCTCAGAAACATTGCTAAAATCTTTTTTTTTTCTTCATAATTTGCAGACCTTGAAAAAGTAATTCATGCTTTCATTTCATCAAACAAATAAATAGTATGATAGTAAACATGTGTCTCTTTCCTACATATTGATTTATTTTGTCCTGACTACCTGGGGCCATTATAAAAGAGCTACACCTAGAAATCTGACTAGGGTATGCTTTTAAATTCATTGAGAGTTTAGATAGAAATGTAGATGTGCTATTCAGGTTGTAACACTTCATGCTCCAATATCACTTTCATTTAACAATCATTGGTAAACAGTTAAGTATGAGGTTTCATACAAGGATTGTTGGTGCTGTGACAGGCCAACAAAACACGTGTTTATTTATTTAGGCAATTAAAAGTATTTACAGCACCTTCAAGCACCTTAATGGTCTGTTAATTTAAAATCTCTCACACACACAAACACTCACACTCATGAGTGGTGTAAGCATTTACTCAAGTAATGTCATTTTGATGAACTTTTACTTTACTGGAGTATTTCCAATTTTCAATACTTTTACTTCACTACAATTATTTAAACTTTAGTTACTTTGCAGGTTTTTATTATTATTACAAAACATACATTAACCACTTCAGCCATGTATATTTCGGCCATTTGAAAATAGCCGATCTACAAGCTCAAGGCATTGTGAGCTTGTACCATATATCTGCTATTTTTAATAGAGAGATTAATAGAAGAGATTTTTATACATTTCATACATTTGAAAACTCATTAAACGGGACATTCTGCATAATGAGTACTTTCTACTTTTGGTACTTTAAGAACATTTTGATACTTTTGATACCAATACTTTTGTACTTTTACTTAATTCTGAATACCAGACTTCCACTATGGCTGTGACAGAGTATTTCTACATTGTGGTATTGATACTCTTACTCTGGTATAAAAAACTTTTTCCACCACTGACACTCATGTTACATGTTACTC
The DNA here is from genome assembly GCF_963454915.1 of Gymnoscopelus microlampas. Classification (NCBI taxonomy): domain Eukaryota; kingdom Metazoa; phylum Chordata; class Actinopteri; order Myctophiformes; family Myctophidae; genus Gymnoscopelus; species Gymnoscopelus microlampas. The sequence continues at coordinate 45,416,623 of NC_139943.1, read as the reverse complement.
ACCGAGAATGAACACAGTTGGAGGGAAAACGACAAACCAACGCAGTTTTTTTTCGTGACTGTCTTTTAACTGTCACTGTGACGCAGTTCACTTCTCCCTGACAATGACAGCTCTGCTCAACTTTCATGAGGTGCAACGTTACATTACAACTTGTTTACAAGTTGTAAGTTGTTTTTAAGTTTCTCTTTGACTCTTTTACTTCCAAATATATCGGAGGTAGTAATGGAGGTCTCTCTGGGTCTGTTGTTACATCAGGTATGGGGAAAGGGGGCGGGGCAACCGCAGCATTTTAAAGTGCCCGCGTGAAGCCTGCGTTAGGGGGAGTGTCTAGTCTACCAAAAGCCTGCATTCACAGAATGGTCTTTCTTCTAGAGAGTATCTGACAATAACACATCATTTTGTGTCTTAATTCGCTGTTTTGCGTTTTGTTTTGAAGACTATATTGCCATTTTGGATGTTGCCCCCAGATGTTGAGTATATTCTTTAGATGAATGAATAACAACTAAGAGAAATACTTTGTTTGAATTGTAGAATGTTTGTTCAATTGTACCAAACAAAGAGAATACAGTCAAAGTAAAATAAGCAAGAATAATACATTAATTAATAAATGGACCCAAAAGTAACAACAAAACGAAGTTTTTCATTGCTTACATTAATGAAAGTATTCAATTAATTTATGCCAGGTTCAGCCGCCCATCCAGTGCAACACGGTTGCCTTGGAAAACAACAGGAAATGTTGTTCAAGTAGAATACATTTTCGGTTACTGCATTGTCTATTTCTCGCTTCAAATGTTTTCAAAAACATTCTTGGGAGCAATGTCTAGCTGTAAATAACATTGTGTGTTTGTTTACATGGCTTCCAGCACAAAATCAACCAGCGCAGCCAGGTGCACTGAGCCTTTGATTAGACAGTGGTCAGTTATTGAGCTCAGAGGTCATTATCCAGAAATAACACACCGCTGAATTCAGTGAATGACTAATGGAAATCAAGCATTCAACCAAGCCTCATAATAAGACAAAATAAGCCATCACACAAGTTAATGGAGCAGCAGTCTGCTATTACCTTACATAAATGTTAGATAGCTTCAGCAACTTCAGCAGGATATTTCTGCTGTGTGTTTCACACACGCACACGCGCACATGCATGCATGCACGCGCGCGCACACACACACACACACACACACACACACACACACACACACACACACACACACACACACACACACACACTAGTCATTGGAATGACTAGTCACTAGTGAATAGTTCTACTGGGTCTCTGCTGGATCTCTTCTCTACTAGTCACTCCCTAACATTTAGTGTCATTTTATTATTTGTTAAATTGTCAATATATTTACTCATAGTTTTAGCCGTCATAGCTTAGTTTTTACTTATTATTGAGTTTTCGTCAGTGGAAAAAGGTAGTCGACAAACATTTTGTGTCACAGTTTTAGTCGACGAAATTAACACTGGTGGGTGCTAGAGTGTTTTCTTAACACAGCTTAGTTTGCACAAGGCCAGTCTGGTTACAAATGCACATGTTGAGTGAGTTTGTGTGAGTGCACATCGGCTCCACTACGGCATGTGTGCATAATACGCATGAGGCTGATGTAGGAGCTTTTATAATCTGCGTGTAATCGCTGTGTTAACCCCCTCCCCTACTGGAGCAGTTCACTCAAATAATCCAACCTTCCCGGTAACCACTACCCGCTTCCTCAATATAGGCCCTAATTCACTCCTGACCTTCGCACTGTGACTGGACCTGACAGCTGGCCTGGGCTGTAAACCTCAAAACAAACAACAACCGCGACACAACATATTGCTTTACATGCTGGGGGAAACAACACAGCAGAATCAATCAGCGGTGTAGAATTATACCCAGCGAGCAACAGGGCCGGGCTCACAGTGCAGCGGTTTCATTCCAGGATCACTTACAAAACCTTGAATATAAATAGAGGAATATGAAATATGCATGCTTCTAGCGCTCACAGCTTTGCCTTGGGGTAAACTGTAACATCTACAATACTTTCCTGTCCCGTATTTCATAATTGCAGTACCACTACTTTCATTTGAAAGGACTTGCGTGTTTTGAATGGCTGAACAAGGCATGTCAAGGTACATTGTTCTCCATGTGCAACTGGCTTGTTCCAATGAAGAGGATTGGATGTTAAGATGTGCTGCTGTATGTTTCTCTCTAATCAATAAGGGGGCGGCAGGGGCTCAGGAGGTAGAGTGGTCGTTTGAGAAAAGTCCTTGAGCAAGACACTGAAACTGCTACCAATGAGCAGGGTGGTTTCCTCCACTGTCGGGGTGTGAATGGTGTGTATGACTGGGTGAATGTAATGCACATTGTAAAGCGATTTGCATAAAGGCGCTATACTTTATAAACAAACCATTTACCATTTACTAATAATCTTGCATTGATGTTGTGCTCTCTCTCTCTCTCTCGCTCGCTCTCTCTCTCTCTCTCTCTCTCTCTCTCTCTCTCTCTCTCTCTCTCTCTCTCTCTCTCCCCCCTCTCTCTCCCTCTCTCTACTGCTTTGACCTGAAATGTTGGGGTCACTTCTAAAGTTAAAGATGATACTTTTGAATGGATAGGGCCACTCTTTGTCATTGCTGATTCATGTTAATTACATTGCGCTTTGTTGCTTAGTAGTCAGTCCTAGATTCTCTGGGTTTATAATTAGGATGGGCAGTTTCAATAGATATCACACAGGTAAATCATTAGTGTTTTACAGTTTAATAATCTGTAATAATTAGGGTTGCCAACCGTCCCGTAAAATACAGAATTGTCCCGTATTTGTAAACTAAGAGACGCGTCCCGTATTGAACTGATACGGGACGTACCTTTTTCCGTATTTGTTGCTGTGAGAGAAGCACTTTCACTAAGATATGATAGACCTGTGCCTCATAGTGATAGGCTCTGCTGCCCCCCACACCCTCACTCCATTCAAACCACAACAAACAAGCATGGATTAATGCGACTGACAGTACTGGCTCAGAACAGAAATGTAATGTCTAAAGGAAAAACAAAAAAAGAATAGAACTGAGTGGGGAAAAGACAAGGGTGGCTAGAAAGTGTGACAGAAGATTATGTAAAGAAACTGCACCGACTGCTGCCAAACCTTTTCAGTTGAAAACGTAGAATCCATGATGTAAACAACATGCATCAGGTGAAATCCACAAGAAAAGTGAGAAGCAGCATAGAAGCCAGGGAGCACTGACAGTTGCTTGTTCACCTTACATTACATGACTGTAATGTGATGTAATGTTACAACCATGTTACAGTAAGTGTAATGCAGTAATGCAGGTGTAAGACCTGTTGTGTTTGTATTGTGTATTATAGGTATAACTGTGCCAAGTTTTCTATGCATTTTGGGGGTTTGCGGCCGGAGTAAATGTCCCTTCATTTTCTTTCTGGGAGTTGGCAAACCTAGTAACAACATTGCATCATAAGTGGGTTAGTTGTGTCTTCTGGTAAATGCCATTATCATCTGTTAATAGTTAATAATGAGATCAAATTGGTGCTAGTGCCACATGTTCAATTTGAGAAACAATATTGCTCCTCAATGAAGACTCTGGTGGTTTTGCTGACTTTGCTTTTCATTTGCACAGCTAGAATACATGTTCTCATGGGCACTGTCCTAAATAATAGTGGAAATGAGATCACTCAAGAATTCGGACAAAATAAGGTAGAGAAAGGCAATGAGGTACAGGCTGAGCAGAGCCAAGTGATCACCCCAGAACGAGACCTTCCTTTCATGGGCACTGAGGATGAAATTGTTCTTGATCACTCAAGAAGTCAAACAAATGGAGGAAGAGAAAAGCAATGTGGTGCAGGCTAAGCAGAGAGTGACCTCCCCAGAACCTGACATTCCTTTCAGCTCAGCCATCCTGGCTGGTCTGAGATGAAAAGAAAAAACGAAGCTAATCTGATAATGATGTTCTCATTTTAAACACATAATGTCTGAGTAAAATCATAATATTTAGATTTATATAAACAATCTGATGAATACAGTAGATAGACAGGGCCACTGTTCCACCCCCAGCAAAATGTTTCAAACAACGCAAACCTTACCCCTGATTTATACTTAATTGCGTGCCAGCGTTTCACATGAAAAGCTGATCTGACGACATGTCACAGAGTGACGCGTTGTGAACTTGTAGATTGGCTATTTTCCATGTGAGACACTGGTGTATAAGTATTAATCAGGCTTTAAAGTGTGCATGTTATTGCTCTCACGTCAAGTTTTATCTTTCAGTTTGTTTGATATATTGCTTTCTCAGCCTTTCTGTTGTCCTCTGGCTCCGGTTACGTGGGACCCTACTCAGGAAATGATGGTCAAATAGTTCTAATCTTTGGCCGTGTCTTCACAAACGTTGGAAATGCCAGGTACAGTATATCCACCTGACACAGACAAAAGTAGTAAACAAACAGATTTACCTTGTTAGTATGTCTGCCTGCCTGCAGAGATCTTAAGAACTTATACTCATAAATATACTCCTGTGATTCACAGTATTCAGTTCTGTCAACTTATGCCTGATTTATATTTGGCTGCTGTGACGTTCGGTGCAGGACACCAGCATGCAAACTAAGAATAAATCCTGATTTATTCTTCTGTAGTTGTCTTTCTGACACTAAAACAGGTGTGTTAACTGCACCGATCCGAGGGGTTTACAATTTAAAGTACTAAATCTTCTCATATGGGCCCACACACACATCTCTGGTTAAAAATGGACAGGCTGTGATTATAGCCTATGAAAAACAAGACCGTTATGGAAATTCAAATGGAATTGTGCTACACTTGGAGGTTGGCGATACTGTCAGTGGCCTGGTGCCAGAGTGTTTGACAATCAGAACAAACACACTACCTTCAGTGGCTTTTTACTGTTCCCCATGTGAAGAGAAATGTGAGTAGGTCAATATGAACATCATTATTATTATTCATGTTTTATTATGATTCTTTCTTGCGTCCTCTTGAGAATTACAACAACAACAGTACATTTTATTTGTATTTTATGTATAAACAATGGTGGTCTATTTCAAATAGTCATTATTATTTAGTTATTTTATCATAACAAAAACAAATATTCATGAATTGGAGCTATATAGCAGGAGTTCAGGGTAGCCACCCTGCACATCTAAGACTACAGACTACCTACAAAGCTTCCCCATTCAGCAAATCTTGTTTATGGTGTGGTCCTTGCTAGTGAACTGGTGGAGTTTTGAATTGCTATTAGAATGTTTTTTACATGATCAATAATCTGAATCGTTGATCACTAAAATCTAACTGTCAGTCGATTATTTGATATGTAACATATCTATTATCTGCATGAATGAACTGTGATACATTGTGATATTGTCTTTCTGTGTAAAAGTGTTACCTAAAATGTTGCCCTGCATTTCTCACACATTTTGCCAGGAATGCTGTCTGTGGCCAGGCGATGTGTACAAATGTGTGGCATGACAGCTGCAGTTGACTGATAACATGTATTTTGTAAAATAACTGCACTTTCCCAGGAGTTTCACAGGAAATTTCCTCTAGCACATATTATGTATGGGTCACACAGTCGACAGGTGTCATTAATTAATTACCCCACACCAACCGCAACGCACCTGTCGATTCTGTGCCCCATACCGTATGGGCTCACTGAAGGACCTGGAGAGATCATGGTCCGTGTGAAACGAGTGGTAAAGTGGAGTTATTTTACTAGATACAAGTTTCCTGCCAGAACCTTCAAATGGATATGAAGCAATTCATTATAGGGTGAGTACAAACAGAGCACCACAACTTTTAATGCCGCCACAATGAGTCCCTGTCACAGGAGGGCATGGGAGTGATCTATGGCTGTATATATGGAATACATTAAATGCATGTATGCCAATCAGAGTGTGATAACATTTTTAATCCAAACATGGCTGACAGGTAAACAGTAAAATCCTCAGTGGATTTCACTGGTCCAACTGGATAATTCTTTTTGCACTCTCAGAGTTCATTTAACACTAAGGATTTTACTGTGCATGAGTACACCCCAATATCTTCGATAAGTGTACACCATGCAGGGAGGCAAGCAAATTATGCAAATATGATCCCCTATAATTCCATAAAGTAGCTTGCTTTAATCAACGTGGTTTCAGGAATGGGTGGACTGTATGAATGTGGCAGTTGCTTTAATCCAGATGAGAGGAATGGCTGTATGAATGTGACAGCTGAGCTTCAATGGCAAAGCAAAAGGGAAAGAAAGAAAAATAATCTAATCCAATCTTTAGAATGATCTCCACAATGGACTTTGAATGGATTTTTCTGCCTCTAGACCAGCTACCAATAACACAGAAATGCATGTGTGTTATAGAGTAGCAGCAGGCAGCTGGGAGCCTGTAGTTGCTAGTGAATATTTGATGAGAGAATGGATCCTCTCCTCAGGCAAGTTCAGTACAGTACAGTATAAACACACACACACACACACACGCACACACACCCGCATGCACGCATGCATACACATATGTGAATTATGCGCACCGACACACATGCGCACAGACACACAGCCACACACGTACTGTACATAAATGTATGCACGCGACATGCACACAAACAGACACACACCAGGTGGCACGGTTCATCTGGCGTTCCATGCCCTAATGGCACGCAAGTGCTAGTGAAGGTGATATTAGAGTATGACTCCCAGATGAAAGGCACACCAGAAAACGATGCCTCGGTCTCATAGAATAATTGGGACACACACTCAACACACATGCAAGGTCATACATACTGCCTGAGTTGAGACCTGAGTGACGAGAGACGAAAGAGAGGGAGAGAGAGAGAGAGAGAGAGAGAGAGAGAGAGAGAGAGAGAGAGAGAGAGAGAGAGAGAGAGAGAGAGAGAGAGAGAGACTTATTTCACAGAAAAATCATGATAACTGTGATTCAACGCAGATATATTATTATTAAAGGCCCTTACACTCTTCAGATGCTAGTTCACCATCTGAGTTTCCCTTAATCAGTCCAGGATAACTGAAAAAGCCTCCCTCAAATGGGGAAACCTGTGATCATGTTGTGCATTGACAAGAAAAGCATTTATTTAAAGTTTGGAAGGCTGTCAGTTGTGGATGCCAGGATGGGTGAATTACGAAGTCAGATCTGGAGCACAAGTCATGAAACTTCTTCAAACGGACAAATCAGTGAGCGCTGCTTTGAAATGTGGTAACTCACAGTACTGGAGTTCAACTTTGATTCCTCTCAGATGAAACATGCCGGAGGGTCCAATATCTGTTGCTGACTGATTGGACACACTCACCTCTGACACTGTACACTGAAGAGGCCTCGATCAGGTAGTCCAAAACCCCCAGCTTCTTTTACACCTCTTCAATTATATACAGCTTGCTGTCTAGACCGCACCAATGCACCTCTCCTCTCCACAACCTTCTCTCACGTCCATCTCCCCACGGACCGGCACAGCCGTCAACACCGAACTCCAGTTTCTAACGAGGGACACTTTTCCCCTGTCACACCAAACCAGAACTTTCGATCGAGTACATTTTTCCTCTGAAAGGGCAGCTCTGCCATTTTTACACTTTGGGATTTGAATAACGCCCCAGGTTTATGGTGTGTGCACAACACTTACATGTATAGCGCCGGCCTGTGGACTTGCAGCAGCTAATATTAGACCTATTCCAAGGAGGCCGGCTAGGGTTTCTACCTCAGGGCATCTCCCTTTGTCACTTCTACCACGCTTCCTTTTGCACCGAGGCAATTGCAGCTGTGCTCTTCCTTCCTCTACTATTTTGAGCATCATCAAGACTGCTTTTCCTCTTTTCCCCTGAGTTATACTTAATTGCACGAGTGTGTACATGTACACCGGAAATATTCGGTATGTACAAGGGTTTTCTGTATATTTATACCAATAATAGCGGATCTACCAGCTCACAATGTGTTGCAACCACGGAACATTGTGAGCTTGTAACTGTTTTTGGTGCATGGCATCCGCACGCAACGTCATAATCAGGCTATATACTCTCCAACCCACATCTTCCCACGATTTATACTGCATCCTTTCATTTCCTTCAACATAGTCACCTATTCTTCCCTGTCTTCACCACAGCTCTATTCTTATCTTATCATCTCTGTTTCCATCCTCACATTCACATTTGCTTCCTTCCACCTTCTCGCCCTTGACACTCTCAGGCTCTAACCGCCCTTGATCTCAGCACTGATTTCCTGCAAGCTCCTGATTTGCAGGAGGATTGGTATGTGTGTGTGTGGGGGGGGGGTTATACATATGGTGGGAGGGCACTATGGGGCCGGGTGACCCACCTCATACACAGGTCTATCCCGTGATAAAGAAAGGAGAGAAAGAGGGAGGGGAAGGAGGCGACGAGAGAACAGAGATAGTGGAGGCGAAGCGCTGATAAGGCGAGTGGCGTGAAATTGAAAGCGGAGGTTGTGTCGAGGCCACGGAAGGGTGCTGTTCCTTTAAGAGTATTTTTAGTGTGGCGGGGGAGCACTGGTCACTCGTAAGGAAACCAGACGATCTAGGGTGGCACAGGAGACTCGGCGTCTCCCAATATCGATGCTGAGCAATGCCAGAGAGAGTGAGTGAGAGAGAGGGAGGGAGGGAGGGAGGGAGAGAAAGAGACAGGCAGAGAGAGAAAGATGGCCCTGCATGTTTCCTAGCGACAGGTAGTAGCACACTGGAATGGTAATTCTACCTGCATTTTGTGCACAGTCGGGGACAGTCAAGTTATCAGTCAATCAAGCACACTGTTGGAGCGTTTATAATGAGTGGCAAAGCACATGCTTGAATCCCTCGATGGGAATAGACAGGTGTTTTAGAAGAAATGGGACCCACGCTAAATGCTGTCATAATTAATGTCTTCCTTCATTCTCTCTCCTTCATTCATTCTTTTTAAAGGTTTTTCTTCTTTTTTTTTTACAGTCTGACACAGTGAAAAATGGGATAATGTCTTCCCACCAAAAAGGATGTTGTTCAAGATACTGTAATTCACATTAAGCCACAAAAGGGACAACCCTATTCCTCATACCGTGATAAATATAATATTCCACATTTTTTATATGTGGAATATTATTTTTCATATTGGGACCAATGATATAGTATTTGGCACCATGTTGGCCTTATTGGGCCGCTCACCTGGAGAGCAGAGTTGTGGGTCCATATTTTCCCCTCTTCGGGGCAGATATGTAAATTTAATGACGCTGGCGAAGTGTGTGTGATCAGGTTACTGTATAGATTACACGGTGAACCCTGCCAAACACACACACACACACACACAGAGACCCAGAGACCCAGAGAGGACATAGGAGCACACCTCCATGCAGGTAACCGCTCCAACTCCGCTCCGGCTCTGAGAAAAACATGCCGGGGTCGGGTAAAGACTGCTTCGCCTTCCTCAAGGGTCAGCGACAGAGGTGGGTTGCTTTGAACATTGAGGTTGCCATTCTGTAAGAGTTAAATGAAAAATAGAGTTGATTCTTTTCATTAACGATTGTTAATGAATGTTGTTTTGTTCTCGACTTAGCCATGAGAATTATGCAGCTAGGGAAAGTTGGAACTTTGGCTGGCTTTATCAATGGCTCTACTTAATTAAAATGAGAGCACGATAAGTACCGTTTCTAAGCTCTTGATGTGTATAGTCTTGGTGTGTATAGTCTTGGTGTGTTTGTTTGTGTGTGTGTGTGTGTGTGTGTGTGTGTGTGTGTGTGTGTGTGTGTGTGTGTGTGTGTGTGTGTGTGTGTGTGTGTGTGTGTGTGTGTGTGTGTGTGTGTGTGTGTGTGTGTGTGTGTGTGTGAGAGAGAGAGAGAGAGAGAGGTAGGTTGTCTGGCATCGTGCCAGACAACAGTGCTGAGGAGAATACAAATATAGTATACAAATGTAACGCCTTCGTTTTGTGTATGCTTCAGTGAACATGAAGGCAGTGCCGCAGGAGATAGAAGCGCCGAGCACTGTGGCCGCTTGTCAGTTAAGACATGCCCTCTTGTCTCCCATGCTAAATGATGTTTGCAAAATGCCGGTCGGGGCTAAGTATAAAATGGTTTGGAGAACTCAGGGTTAGACTATAGGTGAAGCTCTGCTGACGCGTGTGTGCTGTACTGTGTATGGGATCTCAGGTCAGGTCATCGCTTCATTTAAATGTAAATAGCTAGCAAGTGTTAGGCCATGACATTGAAAGGATAAAAGTATATTTAATTGTCTATGTTACAGTATCATGGCTGTGATAGAGGCATACTAACATAAGCTTTTAGGAGGGGAATCAATAGTACTGTGCCTTTAAATGAGGAAGTCATGTGACTTGAAGGGATGCAACTCAAGACAGCTATGGTCACACATATATTGATTAGACACCAATGTTGTTGTTGTTGTTGCTGTTGTGTAGGTTTTTGTTTTACTATTTGTGAAGAAATGTGGTTAATTGAAGTTAATTCCTCCATAAAGAACACACCACAGAATGGAGGCTGATGAGAGTGTTCTTTTTTAAGCTCCCTCTGAGAACCATGGAACCATGTGTTCTGAGTGAATCTTTTTATTTTGTAAAGGGATTGTACTGATCTTTGAACTGACACAACCATTCACAATTTGAGATCACATATCTTACTCAAGGGCTGCTCTACATGAAGTACACCGAGTACATGTTACATTTGCAGCAGTTTCAGATGACATTTCGGATAGTGATAGCCAGCCAGAACAGGAGAATTGAGTGAAAAAAATAGTACATTTTGTGTATCGAAGCTGTTGATGGATGTTAGCCAAACTGGTTTTGTTTTTCCACACATTTAGAGTAGGTATCGTTTTTTAAATATTTAGTTTACAATGCAACTGTTTTCTTGTAAATACTCAGGTGATGCATCACCACTTAGTTTTTCCATCACCATTTTAAATTCAGGTGTAATCTAAATAACGAAAACCTACATAATATTAACCACTTAAACCCTACACTTCTGCCAGGGGTCTGAACTTCCTTTCCCCCCTCTACATCAAATCTCTTTAAGGAAAATAGCCTATCTGCTATTTTTGCTGTATGTTCACCTATTATTACGCCCAGAACAGGGGTGCTAGGGTTAAAGTGGTTAAGATATAGCCATTTTGATCACACCTTATAGCACAGCTCTCCTCCTTTCACCTCTGAAAGGTGTCAGATACTCCTACCATTTCTCTTCTTCCACCTGCCTGCCAGTGGAACATTAATCTTTATAACTCATTTCATCCCATCCCAAAGATACCGTGTCGAATTATAATTTATAGTGCAGTGGTTCTCAAAGTGGGGTCTGGTCCGAAAAGCTGGTCCCAGAACAATTAGCAACAAAATCAGTTTATCCCCTTTAACCCTACATTGGCTATTTGAAAATAGCCGATCTACAAGCTCACAAGGTTCTAAGCTTGTAGATCTGCTATTTTCAAAACAATCAAATTGAAAAAATCTCTAAAATGTTTAATATTCTTTGGAACATTTTAACAACACAAATCTTGAATGCGGGGTCACTGGCTCAAAACAAACAAACAAAAAAACAACAACATTTGAATATTGCAATATAAGCTCACAATACATCACATCAAGCGTTGTAGGCTGAGCTTGTAGATAGGCTATTTTCACTATGTTTGTTTTACAACAATGTATTTGCTGTAAAACTGAAGTGGTTAAAAACGTGTTTTACACTTTCTGTGTTCAATTAGCACTCCATATATTTTACTGTGGGAGCGTGATGAAGCTCCCCAGCTTGCAATATTCACACAAGGCATGATGGGTGTACTGTGCTCAGATTTCTCTCCAAACAAATGTATCTAATAATGAAACAACAACTAAAATTCAACATCCCCCAATGGCTTTCCAAACAACCAGTGTTATTTTTTTTCTTTTCATAGCCACTGCAGTGCACAGCTGTAATATCTTGGTTTTCTTGCTGAAGAAAAAGGGCTGCCATTCCCCATTGAGCCATAAAGTTCTGTTCATGTTATGGGTCTTTCAGCACTAAAGTTATGGAGTACCTACTTGAGAATGGATCTATGGGACCATAAACAAGGCTGCATGTCATTATAAGCCAAATAACTACAACTGATGAACACAAGATTAAACTATAACTGTTCTTTGACCTTTTTATGCAAGTGCATCTTCTTTCTGTATGTTATTTTATTTTAATTCATTATTTTCATCACTTACATTTATTTTCATGCCTTGAAGGAGCACTTCACCCATTATCAACCTGCATGATCTTCATATATTAATGCTCATTATAAGAATGTATCATTTCTTTCTACTCACTCTGCATCTCAGAGTTCAGAATCCTTTAAGCACTTTGAATTTCCTTTTGATTCAAATGTGCTATACAGTAAGTGGGTAGTCTTGCCGAGCCATGTGGCCCATAGGTCAGGATCCGATCTCCTGTTTCTGTAGCGTGAGGCGGCTTGTTGTACAAGTATACCCCCCAGCCATGATGTACAACGGCACACCCCCAGGGCTACTGTGTGACAGGGACTTTACCCCCAATCCAACCGTTGATGCTGAGTGCCAAGCAGTGAGGCATTTGGTACAATTAAAAAAAGGTTTTGATGTGACTCAGCTGAGGATTGAACTCCAATCTTCCAACCATACGGCAGACTGTGACCAATGAGCTGGCCAAATGTGCTATGCATGTAAATTAACCCTGCTACAGCGTTATCACTCAGTTAGGATCCCTCTTTCCCCTGATGCTGTCTACAGTAAATCCCTGGTGTTAATTTAACTACAAATTAATTAAAATGGACCCTTTGGTTTCATACATTTGTACACACTCAGACTTAAATTAACACCAAGAATTGTAAATGTCATGTGTACGCGCTTAGTGCTGTATTATGCTGCAGTATACCCCACAACGAGTATGATGTTTCGTAATGACGAGTAAGTGTGAGTAAGATTACACTTGACGTGTATACTGAAGGAGATGTGATATTCTGAATGAGCAGATTGTGATGATCAAGCGGATATAAGCACTCTCAGATTACTATATTCAGCCCTCTGTAACAGTCCACTGGCAAATCTGCAGCCTTTATCCCCAGATGGAGATTGTGTGTTAATGAAAGTCTTTGTCGTGCTTGTTCGTGTGTGTGCGTGTGTGTGTCGTGTGTGTGTGTGTCACCAGATCCAGTGCGTTCCGAAAAGAGAACGTGGTCATGCATCATGCGTGACGCATCGCCTCTGCACACACCCCCACACACCATTTGCTCTCCTTCACACACACACACACACACACACACACACACACACACACACACACACACACACACACACACACACACACACACACACACACATGCATGAACGCACACACACACAAATTCAAATCACAATTATCACTGATAGTACACTCCTACTCAGTATGGCATGTGTATGTGTGTGTGTGTGTGTGTGTGTGTGTGTGTGTGTGTGTGTGTGTGTGTGTGTGTGTGTGTGTGTGTGTGTGTGTGTGTGTGTGTGTGTGTGCGTGCGTGCGTGCGTGCGTGCGTGCGTGCGTGCGTGCGTGCGTGCGTGCGTGCGTGCGTGCGTGTTTGTGTGTGTTTGTACATCATTGTGTAAAAAATCCCACATAAATCCTTTCCTCGGGTGGTGCAGTAGTCAGTGCTGTTGAATTATCTCTCTCATGCCAGACGAGTGACGGCGGAGAGCCAACTGTCCTCTTATTGGCGCGCTCTTCTACAGATCCCTTCATTTGTGCCGCTGTAACATCGTGGCCTCTGACTCTCGAGGGATCGCGAACACTTTGCTTTCTGTATACAAGTAGGAAGAGTTGAACGCTCCAACATATTTTAACATCCCTTTTCTTGGAGACTGGCCCCTCGCTGCGACGCCTTACATCTGTTGTACTCAGACAGGCGTATGGTATTTTTATTATGCCATTATCATACCATATTGATCCCCAGAAGGCAAATTGTCCGCCTGACCTGTAATGTGGAGGTCTGGGGCAAACAATGCTCCCTTGGCACATGTGGGGTCTTCACTTTTCGGTCAAGGACCCTTCAGCATAAGAGATGCACTTGAGCACTGGAACCCATGTCCTGAGGATGAGTGGGACTTGATCTCTTCTCATCATACAACCCTGCCACTTTGTTCCAATGAGTGGAACATCCTACGCACCATAGAAGAAGAATGCTCTGCTGTTGTATAGTGCGATATTGACACCCATTTCTTTCAAGAGGGAAGCAATATACACATTAGACTCACAAGTCAGTCTCTAAACGGTAGGCAGAGTTTTCCAAACACAATGCAAGACTACAGTATATAAACATGGGTTCATTTGGGTAAATCTTTGAGCTCACAAAGTTAAACTAGAAAAGTGCGTTCCTTATAGCGCAGGTCTCCGCCAGGCTAGGTTGCCGACCCAGGGCCCAGAAACTTTGGAAATCAGTCATAGCCAATCGGATTGGAATATGAAAAATCTGACAGATACATCTTGAATCCAGGGAAAAAAAGGTTTTAATTGTACAGTATGATGCGGTTCAAGAGTTATAGTCCAAAGCATGAAGTGTTCTGTTACAGTGCCACCATGAGGTCGATTTGAAAGATTTGGGGTGCCGGTTCTTCCTTGGCCTACTGAGTGTGTGTGTGCAAAGTGTCATGCCGACTGGTCCAACGGTGCTGGGGATTAGCTGCTCAGAGACACTGACACACACACGCTGTGGACGGACAGGGTTGAAAACATAGGCCATCCGGCCTGGTGGAGGCAATTAACACTACTTGTTAAGCATGTGTTTGCTGATTGTGAGATAAATATTGTTCCAGCTGTGTCCTATATCTGTCACTGGCATCTATACTAACACTCACCTGACGTTGCATGGAGGACTAGAAGGAAGCAAGAGAGCTGCAGTGGAGAGGTGCCCAGATTCATTGTATCTGCTCTGTAGTAGAAAAACTCTTCTGGGACAGGTGCCAGAGTAACTGGGGCAATGGCGGAGGAAGAACTGCTTTTTTTGCTTGCCAGCCAGACTGGAGAGAGCGGAGTACGCTGCTTTAGGCCCGAAGGCGTTCTCCTCCTACTAATATGTATCTTTTTTTTTCGAGCAATTTAAATCAGAAACTAAATTGTTGTATAATACATAACCTCCACACCATCCCTTAAGGCAGGCACAATATGAGTCTAAAGTTCAGTCGGTACAGCCGTGTGGATCTCTGGCCTGGATCTATACACTATTCGAATGTGTACAAACTCATTGACTGGAGCAAAAAAATCAACACGAGATTTGTTTTTCTCCCAGCTGAAGAGAGAAGGTTACAGTTATACTGCTATTTCAACCACATATATGAGGCTACAACTATGCAGATTATTAGTTTGTTAATATACTGAAGAAATGGTGAAGAAGAGAGTTTTACATAGTTGCAAGCATAATTTCTATGAAACCTGTTGATTGCTTGCTGACATAGCTGTATTAGACTTTGAGTCCACATTTATAAAATACATTACAAGGGCACACATGTCTTTTAGTTGCTTCTGATGTCCCACACACTCGAAACGGTGTCTCAGTGCTTGAATCCAAACAAGTCCAGAATATACAGAATGTAAACAACAAAAGAGCATGAACTTATTCACAGTCAACATATGTCATACACTTTGTCTGCCATATTACCAACACCGGAGAAAGATTATGGGTACAGGAAAAGGCAATCCATATGGTTGTCCACTGAATATGCCGTTTTTGTAGAATACTAGAAGTGATATTAGTCCCATCCACTTTCCCGGGTCTACTCTGCAGACGAAAAGAAATGCTGTTTTTGTTGCAATTTCTTTGTGTCCAATGTTTCTCTAAACGCTCTCTCTGCCGTTTGGAAATCATTCCACTGGTGTTCAGTTATAGGCCCAGAGAATGTTGAGAAGTCTGTGTAGGGAGTTGGTGGTCTACCCATCGCATCCAAGGTGGGGTCGTAGACAGCCCATGTTTGTTCATAGATCCTGCCACTTCTCAGTGCTTGCTTGTACAGTAGGTACATCTTATCGCCGACACAGCACACATGATTAAAACAAGTTTGCAGAACATCACTGCAACTACTGACTACATTAACGGCGGCAGTTACGACGCGTGTGATTGTTTAAGATCATAAAAACAACATTGGCGTTCACCACCACTTCACCTTTGTGCTGTCACGCACGCACACACACGCACACACACACACACACACACACACACACACACACACACACACACACACACACACACACACACACACACACACACACACACACACACACACACACACACACACACACGTGCACACACAATCCATAGTGATATTGCATTGTGCCAGCAGCTAAATGGGGCTGCTGATGGATTAATGAGCCATCAGGGATTTCATGGTGCTGATAATATTTCTTGGTCAGTCACTAAGGCTATGGTCACCTCAAGCATCCTCACAAAGCCAGCGGGGACAAATGGCCAGTTCACTGTGAGTGATGACTCGAATTCACATGCAGCTGCACATGCTCATGGAGAGAGTACATGGTACACACTCTCTCTCTCTCTCTCTCTCTCTCTCTCTCTCCATTTCTCTGTTCAGTTCAATGTAATTCACGACATCTTTACTGCCATGAATGAAATGAAAGGAAAAGGACCAATGTTGACAGAACATTATTGTATTTTCAATCAAACAAATCAGAGAAGTAGTACATTTGTATCTCAGTGAAAATAAGTCACAGTGTTACAGTTTGCATAGCCTACCTGTAACTATATCTATAGTGGCCAAAAGAGAGAAGCAAAAAGTTAATAATATTCTCAGTTGTCAGTGTAACAAACTGATCTCGTTTTTCCACAACGAGCACTTTTCATCATCATGATTTAATGGCATCACTGTGTGTGTGTGTGTGTGTGTGTGTGTGTGTGTGTGTGTGTGTGTGTGTGTGTGTGTGTGTGTGTGTGTGTGTGTGTGGGTGTGGGTGTGGGTGTGTGTGTGGGTGTGTGGGTGCGCGCACGCGCGAGCACACACACCAGGCACCAGTATGAATGAATAAGGTTGACTATAATAAGATCGTGTGTGCTTTAAAATGTAAAAGAAGGGCCCGGACGACTGGCATCGCGGGTTCGAGTCCCGATCCAGACGACCTTTGCTGGTGTCACTCCCCATCTCTCCCTCTCTCTCCACATGTAGCCTACTGTCAGTCTACTGTATAGCCTACTACTCGCAATAAAGGCAGAAACATATCTTTAAAAAAATAACAATGTAAAATAAGCTAGTTGTTTGCGTGATAATGTTCTGGGGGCTAGGGGCATTATTTTTACATCACGAACTATATTAGCCTATATTAACACTCACATAGCAGGTTTTGTGTGTATGTGTGCAGTGAAAGCTAGTAGGCTACTATGGAAAGTGGAATTAAATATATTTCGGCAGTCCTTTGCCCGAGCAAACAAAGCCAATAAGGGATAAAACCACATAGCTTTCGTTATACCCCATAATCCTATGGCAATGGTTCTAATACCGATAATAACACGTGACGGGAATAAATCGTCTTGTCCCTTTAATTTCACTTTTCATACGTTGATATACTGTGATCACCTGCCAGATGCGGCGCTTGCGCATTAGATCTGGGGGCGGGGTGGATGATGCTGCTGCCCTGTGCCCTCCATCCCACCTCCATCATCACACAGGCACACACGGACAGGGGGATGGTGTCTGACAGCGTTTAGCACGAAGATGGGGACACGATCCTTCTATGATAAAGGTAGAATTTGCGTCGATTTACGTGAATATACGTGTTATACCGCCGTCTGACTTTTATGACCGCGGAGGGTGAAGGATGCTCGGCTTGAAGGGTGAGAGAGAGATGAGAAGCGACACGGAGCGGATTACAGATGGGGGGATGTGACAGGGATCTGTTCTGTTTGCCGTTCGCGATCATTCTGGTGCTTTGAAAATCAGACTCGAAAGTTGCGGGGAGCGTGAGTTGTGACTTGATCAGGAAGCAAAGTGTCAAGGGCGCACTAAAGGTGATTTAATGTGATTTCTCATCATCGGCTCCACGATCGGATCAGCCGTGCATGTGCACGGAGCTGTCATCATAATAACCAATGATCAGTCCTATCTGTGCGGACTGTAAATGTGTGAGAGTGGTCTATAATGCACGCTCCTCCTGAGAAATCGGACGATGCTGTGGAATATAGTAGCCTATGAACTGCAATTAGGCTATTCCTGATGTGAGCACATCGTGGAAACGTTGGAAGTGTAGGATATAATAGGCTAGTATCCGAAAATAATCAATTATCGTAATCATTGCCTTGCATTGCTATATAGTTTTGATTTTATTTAAACGGAACATCAATCCACTTCATTTCACGGCCCTTAGCCCGGATGTGCCCGCAATTTCTCTGGAGATATAGCTGGATTGACTGTTTACTCTCTTGCTGCCATGCAACACACTCCCACTGATCTCTGCCTCCTCGACATTTAAAAGATTGTCAGTTTAAGTGATAGGGCAAAGGAAGGGCATGTGGTAAAGCCTTGGATCAAGACTATCATAGATTTGATCGAGTCTTACTTTTATACTTTAGTATCGCGAATGTCAAAATCGATAAAAACACATCTATGATAGTCTTGATCCAAGGCTAGGCATGTGGATATAGAGACAATTGGTCGCCTGACATGGCAAACAGTGGGAAGTCATTCATGGTAGTATCGTAGTGCCTCGATTACAGTGAATGCTACGGAGTAAATCTGGGTTATAATTGTCTACCTTAAGCGGTACCTCGATCAGCTTGGTTATGTAGTAGCTGTAGTCTATTCAGAGAGCAGCTGTGTGGGACGTTGGCCTGTATTGTATTGTATTACACGGTTGAAAAGAGATCCCTCTTTGGCTTAAGGAAGTATAACGGCGGGATCGATAGAGCGCATCTGCCTCTGTCCGAGGTGCTGAAAACAACAGTCAGAGCTGAGCAAATCAAACTGCGACTGAATCATTCATGTCTTTCTCCTCCGGACAGGGGGTTGGTTGACAATTTAATGTGAAAACGATAATCATGTGACTGAGGCTTGAAGTGTCACATATACAGTGCATTCATAAATCGAATTGTTTCACTTGCAAAATGTGTAGAGTAATCCACATGCATGCTAGAGTATTTAAACACAAGTCCAGTAATGTGTCTGTTGTGTTAATCCTTCATTTGCGAGAGCCTGGAGGAGGCATGATTAGATTTAATTCTTTGAGGGGCTTTGAGACATGGCATGACTTCTCAGTTCTCATTATTTCTCCAATATGCTGCAATGGCTTTTATTTTTTATTTGTTGATGCCATTCACTGCCATTCACTGCCATTGGCAGCATATTGAGTCAGACAGTGTTGTAACTATGGCTTAAAAATTCTCATGCTTTCACTCCTGTTCCCTACTCCCTTATTCTCTCTCATTCTCTTCTCTCCACCCCCCCCCCTCTCTCTCTCTCTCTCTCTCTCTCTCTCTCTCTCTCTCTCTCTCTCTCTCTCTCTCTCTCTCTCTCGTGAGTGTAGGAAGTCTGGCGTAGATGCTGAACCAGAGGAGACACCAGGCAGCAGCACCAGCAGCAGTAGCAGCGGCAGCACTGGGGCTGTAGATGCCCTCTCCTCAGCCCCGGCCCCAGCCTCTGCCCCTCCTCAGGCCCCTGCAGGAGACCCAGGACAGAGAGGAGACAGCTCCGGCTCTGACTCTGACAGTGCTGTAGATTCCACCTCCAGCGAGGAGGAGGACGAGGACGAGGACGAGGAAGATCCCACTATGTTCTCCTCTAATTTCCTTGGTGGGGCCAATCCCCTCAGTGCTGTATCCTCTGCTGTGAGCAAGTTTGGCCAGGAGGGGGACAAGAAACCAAAAACGACTCCACAGCAGGGGGCTAAGCCATCTGGAGCACAGCAGCAAGGAGCAGGAACTGGCAAAGGCCCACAACAGCCTCAGAAATCAGGCCAGACACCGCCTAAGCAAGGAGGACCTCAGCTACAGGGGAATGGACAAGCAGGGACCCCTAGCAAGCCTAGTGGTCAGCAAGCTGCCCCTAAGGCTGGAGCACCATCTGAAGGGCAGGCGAAAGGAGGGCCACAACAACCTCCATCCAAAAGTGGTTCCAAACCGCAGGGTTCAACAAAGGTTGGAGGGCAACAGCAGGTCACAACTAAGGGTGGAACACAGCAGGACGCCAGGAAACAGCAGGGACCACAACAAGGCTCACCTAAAGTTGGACAGCAATCGCAAGGTTCCCCGAAAGTTGGACAGCAGCCCCAGGGATCACCCAAAGTTGTACAGCAACCGCAGGGGTCACCTAAAGTTGGACAGCAATCACAGGGTTCGCCCAAAGTTGGACAACAGCAGGGCTCCTCTAGGACTGCACCCCAGCAGCAGTCCACAGGCAAACCTGATCAGGCCCAGGCAGGGCCTACTTCACGGGGAGCTAACAAAGCCAGCCCTCAGCTGAAAGCGGGAGCTAAGTCCCATTGCCCAGTGTGTAACACCACAGAACTAAATGTGCACACCAAGGAGCCGCCTAATTATAACACCTGCACACAGTGCAAAACTAAAGTGTGCAGCTTGTGTGGCTTCAGCCCTCCAGACTCTGGTGTGAGTATACAGCATGTTATGTCTTTGCAGCTAAGATTGAATGACACCAACGAAAATATTCATAGTTTGCAATTATCATACTTAATTATCTCGAGCTAAGGCTTTTATTTGTTTTGGCTTTTGTTAGTTTTCATCCGGACAATAATTGAAAATTCTTTTCAATGAGTGAAAATTCATTGGTCATTACATTGACTCTTGGCCACACCACTTAACAGTATGCTTAGAGTGTAATCTTATTTAGTGACAGTTCATTCAGCATGAGACATTGCTGCAGTCTTTGGAGGACGGAAGTTGTTGTTGTACTCTTATTCTCTGCCATAGCATACTCCAGGCTATTGTAGTACACACAGTGTAGTTTATTGTGAGACTGCCTCTAGTTTAGTTTTAGTTTAAATCAAAAAGGCCTCGACTATGTATTTTAATTGACTTTTTCTATATTTATAATAATTAAAATGTTACACTTTCAGTGCCAAAGAAGACTAACTGTAGTGTACGTAGTTGAAGGGCTGATGTGTGGCTTTGTCTGGCAATGCATATTGCTTAGATCCACCATCATCAAAGACTTGTTTTCTTATCTGCATTATTCTAAAAGTGTATTATTTTACAGGGGAAGGAATGGCTCTGTCTAACTTGTCAGATGCACAGAGCAATGGGCGCTTCTGACTCCCCAGGACCTCCCATGAAAAAAAACCAAACAACTCCTGCACCTGCTGTGACCCCCAAAAAGGAGACATCAGCACCAGGGTCCCCTCAGATGAAACCCTCCGCTACGGCAGGACAACCAGCCAAGGCTGAGGCTGCTAAAGGACCAGTAACTCAGAAACAGGCCAGCCCTTCTCCTGGTCAAAAAACACCACAGGAGAGCCGGAGGACGTCAGGTCCTCAGAAACCACCTGACCAGACAAGTCAACCTGGACGTAAGCAGAGTAATGCCACTCCAGCTCCACAACAGGAGTCAGGAGGCTTCTTTGGCTTTGGTGGTTCTAAACCTCTGCCAGAAGTCACAAAGCCTGCAGAGTCAGCGACTGGGAAGATGTTTGGCTTTGGTTCCTCCATGTTCAGCTCTGCTTCAACTTTCATAACATCAGCTGTTCAGGATGAAACCAAACCTACACCGCCAGTTTCTCCTAAAATGCCTACTGCAAAAGAAAACAAACCAGAGCAGAAGAAAACAGCAGCCTCCCCCCAAGTTGCTCCCAAAGGAGGCCAGTCCAGTTGTCCTCTCTGTAAGGTGGAACTGAACATGGGCTCCAAGGATCCTCCTAACTACAATACCTGTACTGAATGCAAGAACGCTTTCTGCAACCAGTGTGGATTTAAACCCATGCCAAATGTGTCCGGGGTAAGACAAAATGCATAAAATAATTGATTAATCTGCATTACACTTTGAATATGTACATATATATATATATATATATATATATATATATATATATATATATATATATATATATATATATATATATATGCGCGCGCGCGCACACACACACACACACACGCACACACACACGCACGCACGCACGCACGCACGCACTCCAGCATTTAAGGCTGTACCGGAGTCATTTCCAATACTAGTACTGGCTTTGCAACACCTGTAATCATCACATCTTGACATGTATCCATGGCCTCATCCAACTCGATAGGCCCTGGTAATGTATATGTATTAGTGGTCAATTAGAGCAGTTACAACATGTAACCTGATACAAAAAATTACTTTAATGTGGGACACAAGTAGTGTCTGTTTTCTGCATCATCAGGTTGGCCATGGGGAAGCCAGTCAGCCTCAGTCAGATGTTTGAGTTGTTGTCTCATTGTTTTGTTGCTGCTCCATCATTTGCTACAGCATGCTCACTGTACAATTTAGGTAAACTGTGAAGATCACTCTTGATGTTGAGTAATTACTTTTTTTAGGGTTGGCACCCGATCTGTTGGCGCTTGCCAAAGACAGATGCAGTGGCAAAGATGAAAGTCAAACTTGAATGCTTTGTGTTGACAATGTACAGGTTAAGTGAACCACAACGCAAACTAAAAGCTAACCGTACTCAGACCACCTCCCGAGGTGGTCTGAGTACGGTTCAACTCTGAGGGGTCTGATTTCTTTTGGAGTGCTCACATATGCACGAAGAATAGTTCACTTTGGTGTGAGAATAGTTGAGTCATGGTCTGTGTCCGTCTGTGACTTTATTAAAATAGGGATATCTCTAATTGGAATAACTCTTTTGCTTCCTGATTGACCGATTAAGGCACAATTTCTTCTCTGCAATATTAGTTATATAATATTAGAAGTGATCTGGTGGTAAAGCATTCTCCCCCAAAACGTCCCCTGTCTCAAGCAACAAGACTAGAAATATAAACAGTAAATGTACTGTGTTTTATCTTGTCCACTGGCTTTGATAAATGAGGAAGTCGTGTGGTAGTAACAATCTTAGTTAGGTATTTCCAACCATCTCCACTTTGGTCTAGCATTGGCAGAGAGTAGTAGAGTTACTGTTCATCTAATACTCTCCAGGTTATGCACATGCCTCTTTGCCCACTTTCACCCTCACATTATTATTTTGGGCATGTCATTATACCGTAGGCAAAAGTAAGTCAAAATGTTTCAAATTTGTTTAAAAAAACCTTTTAATCTTTTTCAAAAACTTGTAGAGATTGTAGATCAGCTATTTTCTCTAGATATAGGGCTGAAGTGGTTCAGGAGCTTCGTCATGCCTTGCTCAGGGGGATTGCCTTGAAGGGAGCTGTTGGGTGGAGTTATTATGCTTAATTTATACTCTGTCGCACAATGGTGTCCCACACCCAAAATAGCTGATGATCGAACTCAGTGATAATCAGCCTTTTTCAGCGCAGTACACCGTCCTACAACCACGTATAAATCATGTTTAAATGGACACAGCGTCTTCTAGGTTATCTCCAGCACAAAAGGACTTGACACTTGACTCTGTAACTCAATGCACGATGTTAGTAGGGTAGATTGCCAAGGACAGTCCAAGGCTACTTGATCTCAAGATTCTGTCGTTCTCAGTTGAAACTGAAGGCCTCAAACAGTAGTACTTCATTGAAAGTGGGGATCTCCTGTGTAATGTACTGCAGGGATTTGAAGTGAATGAGGGGAAACTCTCATGTCGTCGCTGTCGGGAGGAAATCTTGTATCTCCATATTTTATCTTGACCTATTTTATTATTTCGTCAGATGACAGTATTACGCGAAAGTAGCAAAGATAGCTGATCTCCAAGCTCACTATGCTGTAGATCTGCTTTTATTAATTAATTCATTGTTTTAAATCATTGAAAGGTTTTGAAAGGTTTCTCCTAAAATGACATGCCCAAAATAGGGACACCAGTTTGAAAATGATTAAGACAGTGTGTGGGTTTTTATAAATATTTAACTTATGAAAAGTATTAATAGTTTGTGACTAAATAATAACTACATTGAATCCATTGGAACACAGGTTATTGTTTTCCATTTCCTGAAAAGTAAGGTTTTGGTAATTCCATGGCTCCCGCCTGACAGTGACGATGCGTCCATGACTACAATATTGATTGCTATTTCAAGAAATGCATCAACACATCTTTGTGTCTACTGCACAGAGTATAACAGCTGGATAATAATTGCAAATTTGGATACAGAAAATCCCCCCCAGCATGAGGAGTCATTTTGTGGAGGGAATGAGCATTGTATTATGCAGACCAATGATCTTCCTGCCATTTACAGATTGTAGTGTACCATTATCATAATAGGCACAAGTCACCATAATAAGCTGTCCCATAATATAATGCAATGGCTTTGTCGCGTATATCCATCCGGTACCGTCTGTCTCCACACAGCGCATGTTATGAACTTACACAGACTGAGGCATGTGTTCTCTTTGGCTTCTGCCATTTACTTAATTGTTAAGTGTTAATCTACAAAACAGATACAGCTGGTCAGGGTTATATATCCCTGCCAGGCTACTGCAAGGGTGTATTTAATGAACACTAATTGCATTCACCACATTGCAAATATTAAAAGTGAACAAAGTTTACACGGTGAACAAATTACGCTATTTGGAGACCTACAACATTTTATGTACATATGGGTGACAAGGGTGACAGTTTGATGGAAAAAACGGAATAAATGAGTGGAGAAACATAATGCACACTTCCAAACAGATGTGCTGCAATTAGACAATTGACCTCCTACCGCGCTCTGTGGCTTGTATAAAAATGCTGCGCAGCGTGTTTACTTTGATTTTGGATGAAGATAGTAGGAGGATTATTATAATTTTTTTTAACCCATTGAAACCGGGAAAGCACATGTGTCATTTTAGATTTTAGCAAGATATATATTATATAGCAATGTAATAGGATTAGGATTTAGATTGCATTTCGTTGCTGTCGGGCAGAAACCTCTTATCTCCATATTCAAACTTTTTTTCGTAATTTAACGCCCTACTTGATCACACTACAGCGCTACACAAAAGCATCAAAAGTAGTAGACCCAAAAGCGACACGGTTTGAGCTTGTCGATCTGGTACTTTTTGCTGTTTTTGAATTTGAATCCTGAAACGTAACAGTTTTGGATGTATAAGGTTTCCACCCGACAGAGATGATTTGTAGCATCAGCCTCAAGTCTTAATGGGTTAAGTGACTATGAAAGAGGGTTCATTATTGGGGTATAGATGGCAGGAGCTTCAGTCACAAAGACTGATCCACAGGCTAGTGTATCTACAGGAACCGTGACTAAAGAGACATATGGGAAATCGGTGAATAGGGTTGGAAATTGTGGTTGAATGCTTGCATTCAATGACTGTGATGCGTGTGCCTTAGGGAAATACTGAAGAGTAACTCTGTTGTGTAGAGCATGCACACAGATTTGAGAATTCAGTGGGGGTTCAAAAACTACAACTGGTCCTCAGATATGTGGGGGGAAAGAGTTAAATGGTCAGATGAGCCACGCATGCACTCCACAAGTGGGTGCGTGCATGTGTGGTGTACACAAAGAGAATGTACAGGCCTGAATTCTTGACCTCTACTGTGAGGGTCCTTGTGGATATGGTTTGGGCCCACTTGTCCTCTTAGACAGAGGAGTCACTGCAAAACAATCTTTTGATAGAATGGTGTTCCATCCCTCCAGTCGAGTTCCAAAGTATTGTAGAATCTATGCCACGGTGCATTGAAGCTGTACTTGTGGCTCATAGTGGTCCAACCTTACTAACCTTACCTTACACAAGGTTTTTACCTTTTATTTGTCATCTTGTCTGCAAGTCTGTGGGTAATTTAAAACTATTGATGATAACAACTTCAGAAACTGACAAACCGTTTAATATGATGTCACCAATTGGTGAAGTTTTGCATTAGTATCATTGGCTCAGTGATTTATAAATATCAATAATGACAGGCTGCAGATACTGTTAATAATGTTAAATTTGATACTGTATGTACTGTACATAAATACGCACGCACGCACGTACACACGCACGCACGCACGCACGCACGCACACAAACACACAAGATTTTTCTGCAATTGAAATAATTTGTTTTTTTCTTTGTGTTCTTATTTTTAAAGGGGAATGAGTGGCTATGTCTCAATTGTCAGGTGAAGCGAGCTGCTGGTGGAATGGAACCTCCTGGACCTGCAATGATAAAATCAAACGCACCCACAAAAAAAGAGACTTCAGCACCAGGTTCCCCTCAGAGGAAACAGTCATCCACAACGACAGCACAGCCAGCCAAGGCTGAGTCTGTTAAAGGACCAGAGACTGGTGGTCAGAAAACACCACAACCTGGACGTAAGCAGAGTAATGCCACTCCAGCTCCACAACAGGAGTCAGGAGGCTTCTTTGGCTTCGGTGGTTCTAAAACTCAGACAGAAACCACAAAGCCTGCAGAATCAGTGACTGGGAAGATGTTTGGCTTTGGTTCCTCCATGCTCAGCTCTGCTTCCACTTTGATGACATCACCCGCAAGTACACCACCAGTGTCTCCCAAAATGCCTGCAAAAGAGTCCAAACCACCTTCTACTCAGGCTTCTCCATCATTACAGACCAAAGTGGACAAAGCTCCAGCACAGTCTCCAAAGGCAGCAGCTGCATCCCAAGCTGCTGCCAAAGGAGGCCAGTCCAGTTGTCCTCTCTGCAAAGTGGAAATCAACACGGGCTCCAAGGATCCTCCTAACTACAGTACCTGTACTGAATGCAAGAACGCTTTCTGCAACCAATGTGGATTTAACCCCATGCCAAATGATACAGGGGTAAGACTACATATTTTCCGGAGACTTTTATGCTCAGTTTCCTCATTTTCGTCATTTGAAAAACATGATGTTTTTTTAATATTTGTGTCTTTGATATTTCAAATAACATTTACATATTTTGTATGTCCTCAATATGGAATTCAATATATATGACTAAATTATATAATGCTAAGCATTTCCAGAGGCATAACTTTACGATCCCATGACTCACATACAGTAGATGTATTTGTTTGTGTGTTCACCTAGAGTACTTGTATGACTAATGTATTTTCAGAAAGATAAATGATCCTATTGTGCGTGAACACTGTCTAACTTTTCACTGATGAACTGATTACTGTGTTCTAGGTGAAGGAGTGGTTATGTCTCAACTGCCAGATGCAGAGAGCAGCAGGAGCATCTGCACCCCTAGGACCTTCCAAGAAAAAAACGGAAGGGTCAGCACCTGGTTCCCCTCAGAGGAAACAGGTTACACCAGCAGGACAGCCAGCCAAGCCTGAAGCTGTTAAAGGACCAGAGACTCAGAAACAGGCCAGTCCTTATCCTGGTCAGAAAACACCACAGGAGAGCCGGAGGACCTCAGGTCCTCAGAAACCACCTGACCAGACAAGTCAACCTGGACGTAAGCAGAGTAATGCCACTCCAGCTCCACAACAGGAGTCAGGAGGCTTCTTTGGCTTTGGTGGTTCTAAACCTCAGCCAGAAGTCACAAAGCCTGCAGAGTCAGTGACTGGGAAGATGTTTGGCTTTGGTTCTTCCATGTTCAGCTCTGCTTCCACTTTGATGACATCACCTGCAAGTACACCGCCAGTGTCTCCCAAAATGCCTGCAAAAGAGAACAAACCACCTTCTACTCAGGCTTCTCCATCATTACAGACCAAAGTGGACAAAGCTCCAGCACAGTCTCCAAAGGCAGCAGCTGCATCCCAAGCTGCTGCCAAAGGAGGCCAGTCCAGTTGTCCTCTCTGCAAAGTGGAAATCAACACAGGCTCCAAGGATCCTCCTAACTACAGTACCTGTACTGAATGCAAGAACGCTTTCTGCAACCAATGTGGATTTAACCCCATGCCAAATGATACAGGGGTAAGAC
This sequence comes from Gymnoscopelus microlampas, assembly GCF_963454915.1. Classification (NCBI taxonomy): domain Eukaryota; kingdom Metazoa; phylum Chordata; class Actinopteri; order Myctophiformes; family Myctophidae; genus Gymnoscopelus; species Gymnoscopelus microlampas. Next base: position 45,388,765 of record NC_139943.1, on the reverse strand, counting down.
TAGAGGTTCTTCTGAGACTTTTATGCTCGGTTTACTCATGTTCTTCATTTGAAAAACACAATGTTGTTTACAAATCACACCTAGTGTGAAGTGGGCGGTGTGTGGTCATCACAACATGACTCACTTTTTAAAAAAAAGGATAAATAACCTTTTTTAAAGTCCATACTGCTATTCATAGGGCTGCACATGTGTCATGTGTTTCGCTAGCCAATCACAGTCCTGAATTTGCAAAGTCAGCCAATCACATTACAGTTAGTGGTGATGACACTAGCTGTAATGTGATTGGCTGATATGAAAAAAGTATCGATTTGCATTAACAATGGAAGGGTTAGGGGGTACACAAATGTTTTGGTCGGTGTCCAAAACTCACTTATAGGGGGCGGCTACACCGCCCCAAAAATGTGTGTATGATATTTCAAATAACATTTTCATATTGTGTCTTCAATATGGAATTCAATAGTTCTGAGTAAATGATATAATGCAAAGTATTTCCAGAGGCATAACTTTACAACCCCATGACTCACATGACTAATGTCTTTTCAGAAAGATAAATGATCCTATTGTGCGAGAACACCGTCTAGCTTTTCACTGATGAACTGATTACTGTGTTCTAGGTGAAGGAGTGGTTATGTCTCAACTGCCAGATGCAGAGAGCAGCAGGAGCAGCTGCACCCCTAGGACCTCCCAAGAAAAAGACGGAAGGGTCAGCACCTGGTTCCCCTCAGAGGAAACAGGTTACACCGGCAGGACAGCCAGCCAAGCCTGAAGCTGTTAAAGGACCAGAGACTCAGAAACAGGCCAGTTCTTCTCCTGGTCAGAAAACACCACAGGAGAGCCGGAGGACCTCAGGTCCTCAGAAACCACCTGACCAGACAAGTCAACCTGGACGTAAGCAGAGTAATGCCACTCCAGCTCCACAACAGGAGTCAGGGGGCTTCTTTGGCTTTGGTGGTTCTAAACCTCTGCCAGAAGTCACAAAGCCTGCAGAGTCAGTGACTGGGAAGATGTTTGGCTTTGGTTCTTCTATGTTCAGCTCTGCTTCCACTTTGATGACATCACCTGCAAATACACCGCCAGTGTCTCCCAAAATGCCTGCAAAAGAGAACAAACCACCTTCTACTCAGGCTTCTCCATCATTACAGACCAAAGTGGACAAAGCTCCAGCACAGGCTCCAAAAGCAGCAGCTGCATCCCAAGCTGCTGCCAAAGGAGGCCAGTCCAGTTGTCCTCTCTGCAAAGTGGAAATCAACACGGGCTCCAAGGATCCTCCTAACTACAGTACCTGTACTGAATGCAAGAACGCTTTCTGCAACCAATGTGGATTTAACCCCATGCCAAATGATACTGGGGTAAGACTAAAGGTTCTTCTGAGACTTTTATGCTCGGTTTTCTCATGTTCTTCATTTGAAAAACACAATGTTGTTTAAAAATCACACCCAGTGTGAAGTGGGCGGTGTGTGGTCATCACAACATGACTCACTTAAAAAAAAGGAAGAACTGATCTTTTTTTTAAGTCCATACTGCTATTCATAGGGCTGCACATGTGTCATGTGTTTCGCTAGCCAATCACAGTCCTGAATTTGCAAAGTCAGCCAATCACATTACAGCTAGTGGTGATGACACTAGCTGTAATGTGATTGGCTGACTTTGCAAAAGTATAGATTTGCATTGACTGTGGAAGGGTTAGGGTTGTAGACTGCGTTGTAGACTATTGGCCAATCACGGTGCAGGATTGGTCAGTGTCCAAAACTCACTTATAGGGGGCGGTTACACCGCCCCAAAAATGTGTGTATGATATTTCAAATAACATTTACATTGTGTCTTCAATATGGAATTCAATAGTTCTGAGTAAATGATATAATGCTAAGGATTTCCAGAGGGATAACTTTACAACCCCATGACTCACATGACTAATGTCTTTTCAGAAAGATAAATGATCCTATTGTGCGAAAACACTGTCTAGCTTTTCACTGATGAACTGGTTACTGTGTTCTAGGTGAAGGAGTGGTTATGTCTCAACTGCCAGATGCAGAGAGCAGCAGGAGCATCTGCACCCCTAGGACCTTCCAAGAAAAAAACGGAAGGGTCAGCACCTGGTTCCCCTCAGAGGAAACAGGTTACACCAGCAGGACAGCCAGCCAAGCCTGAAGCTGTTAAAGGACCAGAGACTCAGAAACAGGCCAGTCCTTCTCCTGGTCAGAAAACACCACAGGAGAGCCGTCAGAAACCACCTGACCAGACAAGTCAACCTGGACGTAAGCAGAGTAATGCCACTCCAGCTCCACAACAGGAGTCAGGAGGCTTCTTTGGCTTTGGTGGTTCTAAACCTCAGCCAGAAGTCACAAAGCCTGCAGAGTCAGTGACTGGGAAGATGTTTGACTTTGGTTCCTCCATGTTCAGCTCTGCTTCCACTTTGATGACATCACCTGCAAGTACACCGCCAGTGTCTCCCAAAATGCCTGCAAAAGAGAACAAACCACCTTCTACTCAGGCTTCTCCATCATTACAGACCAAAGTGGACAAAGTTCCAGCAGAACCTCCAAAAGCAGCAGCTTCCTCCCAAGCTTCTGCCAAAGGAGGCCAGTCCAGTTGTCCTCTCTGCAAAGTGGAAATCAACATGGGCTCCAAGGATCCTCCTAACTACAGTACCTGTACTGAATGCAAGAACGCTTTCTGCAACCAATGTGGATTTAACCCCATGCCAAATGATACAGGGGTAAGACTAGAGGTTTTTCTGAGACTTTTATGCTCGGTTTACTCATGTTATTCATTTGAAAAGAATAATTTTGTTTTAAAATTTGTGTCTGTGATATTTCAAACAACATTTACATATTTTGTATGTCTTCAATATGGAATTCAATAGTTCTGAGTAAATGATATAATGCTAAGTATTTCCAAAGGCATTACTTGACGATCCCATGACTCACATATGATACATTTGTTTGTTTGTGTATTCACCTAGAGTACTAGTATGACTAATGTCTTTTAGAAAGATAAATCATCCTATTGTGCGTGAACACTGTCTAGCTTTTCACTGATGAACTGATTACTGTGTTCTAGGTGAAGGAGTGGTTATGTCTCAACTGCCAGATGCAGAGAGCAGCAGGAGCATCTGCACCCCTGGGACCTTCCAAGAAAAAAACGGAAGGGTCAGCACCTGGTTCGCCACAGAGGAAGCAGGTTACACCAGCAGGACAGCCAGCCAAGCCTGAAGCTGTTAAAGGACCAGAGACTCAGAAACAGGCCAGTCCTTCTCCTGGTCAGAAAACACCACAGGAGAGCCGGAGGACCTCAGGTCCTCAGAAACCACCTGACCAGACAAGTCAACCTGGACGTAAGCAGAGTAATGCCACTCCAGCTCCACAACAGGAGTCAGGAGGCTTCTTTGGCTTTGGTGGTTCTAAACCTCTGCCAGAAGTCTCAAAGCCTGAAGACTCAGTTACTGGGAAGATGTTTGGCTTTGGTTCCAACATCTTCAGCTCTGCCTCAACTTTGATGACATCACCCACAAATACACCACCAGTGTCTCCCAAAATGCCTGTAAAAGAGACCAAACCACCTTCTACTCAGAAACCAGAGCAGGAGAAGAAGGCAGCAGCCGCACAAGGTGCCACTAAAGGAGACGGAACCTGTCCTCTCTGTAAGGAGGAACTCAACATGGGCTCCAAGGATCCTCCTAACTACAATACCTGTTCTGAATGCAAGAACGCTTTTTGCAACCAATGTGGATTTAACCCCATGCCAAATGATACAGGGGTAAGAATATATGTTTTTCTGATATGTTCCATTTCCTCATTTTCTTAATTTGAAAAACATGATTTGTTTAAGATGTGTTTATGATATTTTCAATATTATGTACATATCTTTTGTCTCCAATATGGAATTCAAAATATTTGAGGAAATGATATAATGTAAAACATTTCCACAGGCATTACTTTACAACCCTACGACTCACATACAGTAGATTTATTTGTTTGTCTGTTCACCTAGAGTACTAGTGTGACTAATGTCTTTTGAGAAAGATAAATGATGTGTTATCGTGCAAGAACACTGTCTAGCTTTTCACTGATGAACTGATTACTGTGTTTTAGGTGAAGGAGTGGTTATGTCTCAACTGCCAGGTGCAGAGAGCAGCAGGAGCATCTGCACCCCTAGGACCTTCCAAGAAAAAAACGGAAGGGTCAGCACCTGGTTCCCCTCAGAGGAAACAGGTTACACCAGCAGGACAGCCAGCCAAGCCTGAAGCTGTTAAAGGACCAGAGACTCAGAAACAGGCCAGTCCTTCTCCTGGTCAGAAAACACCACAGGAGAGCCGGAGGACCTCAGGTCCTCAGAAACCACCTGACCAGACAAGTCAACCTGGACGTAAGCAGAGTAATGCCACTCCAGCTCCACAACAGGAGTCAGGAGGCTTCTTTGGCTTTGGTGGTTCTAAACCTCAGCCAGAAACCACAAAGCCTGCAGAATCAGTGACTGGGAAGATGTTTGGCTTTGGTTCCTCCATGTTCAGCTCTGCTTCAACGTTGATGACATCACCTGCAAGTACACCGCCAGTGTCCCCCAAAATGCCTGCAAAAGAGAACAAACCACCTTCTACTCAGAAACCAGAGCAGGGAAATGAACCAGAACAAATCAAGCAGCAAACGCAGCAGGCCAAGGCTTCTCCATCATTACAGACCAAAGTGGACAAAGCTCCAACACAGGCTCCAAAGGCAGCAGCTGCCTCCCAAGCTGCTGCCAAAGGAGGCCAGACCAGTTGTCCTCTCTGCAAAGTGGAAATCAACACGGGCTCCAAGGATCCTCCTAACTACAATACCTGTACGGAATGCAAGAACGCTTTCTGCAACCAATGTGGATTTAACCCCATGCCAAGTGATACAGGGGTAAGAATATATGTTTTTCTGAGACTTTTATGTTCCATCTCCTAATTTTCCTTAAAGGGGAATTTTCCCCCACAGTTTTCTTACCTTTTCTATGATGTTATGATATCCAAGGATTTCAATCTCGAAATTTCTATCTCGTCTAGCGAGATTTCCGGTGGGGCGCATTCAAGAAAATCACGTTGCATAGTGTTCTGTCACTATGAAGATCAGATCTAAAAAGAAAAAAAAGCTATCAAAATATTCGATCTAGCGCAAGGCCAATTTGGCGCACGTTTTTAGCTGTGGCGGACCCGGGATGGAGTTATGACATTTTTCTACTGTAACATTCATCCTAGGATATCATAACATCATAGAAAAGTTAAGAAAACCATGGGGCAGAATTACCCTTTAATTTGAAAAACATGATTTTGTTTAAGATGTGTGTTTATGATATTTTCAATAATATGTACATATTTTGTACGTCTTCAATATGGAATTCAATATTTGTGATGAAATGATATAATGTAAAACATTTCCAGAGGCAGTACTTTACAACCCCATGACTCACATACAGTAGATGTGTTTGTTTGTGTGTTCACCTAGAGTACTAGTATGTATGACTAATGTATTTTCAGAAAGATAAATTATGATCTATTGTGCGTGAACACTGTCTAGCTTTTCACTGATGAACTGATTACTGTGTTCTAGGTGAAGGAGTGGTTATGTCTCAACTGCCAGGTGCAGAGAGCAGCAGGAGCATCTGCACCCCTAGGGCCTCCCAAGAAAAAAACGGAAGGGTCAGCACCTGGTTCCCCTCAGAGGAAACAGGTTACACCAGCAGGACAGCCAGCCAAGCCTGAAGCTGTTAAAGGGCCAGAGACTCAGAAACAGGCCAGTCCTTCTCCTGGTCAGAAAACACCACAGGAGAGCCGGAGGACCTCAGGTCCTCAGAGACCACCTGACCAGACAAGTCAACCTGGACGTAAGCAGAGTAATGCCACTCCAGCTCCACAACAGGAGTCAGGAGGCTTCTTTGGCTTTGATGGTAAACCTCAGCCAGAAGTCACAAAGCCTGCAGAATCAGTGTCTGGGAAGATGTTTGGCTTTGGTTCCTCCATCTTCAACTCTGCTTCAACGTTGATGACATCTCCCACAAATACACCACCAGTGTCTCCCAAAATGCCCGCGAAAGAGACCAAACCACCTTCTACTCAGAAACCAGAGCAGGAGAAGAAGGCAGCAGCAGCCACCAAAGGAGGCCAGTCTGCCTGTCCTCTCTGTAAGGTGGAACTCAACATCGGCTCCAAGGATCCTCCTAACTACAATACCTGTAATGACTGCAAGAACACTGTCTGCAACCAGTGTGGATTTAGCACAATGTCAGAGGTAATACATACACAAAACACTCACATACTTTTACTTCCTTTAAATTATATTAATACATCATAATAAATCAAAATGAATGCTGCACACTTTTACAGCACATTCATTCTATGTAAGAAACTAATGCTTTTGGCATTAATCTAATTAATGCCAAAAGATGGCGTTGCCTTTTAATCCACTATTTACTTTTCAGGTTAAGGAGTGGCTATGTCTAAATTGCCAGATGCAGAGGGCTCAGAGTTCATCTGAACCCTCAGTACCTCCTATGTTGAAGCCTAAGATTTCACCTAGCAACGTTTCTACAAGTGCTGCAACTGACAAGACGGTCATTCAAAAACAAGCTGATAATGTAAAGTCGGAAATATCAACACCCAGTGCACCTCTACAGAAACCCTCAGCACCTGATACACTCCAAAAGAAAGAGGCTTCAGCACCGGGTTCCCCTCAGAGGAAACTGTCTACAACTGCAGAACAACAAGCCAAAGTTGAGGTTGTTAAAGAACCAGCGACTCAGAAACAGGCCAGTCCAGCTCCTCAGCAAGACTCAGGAGGCTTCTTCGGCTTCAGTGGTCCTAAAGCTCAACCTGACACAGCAAAAACTCCTGACTCAGGGACAGCGAAGATGTTTGGCTTTGGTTCTTCCGTTTTCAGTTCGGCATCCTCGTTGATCACCTCAGCTGTTCAGGATGAATCCCGTGCTACACCACCAGGTTCTCGCAAGATGTCCGCACCAGCCCAAGTCTCCCCCAAAACATCCACAACCGCCAAGATCTCTCAAAAGACCACACCGCCAACTACCCCCCAAAAAAAGAAAGATACTTCAGCACCGGGTTCCCCTCAGAGGAAGCAGTCTACAACTGCAGAACAACCAGCCAAGGTTGAGGTTGTTAAAGAACCAGCGACTCAGAAACAGGGCAGTCCAGCTCCTGATCAGAAAACACCACAGGAGAGCCGGAAGACATCAGGTCCTCAGAAATCACCTGACCAGAAAATTCAAGCTGAGCGAAAGCAGAGTAATGGCACCGCAGCTCCACAACAAGAGTCAGGAGGCTTCTTCGGTTTTGGTGGCTCTAAACCTCAGCCAGAAGTCACAAAGCCTGATGACTCAGTCACTGGGAAGATGTTTGGCTTTGGTTCCTCCATCTTCAGCTCCGCCTCAACTTTGATGACATCACCCACAAATACACCACCAGTGTCTCCCAAAATGCCTGCAAAAGAGACCAAACCACCAACTACTCAGAAACCAGAGCAGGAGAAGAAGGCAGCAGCAGCCACACAAGGTGCCACTAAAGGAGACGGAACCTGTCCTCTCTGTAAGGAGGAACTCAACATGGGCTCCAAGGATCCTCCAAACTACAATACCTGTTCTGAATGCAAGAACGCTGTCTGCAACCAATGTGGATTTAGCACAATGGCGAGTGGGTCAGAGGTAAAAATGGATGCATTAATAAAACAAACACACACACACACACACACACACACACACACACACACACACACACACACACACACACACACACACACACACACACACACACACACACACACACACACACACACACACACACACACACACACACATGTATTTCCTTTAAATTAGATTAATACTTCATGATAAACAAAGCAAAAACAAACATTAATCAATTCATCATTGTCCAGTTTCCCAGCACATTAATTCTGTGTAAGAAATTATAAAGAATTATGCAACAAGGTGGTGTTGTATTTTTACTTTTCAGGTTAAGGAGTGGCTATGTCTGAACTGCCAGATGCAGAGGGCTCTTAGTGCATCTGAACCCCCAGTACCTCCTATGTTGAAGAAGGCTTCTACAACTGCTGCAGCTGACAAAGCGGACATTCAGAAACAAGCTGAACCTGTGAAGACTGAAACATCCAGTGCACCTCCGCAGAAAACCTCAGCACCTGATACACTCCAAAAGAAAGAGGCTTCAGCACCGGGTTCCCCTCAGAGGAAACTGTCTACACCTGCAGTACAACCAGCCAAGGCTGAGGCTGTTAAAGAACCAGCGACTCAGAAACAGGCCAGTTCAGCTCCTGATCAGAAAACACAACAGGAGAACCGGAGGATGTCAGGTACAGAGACCACACCTGGCCAGAAAATTCAAGCTGAGGAAAAGCAGAGTAATGCCACACCAACTCCTCAGCAAGACTCAGGAGGCTTCTTTGGCTTCAGTGGTCCTAAAGCTCAACCTGATACAGCAAAAACTCCTGACTCAGGGACAGCGAAGATGTTTGGCTTTGGTTCGTCCGTTTTCAGTTCGGCATCCTCGTTGATCACCTCAGCTGTTCAGGATGAGTCCCGTACTATACCACCAGGTTCTCGCAAGATGTCCGCAACACCCGATACACTCCAAAAGAAAGAGACTTCAGCACCGGGTTCCCCTCAGAGGAAACAGTCTACACCTTCAGTACAACCAGCCATGGCTGAGGCTGTTAAAGAACCAGTGACTCAGAAACAGGCAAGCTCAGCTCCTGATCATAAAACACAACAGGAGAGCCGGAGGATGTCAGGTCCTGAGAAAACACCTGGCCAGAAAGTTCAAGCTGAGGAAAAGCAGAGTAATGCCACATCAACTCCTCAGCAAGACTCAGGAGGCTTCTTTGGCTTCAGTGGTCCTAAATCTCAACCGGATACAGCAAAAACTCCTGACTCAGGGACAGCGAAGATGTTTGGCTTTGGTTCGTCCGTTTTCAGTTCGGCATCTTCGTTGATCACCTCAGCTGTTCAGGATGAGTCCCGTACTACACCACCAGGTTCTCGCAAGATGTCCGCACCAGCCCAAGTCTCCCCCAAAACATCCACAACCGCCAAGATCTCTCAAAAGACTACACCGCCAACTAACCCCAAAGTGCTTCCGACAGAAGTGACCACCCCAGCAGATAAGCAAGTGGAGGAGAAGAAACCAGAGCAACCGCAGCATGTCAAAGCTTCTCCACCAGCTAAGGCCAAAGTGGACAAAGCTCCAGCAGAGCCTCCAAAGGCAGAAGCAGCCTCCCAATCTGCTCCCAAAGAAGGCCAGTCCACCTGTCCTCTCTGTAAGGTGGAACTAAACATGGGCTCCAAGGATCCCCCCAACTATAATAGCTGTACGGAATGCAAGAACTCTGTCTGCAACCAATGTGGATTTGCCATAATGCCAAAGGAATCAGAGGTGAGAAAGCAAAAATCTAATCATGTTCAGTGACAACAATGCAAACATATTTGTATATTGTGTTATGTAATATGAAAACTAATCCATTATGATCTGAGGGGTAGAAGAGGAAAGTTACATAGTGCAGCTTTAAATTAACATTGAATGTAGTTACAAGAAGCTTATTTTTGGTACTTCATTTTCTGTAACAGACCTTGATTATATACAATACTCATATCAGCAAGTAACTCTTTTTTTTGGTAACCATTGATATTTTAGGTGAAGGAGTGGTTATGTCTCAACTGCCAGATGCAGAGAGCACTAGGAGCATCTGAGCCCCCAGGACCTCCCATGATGAAACCGCAAGCATCACCCAATGAAGTCTCCAAACCTGTTGCTGTCCAAAAGGCCAACCCTAAACCAGCTGATCCTCAAATGGATACTCCAGTACCTGCTAACCCCCACAAAAAGGAGGCATCGGCACCAGGATCCCCTCAGAGGAAACCATCTGTTCCAGCTGGACAACCAGCCAAGGCTGAGGCTGCTGAAGTACCAGAGACTCAGAAACAGAAAACACCACAGGAGAGTCGAAGGACCTCAGGTCCTCAGAAACCACCCGACCAGACCATTCAACCTGTACGTAAGCAGAGTAATGCCACTGCAGCTCCACAACAGGAGTCAGGAGGTTTCTTTGGCTTTGGTGGTTCTAAACCTCAGCCAGAAGTCACAAAACCTGCAGAATCAGCCACTGGGAAGATGTTTGGCTTTGGTTCCTCCATCTTCAGCTCTGCTTCAGCCTTGATGACATCACCCACAAATACACCACCAGTGTCTCCCAAAATGCCCACAAAAGAGACCAAACCACCTTCTACTCAGAAACCAGAGCAGGAGAAAAAGGCAGCAGCAGCCACACAAGACATCCCCAAAGGAGGCCAGTCCGCTTGTCCTCTCTGTAAGGTGGAACTTAACGTGGGATCCAAGGATCCTCCTAACTACAACACCTGTACTGAATGCAAGAACGCTGTCTGCAACCAATGTGGATTTAGCTCAATGACAGATAAAACAGAGGTAAGTTGAGCTGGAAGAAATGTTTTTTTTTTCTTTTTCTCCTTCTCCTTCTCCTTCTCCTTCTCCTTCTCCTTCTCCTCCTCCTTCTCCTTTTTCTTCTTCTTCTGCTTCTTTTAATACCTTCATAATAATGACAATGAATTGTTGATATTCATGTCAAGAGCCACACCATGTTGAAGCGTCACTATGTATTTATTTTCTTTTTTTTAATCTGTATGGAGGGTTATGTTAATGCAATATAACTTATACAATTGGGTTGGTTGTTTTTTGTCTCCCTGCTCTTCTATTGAAGCATTTAGATCGTATCAAAGGTCATGTCTCACCTAGACACAGGATCTGACACAAATTTTGACCTGAAGGTCAAGATTCAATTTATCCCCTGAACAAGCAGGCAGGCTCTATTAGCTCAATAGTAAAAATGTCTGCACTTTACGCAGGAAACCGAGTAGAAGAGGAAAGTTACATAGTCAAGTGCAGCTTTAAATTAACGTATTGAATCTATTTACAAGAAGCTTTTTTTTGGTACTTCATTTTCTCTAACAGACCATGATTGTTTTAAATACTCATGCTCATATCAGCAAGTAACTCTTTTTTTTGGTAACCATTAATATTTTAGGTGAAGGAGTGGTTATGTCTCAACTGCCAGATGCAGAGAGCACTAGGATCATCTGAGCCCCCAGGACCTCCCATGATGAAACCGCAACCATCACCCAATGAAGTCTCCAAACCTGTTGCTGTCCAAAAGGCCAACCCTAAGCCAGCTGATCCTCAAATGGATACTCCAGTACCTGCTAACCCCCACAAAAAGGAGGCATCAGCACCAGGATCCCCTCAGAGGAAACCATCTGTTCCAGCTGGACAGCCAGCCAAGGCTGAGGCTGCTGAAGAACCAGAGACTCAGAAACCGAAAACACCACAGGAGAGCCGAAGGACCTCAGGTCCTCAGAAACCACCCGACCAGACCATTCAACCTGGACGTAAGCAGAGTAATGCCACTGCAGCTCCACAACAGGAGTCAGGAGGCTTCTTTGGCTTTGGTGGTTCTAAAGCTCAACCAGAAGTCACAAAGCCTGCAGAATCAGCCACTGGGAAGATGTTTGGCTTTGGTTCCTCCATCTTCAGCTCTGCTTCAGCCTTGATGACATCACCCACAAATACACCACCAGTGTCTCCCAAAATGCCCGCAAAAGAGACCAAACCACCATCTCCTCAGAAACCAGAGCAGGAGAAAAAGGCAGCAGCAGCCGCACAAGACATCCCCAAAGGAGGCCAGTCCGCCTGTCCTCTCTGTAAGGTGGAACTTAACATGGGATCCAAGGATCCTCCTAACTACAACACCTGTACTGAATGCAAGAACGCTGTCTGCAACCAATGTGGATTTAGCTCAATGACAGATAAAACAGAGGTAAGTCGAGCTGGAATAAATACATATTTATTTCTTCTTCTTCTTCTTCTTCTTCTTCTTCTTCTTCTTCTTCTTCTTCCTCTATTTCTTTTAATACCTTCATAATAATGACAATGCATTGTTCATATCCAAGTCAAGAATCACACCATGTTAAAGCAGCACTATGTATTTAAAATATATATATCTGTATGGTAGAGTATGTTAATACAATTTAACTTATACAATTGGGTTGGTTGTATTTAGTCTCCCTGCTCTTCTATTGAGACATTTAGATTGTGTGAAAGGTCATGTCTCACCTAGACACAGGATCTGACACGAATTCTGACCTCAAGGTCAAGATTCAATTTATCCCCTGAGCAAGCAGGCAGGCTCTATTTGCTCAATGGTAAATATTTCTGCACTTTGCACAGGAAACCGGATAGAAGAGGAAAGTTACATAGTCAAGTGCAGCTTTTAATTAAAGTATTGAATCTAGTTACAAGAAGCTTATTTTTGGTACTTCATTTACTCTAACAGACCTTTATTGTTTTAAATACTCATGCTCATATCAGCAAGTAACCATTTTTTTGGTAACCATTAATATTTTAGGTGAAGGAGTGGTTATGTCTCAACTGCCAGATGCAGAGAGCACTAGGAGCATCTGAGCCCCCAGGACCTCCCATGATGAAACCACAAGCATCACCCAATGAAGTCTCCAAACCTGTTGCTGTCCAAAAGGCCAACCCTAAGCCAGCTGATCCTCAAATGGATACTCCAGTACCTGCTAACCCCCACAAAAAGGAGGCATCAGCACCAGGATCCCCTCAGAGGAAACCATCTGTTCCAGCTGGACAACCAGCCAAGGCTGAGGCTGCTGAAGGACCAGAGAAACCGAAAACACCACAGGAGAGCCGAAGGACGTCAGGTCCTCAGAAACAACCCGACCAGACCATTCAACCTGGACGTAAGCAGAGTAATGCCACTGCAGCTCCACAACAGGAGTCAGGAGGCTTCTTTGGCTTTGGTGGTTCTAAACCTCAACCAGAAGTCACAAAACCTGCAGAATCAGCCACTGGGAAGATGTTTGGCTTTGGTTCCTCCATCTTCAGCTCTGCTTCAGCCTTGATGACATCACCCACAAATACACCACCGGTGTCTCCCAAAATGCCTGCAAAAGAGACCAAACCACCATCTCCTCAGAAACCAGAGCAGGAGAAAAAGGCAGCAGCAGCCGCACAAGACATCCCCAAAGAAGGCCAGTCCGCCTGTCCCCTCTGTAAGGTGGAACTTAACATGGGATCCAAGGATCCTCCTAACCACAATACCTGTACTGAATGCAAGAACGCTGTCTGCAACCAATGTGGATTTAGCTCAATGTCAGATAAAACAGAGGTAAGTCGAGCTGGAATAAATACATATTTTCTTCTTCTTCTTCTTCTTCTTCTTCTTCTTCTTCTTCTTCTTCTTCTTCTTCTTCTTCTTCTTCTTCTTCTTCTTTTAATACCTTCATAATAATGACAATGCATTGTTGATATTCATGTCAAGAACCACACCATGTTAAAGCAGCACTATGTAACTTTATTTTTGTCCAATCTGTATGGTAGAGTATGTTAATACAATATAACTTATACAATTGGGGTGGTTGTATTTTTGGGCGGTGCAACCGCCCCTATATGTGAGGTTTGGACATCGACATTCGCTGCACTGTGATTGGCCACCATTGTACCCCCCCCCCGCCCCCCCCCACCCATTGCACCCCCCCAACCCTGCGCTGTCATTGGCCACCATTGTACCCCCCTAACCCTGCACCGTGATTGGCCACCATTGTACACTGGTTGACTCTATTCAGGACTGTGATTGGCTAGTGAAACACATGACACATGTGCATAGCCCTATAAATAGGACTAAGCACTTAAAAAAAACACATTTATGTTTTTTTTAAGTGAATCACACCGCCCACTTCACACTGGGTGTGATTTTTTTCTCTTCTATTGAGACATTTAGATCCTGTGTCCAGGTGAGACATGACCTTTGACAAGATCCTGTTTCTGGTTTGACACAAATTTTGACCTGAAGGTCAAGATTCAATGTATCCCCTGAGCAAGCAGTCAGGCTCTATTAGCTCAATGGTAAAAAAAGAAGAAATCAGCACTTGCGCAGGAGTACGGGTTCAAATTCGGGGTAGAAGAGGAATGTTACATAGTGCAGTTCATCTAGTCATTGTTGTCCATGTATTTATTCGTAATCTACCTTTGAGTATCAACCCTATTGATATCACTTTGCACCCACAGTTGTAAAGTTAACTAATTTATTTGACATGTATTTTCAGCACATGTAAATGTAAAACCACCATATGGTTATTATTAGCAATTTGTCTGATATTCACAAAACAAAACTCTATTTTTCAGCTGAAAGAATGGCTGTGTCTCACCTGCCAAATGCAGAGGGCTTTAGAATCATCTGAACCTCCAGGATCTGTTGCGGTGAAACAGCAAGCCTCACCTAAAGTACCTACTTCATCTGAACCTCTGAAGGGCGTTCCCAAACCGTCTGAATTTCAAAAGAAGGAGGCCTCAGCACCAGGTTCCCCCCAGAGGAAACTATCCACTCCTTCAGGTCAACCTGCCAAGGCTGAGGCTGCTAAACGACCAGACACTCCAAAACAGGGCAGCCCAGCTCTTGGTCAGAAAACACCACAGACAAGTCAACCTGGACGTAAGCAGAGCAATGCAACTCCAGCTCCACAACAGGAGTCAGGAGGCTTCTTTGGCTTTGGTGGTTCTAAAACTCAGACAGAAACCACAAAGCCTGCAGAGTCAGTGACTGGGAAGATGTTTGGCTTTGGTTCCTCCATGTTCAGCTCTGCTTCAAGTATGATGACATCGCCCGCAAGTACACCACCAGTGTCCCCCAAGATGCCTGCAAAGGAATCCAGACCATCTGATGCACAAAAGCTGGATGAAAAGAAACCAGAACAACCCCAGCAGGTCAAGCCTTCTCCATCAGTAGAGGCCAAAGTGGGAAAAGCTACTGCAGAGCCTCCAAAGGCAGAAGCAGCCTCCCAAGCTTCTACCAAAGGAGGCCAGTCCACCTGTCCTCTCTGTAAGGTGGAACTCAACATGGGCTCCAAGGATCCTCCTAACTACAACACCTGTACTGAATGCAAGAACACTGTCTGCAACCAATGCGGCTTTAGCTCAATGGCAAATAAAACAGAGGTAAGTCAAGCCGGAATAGAACTTTTTTGTTTAGTAATCAACATTCAAATTATGACAATGAATTGTTGAAATCATGTGGAGAACCACATCACATTAAATGTTTTAACCTGTGCACTTACAGTATTTCCAGTTTCACCAAGTCATTGTTGAATTCATTCATATATTTAATCATCATCTACCTACGAATAATAACCCTGTTGAAATCCCATTACACTTGTTGCACCTACAACTGAAACATTAACAAATTCATTTCACATGGCAAAGGATGTGGTTTCAGCACACCATCATTTCCATATAAAACCACCATTTATTTATGTGTTGTGTGTCTGTCTGGTGTTCATGAAACAAAACACTATTTTTCAGCTGAAAGAGTGGCTGTGTCTCACCTGCCAAATGCAGAAGGCTCTAGAATCATCTGAACCTCCAGGATCTCATGCGATGAAACCACAAGCCTCACCTAATAAAGTATCTACTTCTCCTGGACCTCTAAAGAAGGACATTCCCTTACCATCTGAACACCAAAAGAAGGAGGCATCAGCACCAGGTTCCCCTCAGAGGAAACTATCCACTCCTTCAGGTCAACCTGCCAAGGCTGAGGCTGCTAAAGGACCAGAAACTCCAAAACAGGGCAGCCCAGCTCTTGGTCAGAAAACACCACAGACAAGTCAACCTGGACGTAAGCAGAGTAATGCAACTCCAGCTCCACAACAGGAGTCAGGAGGCTTCTTTGGCTTTGGTGGTTCTAAAACTCAGACAGAAACCACAAAGCCTGCAGAGTCAGTGTCTGGGAAGATGTTTGGCTTTGGTTCCTCCATGTTCAGCTCTGCTTCAGCCATGATGGCATCACCCACAAGTACACCACCAGTGTCTCCCAAGATGCCGGCAAAGGAATCCAAACCATCTGATGCACAAAAGCTGGATGAAAAGAAACTAGAACAACCCCAGCAGGTCAAGCCTTCTCCATCAGTAGAGGCCAAAGTGGAAAAGGCTACTGCAGAGCCTCCAAAGGCAGAAGCAGCCTCCCACGTTTCTCCCACCTTACAGAGAGGCCAGTCCACCTGTCCTCTCTGTAAGGTGGAACTCAACATGGGCTCCAAGGATCCTCCTAACTACAATACCTGTACTGAATGCAAGAACACTGTCTGCGAACAATGTGGCTTTAGCTCAATGCCAGATAATACAGAGGTAAGTCAAGCTGGAACTATGTTTTGTTTTTATTTTTTGTTCCTTAATCTTCGTAATCCTGACAATGCATTGTTGAATTCTTGTCAAGAACCACACCATGTTAAGTGTTTTAACCTCTGCACGTATTTGTAGTTATCAAGTCATTGTTGTATGTTTCAATGTATTTATTCCTCATCTACCTATGAATATTAATATCATGGAAATTCCATCACCCACTTTGCACCTTTATTTGTAAGGTTAACTATTTTAGTTAACTATTTTGGTAAAGTGTTTTCAGCAAACAGTCATTTAAATATAAAACTACCATGTAGTTATTATTAGCTGTTTGTCTGGTGTTCATGACACCAACACAAAACACACTATGTTTCAGCTGAAAGAGTGGCTGTGCCTCACCTGCCAAATGCAGAGGGCTGTAGAATCATCTGAACCTCCAGGATCTCATTTGATGAAACCACAAGTCTCACATAATAAAGCTGAAAATCAAAAGAAGGAGGCATCAGCACCAGGTTCCCCCCAGAGGAAACTCTCCACTCCATCAAGACAACCTGCAAAGGCTGAGGCTGCTAAAGTACCTGAAACTCCAAAACAGGCCAGCCCAGCTCTTGGTCAGAAAACACCCCAAGAGAACCGGAGAACCTCAGGTCCTCAGAAACCACCTGAGCAGACAAGTCAACCTGGACGTAAGCAGAGTAATGCCACTCCAGTTCCACAACAGGAGTCAGGGGGTTTCTTTGGATTTGGCAGCAAGAAAACTCAGCCTGATGCTGAAAAGCCTGCAGAGTCAGTGACTGGGAAGATGTTTGGCTTTGGCTCCTCCATGTTCAGCTCTGCTTCCACTTTGATAACATCAGCTGTTCAGGATGAGCCTAAAATGACACCACCGACTCCTCGTAAGATGTCCACAACGGCCCATGTTTCTCCAAAACTCACACCACCAGGCTCTCCTAAAATGCCACCTGGAAAGGATACCAAGCCACCTGCTGTTCAAAAAACTAAAGAAACAAAACCAGAGCAACCACAGCAGGCCAAGGCTTCGCCACCAGTACAGGCCAAATTGGATAAAGCTCCAGCAGAGCCTCCAAAGGCAGCAGCAGCCTCCCACGCTGCTCCCAAAGGAGGCCAGTCCAACTGTCCTCTCTGTAAGGTGGAACTCAACATGGGCTCCAAGGATCCTCCAAACTACAGCACCTGTACTGAATGCAAGAACACTGTCTGTAACCTGTGTGGTTTCAACCCCATGCCAAATGTTGCAGAGGTAAGGGAAACATCATTTGTATCATATTATGATATGATACAACATTCATTTTAGGTTGCACATACAATATCACTATCGTTTGGGTTGCACAGCTCTGACAGAGTTTGCAAACAAATGCAGTGTGTTAGAGGAGAGACTGAGAGGAGAGTGTATCACGCAATGGAGTTTTAATATCCCTGATTAAGAACTCTATTGACTTATTAGGTCTAGGTCAGATCAAAGTCTAACTCCATGTCCAAAAATATCCCCGGCCTATTCTCTTATTTACTTTAACTTCCCATACAGAAAAGGCTATGATGTCATATTGAATTGATTTTAATTTAACTTTTAATTAGTAATGTATTGTATAATATTACAACTTTGCTATTTTGGATCATGTGTCAAAAGGATCCCTGGCTAATAATCCTGAAATGCCTTATAATACATAATAATTGCCCTATATAACTAAAATGTTTTATTAAAAACGCCTTAAATATTGTATTTGTTTTAGAAATAGTTTGTCTTTCACTCAATAGTGACCGCTCTCATCACAAGTTGATGATTATGTCCATGTGTGGTCCAGCCCTATGGAATGTATGGAATGCATGTGCTAACTAAAAACCAACGTAATACTTTCTAAGGTTAATAGGAGCATCAAAACTATTTTAAATACTTTTTATTAGCACATGTATTTCATACATTCCATAGGGCTGGACCACACATGGACCAATGATATCATCAACTTGCGACGGGAGTTGTTCCTATTGAGTGAAAGATTTTTATTTTGTATTTTTTGTTATAGAGGGCAATTATAATGTATTAAGGCATACAAGGATTATTAGTCAGGGATCCTTTTAAGACTATGTTATTTGGAAAAGAAACAACAAATCATTATCTTAATCATCATAAAATCCTATCTTTTGTATTTTGTTAGTTTTGTAAGGCATTTTTATAGCTTACATATGTGCATGTATTATAGACACATTGACATACAGTGTAGGTTTAATTCATCTAGGAAAAATCAAGGCATTTTTCTTTTTACTTTGGCCAACCCTTGCTATGCATCCCATGTCTACAACGCGTTATACATACTTATACATTATCAACTGCTTATAACACTGTATAATCATAATTATGAGCACTCATAATACTCATAAAGCCTTTTATAAAGAGTTATTAGGTCAAGTATCATAATACTTAATAATAATTTTACAATGCATTATAATCACTGTTATAATGCATTATAGTGTGAATATTAGTCTCTATAAGTGGTCATTACTTTACTTTAAACGAATCAGAATCAATTTAATTTGTCACATCACAGTCTTACAGGTGTAAAGCAGTGGGAGACATTCTTTGTGTTAGTGCGTGCTCCATCGTTTTGTAGTTTGCCGTGAGAAGAGAGAGCATAGAGGTAGAGTGGGAGCAAAGGGAAGACATAGAAAACAGGTGAAATAGAAAAAAATAACAATACAGATAGGGTATCTGATATTTAGGACGTTAGCATCATATGCAGGTGTGTACAGGTTATTTAAAGCACCCAATGACCACTTGTAGTGACTTGTAATCACAGTATAATGCATTATAATAGTGATAATAATACATCATACAATTGCTATACTTTATTATAACTATATTAATTATAATAAAGTGTGATCCTTGCCAAAAACTATATCTGTGAGTGTACAACAATTATGAAGTATTATAAGACGTTAAGTCATTATAGAATGTTTTACAATGTGTTTTGATTATTGCTATAAAGCATTATGAGTATTTTATGAGTGATATAAGTGATGTAATTTACAGTTTCTTTAGATCCAACTGACTTCCCACTTCCCGCATCATTCCCCCGGGTCCTCAGTGATATATGCACACCGATTTTGAATTAAATTGGTCCCATACAGGGCAAGCCGGTCATACGGTTCTCGAGATACGGGAACTTAAGACACACACACACACACACACACACACACACACACACACACACACACACATTTATGGTAGGATGTTTATAATGTATCTATGTAATATAGATATGGGATGAATAGCAAATGTTACCACAGTTTTTCTCTTACATCCATCTATTCAGAGGAACATTTTGTAATTTCCATTTCTTCCTTCAGGTGAAGGACTGGTTATGTCTCACTTGTCAAATGCAAAGAGCTCTGACAGCGTCTGAAGCAGCAGATGCTTCTCCACCTGCTGTTTCCCAACAAAAGAACACAGCCGAACATACGGCAGACACACAAAAAGCAGAGGAAATTCCAGAAAAAGTTCAAAAGGACAGTGAAGCATCAGTGTCTTCCCAGAAGACATCTCAAGTGGGTGAAGTTACCACCCCAACCCCAACAAAAGAAGCCACACTTTCTGACTCATCAAAAACAAAGTTAACCCCTGCTCCAGCTTCAACGCTGCCTAAGGAGATCTCAACTCCTGCTTCACCGCAGCCCAAGGAAGCCATGACTCCTTCACCCGAGTCCAAGGAAGCCATGACTCCTTCACCCGAGTCCAAGGAAGACATGACTCCTTCACCCGAGTCCAAGGAAGACATGACTCCTTCACCCGAGTCCAAGGAAGACATGACTCCTTCACCCCAATCCGAGGAAGCCACGGCTGTCTCTCCCCAGCCCAAGGAAGACACAGCTCCTTTACCCCAGTTAGAGGAAGCCCCAACTCCTTTACCCCAGCCCATGGAAGACACAACTCCTTTACCCCAGTTAGAGGAAGCCCCAACTCCTTTACCCCAGTTAGAGGAAGCCCCAACTCCTTTACCCCAGCCCATGGAAGCCCCAACTCCTTTACCCCAGCCCATGGAAGACACAACTCCTTTACCCCAGTTAGAGGAAGATACAACTCCTTTACCCCAATTAGAGGAGGAAACAACTCCTTTACCCCAGTTAGAGGAGGAAACAACTCCTTTACCCCAGCCCAAGGAGGACACAACTCCTTTACCCCAGCCCATGGAAGACACAACTCCTTTACCCCAGTTAGAGGAAGATACAACTCCTTTACCCCAGCCCATGGAAGACACAACTCCTTTACCCCAGTTAGAGGAAGATACAACTCCTTTACCCCAGTTAGAGGAGGAAACAACTCCTTTACCCCAGTTAGAGGAAGATACAACTCCTTTACCCCAATTAGAGGAGGAAACAACTCCTTTACCCCAGTTAGAGGAAGATACAACTCCTTTACCCCAACCACAAGAAGACACAACTCCTTTACCCCAGCCCATGGAAGACACAACTCCTTTACCCCAGTTAGAGGAGGAAACAACGCCGTTACCCCAACCACAAGAAGACACAACTCCTTTACCCCAGCCCATGGAAGACACAACTCCTTTACCCCAGTTAGAGGAGGAAACAACGCCGTTACCCCAACCACAAGAAGACACAACTCCTTTACCCCAGTTAGAGGAGGAAACAACTCCTTTACCCCAACCACAAGAAGACACAACTCCTTTACCCCAGTTAGAGGAGGAAACAACTCCTTTACCCCAACCACAAGAAGACACAGCTCCTTTACCCCAGCCCAAGGAAGACACAACTCCTTTACCCCAGTTAGAGGAGGAAACAACTCCTTTACCCCAACCACAAGAAGACACAACTCCTTTACCCCAGCCCATGGAAGACACAACTCCTTTACCCCAGTTAGAGGAGGAAACAACGCCGTTACCCCAACCACAAGAAGACACAACTCCTTTACCCCAGTTAGAGGAGGAAACAACTCCTTTACCCCAACCACAAGAAGACACAACTCCTTTACCCCAGTTAGAGGAGGAAACAACTCCTTTACCCCAACCACAAGAAGACACAGCTCCTTTACCCCAGCCCAAGGAAGACACAACTCCTTTACCCCAACCTATGGAAGATACAACTCCTTTACCCCAACCTATGGAAGAAACAACTGCTTTACCCCAGTTAGAGGAAGCCACAACTCCTTTACCCCAACCTATGGAAGATACAACTCCTTTACCCCAGTTAGAGGAGGACACAACTCCTTTACCCCAGTTAGAGGAGGAAACAACTCCTTTACCCCAGCCCAAAGAAGACACAACTCCTTTACCCCAGTTAGAGGAGGAAACAACTCCTTTACCCCAGCCCAAAGAAGACACAACTCCTTTACCCCAGCCCAAGGAGGACACAACTCCTTTACCCCAACCTATGGAAGACACAACTCCTTTACCCCAGTTAGAGGAAGCCATAACTCCTTTACTACAGTCTAAGGAAACTACAAGTACACCCCAGTCCATGGACTTACCAGCTGCCACTGCTCCTCCTGCAAAGGATACCCCAACTATTTTGCCAGTCAGTGAAACCTTTGCTCAAGCTTCAGAAAAGAAAATGGATTTTTCTCTGTCAACCTCCCCGTCAAATAAAGATATTTCAGAAAAGGAAGTGTGTAAGGAGGAACAAAAGCCTAAAGTAATAAAGGCAATTAACCAACTAGTAGCAGCCTCTACTGTTGATGATGTTCAGTCTTTACAACAGAAACAGCCTTCCCAAAAGGAGCCCAAAGAAACCCCCAAACAGAAGC
This sequence comes from Gymnoscopelus microlampas, assembly GCF_963454915.1. Classification (NCBI taxonomy): domain Eukaryota; kingdom Metazoa; phylum Chordata; class Actinopteri; order Myctophiformes; family Myctophidae; genus Gymnoscopelus; species Gymnoscopelus microlampas. The sequence goes on along the minus strand of NC_139943.1, from coordinate 45,366,749 downwards.
CCAAAGAAACCCCCAAACAAGAGTCTAGACCTCTTCCAAATCAGAATGTTGTTGAACCTTCACAGCAGCCTCCAAAAGGTGGAACCTCAGCTGTCAAATCAGTTGCTCCATCAGCTCAGCCAACGAATCAGGAGTCAGCAGGATTCTTTGGTTTTGGTAGTCCTAAATCTGAGCTTGCTGGATCAAAATCTGCAGAGTCAGTGACTGGGAAGATGTTCGGTTTTGGTTCTTCCATCTTCAGCTCTGCTTCCACTTTAATGACATCAGCTGTTCAAGATGAGTCCCGTAATACACCACCAGGTTCTCGCAAGATGTCCACGACATCACAGATCTCTCCAAAAACAACTCCACCACTTTCTCCCAAGATACCTCCGGCAAAAGAGACCCAACCACCTGCTACTCATAAACCAGAACCAGAGCAGCCCCACGAACCCAAGGCTTCAGTACCGGCCAAAGTTGGCAAGGCTCTAGCAGAAGCTCCAAACGTAGCAACACCCTCTCAATCTGCTCCCAAAGCAATCCAGTCCACTTGTCCACTCTGTAAGGTGGAACTCAACATTGGCTCCAAGGATCCTCCCAACTACAATACCTGTACTGAATGCAAGAACACTGTCTGCAGTAAATGTGGATTTAGCTCAATGCAAAGTGTAACAGAGGTAATCACTCACCTCGGTTTACTAGATTACCTAGGTAATCTAGGTCAAGTCCAATGTCGTCATTGGTTGCAGCATGACACCATTATAAAGTTGATCAAATGTGTTCAGGTTTCCCTTCTGGTTTGTCTATCTTTGCTCTGCTCTTTCAAAACATAATATGTTTTGAAAGTTTATATATATTATATATAAACTTTGGTTTGTCTGTCTTTGCTCTGCGCTTTATAGTTTATATATTTTATATATAAACTAGAAAAAGTGCTCCTCGGAGCACAGGTCTCCGCCAGGTCAGGTAGGTTATTGTGGCCTCCTGGTGGTGCTATAATAGGCCAATGTGAAAAGGGTGCCATTTCTTCTTAGGCCTTTAACAGCAATCGGACACTGCATTCATGATCTGAGGCATTTTGTTCCAAAAATGTGTTTTGCTAAATTAGACCTGCTGCCTGCACTATAACAGGGCAATGTGAAAAGGGTGGCATGTCTTCCTCAGCCTAGTGGGAATGTGTGTGCAAAATTGCACGGAAATCGCATGCTGCGTTCATGATTTGAGGCATTTTGTTCAAAACGGACCTATCCTGCAAACTTTGGAAGCCAATGTTAGCCAATTAGGATAGAATATGAAATATCATCCGTCTTACTATAGAGATACTGTGTACCTATTTGCGTGATTTTTGGACAGAATCTGAAGGAGTAATAGCAAAAGAATTTTTTTACAAAAGTCAGTCCTGGTGGCACTCTAAAAGGCAAACATAGTCTCGGCCATGCCTTTCGGCCTGGCGGAGAAAAAAAGTTTGTTGACACATTATCTTATCTAATTTTGTATAACATATGTGTGACTCACTGTGCTTTAATCTTACTCTTACAATATTTGTGTCAAACTGTTTTGAGAATGATGATTTGGGAGAACTTAACTATTAACCAGGAGCAATACGTTTATCACATGATTTTCTTAATTGTTTTTTTTAGGTGAAGGAATGGCTGTGTCTCAATTGTCAGATGCAGAGAGCACTTGGAGCATCTGAACCCCCAGGCCTTCCCATGATGAAACCTCTGCCCTCTCCGAACAAAGAGGCTGCCACACTGGCCGCAGCACAGACTCTAGTACCATCTTCCTCAGAGAAGGAGGTTTCCCCTGTAGCTGCCTCTTTGCCTGAGAAAATGGCTCCATCCACTATCAAACCTAGTGAAGCTATCCCTTCTTTACAACAAACTCAACCGCAGAAAGCCGCACCACCTGGCCAACTTCCACAGCCTTCTGGAGGAACACCAAAAGAACAACCCCGAAAACCACAACCACAGTCCCCGAAACTTGGGGCCTCTCCTGCCAAGTCTGCAACGGCTCAGCCTGCGAAACAAGAGTCAGGAGGTTTCTTTGGCTTTGGTGGCCGTCAAACTCCCCCAGTCACTGATTCTGCAAAGCCTGCAGAATCAGTGACTGGGAAGATGTTTGGCTTTGGTTCCTCCATGTTCAGCTCTGCTTCCACTATGATAACATCAGCTGTTCAGGATGAGCCTAAAACTACACCACCGACTCCTCGTAAGATGTCCACAACAGCCCTTGTGTCTCCAAAATCCACACCACCAGGCTCCCCTAAGATTCCTCCTGGAAAGGCACCTGCTGTTCAAAAAACAGAAGAGAATAAACCAGAGCAACCACAGCAGGCCAAATCTTCTCCACCAGTACAAGCCAAGGTGGACAAAGCTCCAGCAGAGCCTCCTATGGCATTACCAGCTTCCCAAGCTGCTCCGAAAGGAGGCCAGTCCACCTGTCCTCTCTGTAAGGTGGAACTTAACATGGGCTCTAAGGATCCCCCTAACTACAATACCTGTACTGAATGCAAGAACGCTTTCTGTGACATGTGTGGCTTTAATCCCATGCCAAATGTACAAGGGGTAAGCACATTTCTCTACATTGTTTCACCAATCAGCGGTTTTCCAACAAATATTAATTATGCACTTAAAACGTGTAATAATGGTAATTCTTTGGTAACACTTTCTGTGAAACCCATGTCTATAATGCAGTATGCATTATCATTTAGATTTTTATTTTTTTTACTATTTTGAAAAACATTTAAAAATAGTTCAAATAGCCGATCTACAAGCTCACAACGTGTCGATGTAGATCGGCTAGTTGAACTATTTAAAAATGTTTTTCAAAATAGTAAAATATAGCTAATAAGTTTAGGGATGGAGGAGTAAGGCGCACAAGATAGGGCCCATAATGCCTTATAAGCTTCTTATAACACTGTATAATTACTGTAATAAGCATTCATAAGTACTCGTGATGCTTTGTAAAGAAAATAAATAATAATCAACATACAGTATTATAAAGCATTTTAATACTTCATAATTGCTGGTCACTCACAGACTTTGTCTTTTGGCCAGGATAGTGTATTATAATTCTCATACTGTAGTTGTAATACATACTGTACATACATACACATACATACATTTATACATACATACATACCATTATAGATACAGTGTATGCATAGTATTTTTATAATGCATTATAAGCACTGTTATACTGCATTATAGTGTCACTATATGTGGTCATTGAGTGCTTTAAATAATTAAATTAAATACAAGTATTTAATCTATGCTAGAACAACACACAAAACGTTTCTACCTACAGTACACTTACAGGAATGTCATTATTTTACAAGAAGCTACCAATTACCATCGATAGTGACTTATAATCGCACTAATTTGAACTGTGATTATAAAATGCATGATACAATTATTATAATGTATTACAATTATGATAATTATAATACATTATGATCCTTGCTAAAACAATGTATGTGAGTATCCAGCAATTATGAAGCGTTATGATACTTGACCTTACATCATATTAAAATTATATATAATGTGTTGTGATTATTTTAAGAATATTTATGAGCTTATATATTCAGTACTCTGAAGTATGCATAAGACCAGTGGTTCCCAAACTGTGGGTCGGGACCCCCAGGTCGGTCCTCAAATTATTTTGGGGGGTCCCCAGATGATTATCTTAATGTGTAACATTGTTTTCTCACTCAACAGTAAACAAACCAACATACAGTATATAAAAGTGTATACTGGGTATCTGCACATTCCTAAAGTTACAATTTAATGACTTTTAAGACCTTTTTAATACCAAATTAGAAAATGTTCTAATATTAATTACATAAGAAAGAGGCAAACATTGTGAAAATAGCCGATCTACAAGCTCACAACGCCGTAGCTTGTAGTTCGGCTATTTTCACAGTATTTATCTGTGGAACCGAGTCAAACTAAATGTAATGCCTACAATTCCAAGTGCTTGTCAGGGTGGGGGGTCCCCAGTAATGATGTGATTAATTTGGGGGGTCGTGGCCTGAAAACTTTGGGGACCCTTGCATTAGTTGTTGTTTAACTGTTTAATGTTTAATTTGTTGTCATTTTCTTTCACATCAGGTAAAGGAGTGGCTTTGTCTGAACTGTCAGATGCAGAGAGCTCTGGGGGCATCTGAACCGGCAGGACCTCCCATGATGAAACCTCAGCCTTCCCCAAGTGAGGTTGTGACACCTGCTGTCCCTCAAAAGAAAGACATACTAACCTCTGTCCAACCGCAAATTGAAAAGGCTACAGAAGCTGAGGTCAAAAAGGAGGTTACTGCGGCAGCTCCAGACAGAATAATTACCGCTGTCGGGGCCCCGGTGCCAACTGCTTCACAAAAGCAGGAGAAGCCAGTCCAAGGCGAGCCTAGTGATAAGCAGCAGGTGGCAAAACCCCAACAAATACAGTCTTCTCAAAGTGAAAAGCCATCACAACAGCCTTCGAAACCTGCAGCACCTCCAGCACAGCCTGCGAAACAGGAATCAGGAGGTTTCTTTGGCTTTGGTGGCCGTAAAACTCCCCCTGTTGCGGCAAAGCCTGCAGAATCAGTGACTGGGAAGATGTTTGGCTTTGGTTCCTCCATGTTCAACTCCGCTTCCACTTTGATGACATCGGTCGTTCAGGATGAACCCAAAGCTACACCACCGACTCCTCGCAAGATGTCCGCCGCGACACCACAGGTTTCTCCCAAACCCACACCGCCAGTTTCTCCCAAGATACTACAGAAGAAGCCAGAGCAACCACAGCAGGCCAAGGCTTCTCCGCCAGTACAGGCCAAAGTGGACAAAGCTCCAGCAGAACCTCCAAAGGCAGTCCAAGCTGCTCCCAAAGGAGGCCAGTCCACCTGTCCGCTCTGTAAGGTGGAGCTCAACCTGGGTAGCAAGGATCCTCCGAACTACAGTACCTGTACTGAATGCAAGAACACTGTCTGCAACCTGTGTGGATTTAACCCAATGCCGCATTCTTCAGAAGTAAGTAATACAATTTATTCAATACCGTATGGATTGTTTTTACTAACCCATTATTGTGTGTGCACTGGTTGACAGACTGCAGTATGAAGAGTGATATAAACTCATGTTCATGGTTTCAAGTGACTTCATGTCTTATCTATATATAGTGTTTTTGTTTATCAGGTTTTGAGAGTAAGAGGAATGCTAATGGATAAAGTACTTATTCATTATTTGGAGCTTTGACAGCAGAGCTCAAAAGGGTAAGGTTATCCTGTGTTTACAGAGAACCCTCCCCCTTTGATCAATGGAGTTAATGCAAAGATGCCAGTAGTAGTGATTTTAGCAGTGAATGACAATAATTACAGACCAGTGTTTCCTGCTGCGGCAGCTCTCTTCTAATGCAGCTGCTTGAGAGGAACATGGGTATATAAACAGTTCCTCTGCTTTGTCTATGTGTTGTTTGCTTCAGTGTCCCTCTATTTTATGGGAGTTGCTGTGACACTAGAGATGAATAGAAGACATATTGATATTAGGTAGATATTGGTTCCCGTGATGGGCAGGAACAGGCACACATCCAGAAAAGGGGAGGCTGTTCGTTTTTATAATCCATTTCTGCCTTTGAAAGGGAAAGCACTTGAGGATGGGGTGACAGACAGAACATTGGAATTTACTCCACTGAAAATATAGGAAGAGCTTGCATGGAGAGCTGCCCAGACCATGCATTAGCATTGTATATGGAGACTATAAAGGCACTGGATCTATGTAGTCTTTTGTGAGTCAACCTATTTTGAGGGAACTCCCAAACAAAATAAAATAATGGTCTATTGCTGGCCATGTCACATATGAGAGGCCTGAGTGGATGTAACATTACGCAACGGCTCATGAGAAGTGTGCCTTGGCAGCGCTGGAACTGTATTAGAGTGATTGATGGTTGTGCAACGGCATTAGCGAGATGGGATCTGCCGCTGTGGGCTGTGGCTGGTCAGGGACTCTCCAGCCCCCATGAGAGATGGGAGACGACAGAGCCTCTGTGATATGCCAATGAGTGGAGGTGAACTGGATTAACCCTTTAAGACCGGGGACGCATCTGTGTGTCATTTTTAGATTTCTTTGGCTATTCAAAAAATAGCAGATATACAAGCTCATAGTGCGCCACCGAGTGCCGCGCTATGAACTTGCAGATCTGCTATTTTTTTTTTTAAATCGTGAAAATGTGTGCGAATCTTTGAATGTATATTTTCTAAAGACATTTTTAACTCTGTTCTCTGTTCTGTTTTTGACTTCTGGCGGGGTCCCTGGAACAAAATATTTTGAAATGGGGGTCCACAGCCAAATACATATAATTTTTGAGAACCACTGATATTTATAGCAACATTAGTTTGGACAGTTAAGACATTTGTAGAAACTCCCAGAAGCAAAGATTTGAGTTACAAATGTTCGCTTTAAAAAATATATATCGAAAGATTTTTTCACCAAAAAATAGTAGATCTACAAGCTCGTAACGCGGCACTGCTTGTATATCTGCTATTTTTGAATAACCAAAGAAATCTAAAAATGACACAGATGCGTTCCCGGTTTGAATGGGTTAAGTCCAACACAACGCAGTACAGTACGTTACAGCAGCACACGTTTCCCTTTGGGCCATCTGCTCCCTCACAGATCACTGGTTCCATGCAGTCCAACAGTCATATACAGCCCCTTCATTTCAGGAGGCTTGCAGCGATACGCATGGACAAATGTCTGTTGTCTGGCTCAAACACAAGTACACCATTTATTATTTGATGCAAGGCTCTGCAGCTTCACCTTTTGTTTAGCTATACTATTTATGTTAGATTACTTAGCGCTGCCTGCCTTCTGGAACACCATGCTATATATATCAGAGCTCACATGCAGCTTTATGTATTTATTTATTGGGGGGTGGGGGGGGGGCAACCATTCATTTGTGGTTCTGTCAAAGCTGGTCCTGCCCCTTACCCTATTAGGTTATACGGTTGAAGGATTTATATTACTTTTCCCTCAGTCCCTCAGTCATCTTAGCACTGTAATGTTCAGATAAGTCTGAAGGTATTGAACCTCTGCATTGTTGGCATTTATGAAGAGTCCCGTGTGGGTACCAATGCGTCACCTCATGTCACAGTGTTAGTCACATGCCTGGAAGCTTTTGTATGAGGTCATCTTTAATGGCATTTAATTAATAAATTAAGTAGAGTACGATTATTTGGACCGGTTATTTGGATTTTCGATCGTCCTCTTGCAGTGCTGTTCTTCACCTAAATTATTGTACTGCAGTTAATGCATTGTAGAAGGCATTGAGTCCATTCCTCACGTGCTTTTTGAAAAGTAAACAGCAAAAACAAATGGTGTCTGCAGTGACCCACAGCGCCGATATAGTTGTTTGTTTTTTCCCTTGCTTTCCTTTAGCTTTTTGTCTCCCCTCAGTGTTGTTTCCCGGAGACTGATTTACCAGACTGGCTCAGGCCAACTGGCACATCATTATATAGAAATAATACTGAAAGCGATGTGGCTCTTACGTAATCGACACTCCTCACATCTTCTCACAGAGATCACCAAGCAGAGAGCCTAAGGGTGGGGGTTGGATGAGGGAGGGGAAAACATGGACATCGGCCTGCTGTGCACAACATAGTTTCATGCCTGTTAACGGCAGAGGGAAGCAGAAATAGCTCTGGCTTTGTGCACACAGACAACTGATGGAACAGCCGGCAAACACGTTGTTCTACTGTGATCTGCTTTCTACGAGACTACGCCAGGCAGTTTTCTACCACTTACATTTTCTGGCAGTCAAGCAAAGACGGGAAGAAAATGCCTGTTCTCAGAATTCTGATATTATATAATTTTACAATATAATATACAATATTTCGGAATTTAGCAGATGCTCTTATCCAGTGCCACATAGTACAGAGTAAACGATTGGTGTTAACGGCATGGACTCAAATCAGCAAATGGCAGGGTCAAGTAAATAGAGTGCCAAGAAAACAAACTAAGTACCAGAAAGTAATTAGAAAAATCCAATACCATCAAACCTAGCATCTGTCTAAATAACATACCATGAAAAAAATGCCTGTTCTCAGAATTCTGATATTATATAATTTTACAACTCATAATATTTCGGAATTTAGCAGATGCTCTTATCCAGTGCCACATACAGAGTAAACGATTGGTGTTAACGGCATGGACTCAAATCAGCAAATGACAGGGTCAAGTACTGTAAATAGAGTGCCAAGAAAACAAACTAAGTACTAGAAAGTAATTAGAAAAATCCATTACCATCAAACCTAGCATCTGTCTAAATAACATACCCTGAAAATAACATGCTTGGCATCTGTGGACAAGCAAATGACATAGGCTACGTCTACAGTATCTAAATTGTTGTAATCGACCACCACTCCCACCACTCCTGGTGGAGCAGCAAGTGCCAGCGGCAAGTCTGTCCATTTCCCCCGCTCTCGTTCTGCCCCAGCTGATCTTATGAAAAGCCTGGGAGTGATTGTTGTCTGACATGTAGGGCACACGTGTCTCCTGCCTTATAGCAGCCAAGTTACGTGTCTGACATGCAAGGCGGTGTGGATGACAGCATCTTGGTGAAACATAGGAGTAAATTGAATATTGCTGTCTCTATGGCTCATTTGGAAACGTGTTTTTTTTGTGCAGCTCAGCAGTCATCCTATAGTTTGATTGACATTCTTTTATGCCACTATTTTGGCCTGAACGTAAGAATAGAAACTATGCCAATGTCCTTGCCAAATAAGCTATATTACTCACTCCCTTAATACCCACGGGAACGTAAAAGCTTTTAGGGACCAAACATGTCACGGCCTCCAAGACATTGATTCGTCAGGCTGTGCATAATCTTTGGCCCGTAGGCACAGCAGTAATGATGCTCTCATCCCCATGTTTGTTGACGTATAGTGTCCAGTAGTCCTTTAACCCGAACCTCCTTCGTATGGGCGAGGCCAATGGAAAGTCAGCTCTGCTGCAGACCAGCCAGCCACAGACTGTTGGCACGGTGATAAGGAGGAGAGAGACCCCCCTATAGTGCACCTAGTGACGGTGTTAAAAATAGCCGCTCTGAGTCAAGACCAAACAGTGCCTACCGGCTACCTGCCTATTCTCATTACACTGCCTCCGGGGCAAAATGTTTGTGGCTAGCTGTGCTCTTACATACCTTTAGGCTAATACTGTGGGCCGAGTGCTGGTTTGGGAAAATGTTCAGGGTGAGAGTTTATCTCAATGTGACGGATTGAATTGGTCCAATATGTTTTCTGTCATTACAGATTAGCCTAATGCTGTAGATGCTATTTTCAAGACAAATCATTTAATTGATGTTTGGGGATATTTTGAGCGACATTCATCCCTCAAACCTCAAATGACCCGCTGTCTTCAAAGAAACGTTTGTTGATGTGCCATTTGCCAGATTGGACAGAGCAGGGGGTGCGGTTCCTTAATCCATTAAGACCGGGAACGCATCTGTCTAATTTTAGACATTATTTTATACTTTTTTTTAATTTTTAATAGCAGATATACAAGCTCATTGCGCGGCACCGAGTGCCGCGCTATGAGCTTGTAGATCTGCTATTTCTGAAAATTCATGAACATTTGAGCAAATCTTTGAATATATATATTTTTAAAGCTAACATTTGTAACTCAAATCTTTGCTTCTGGGGGTCCCTGGAACAAAATATTTTGAGATGGGGGTCCGCGACCAAATACATAACATTTTGGGGGTCCTTGACATGAAAAAGTTTGAGAACCACTGATATTATTATAGCAACATACAGTTTTCAGAAAACTGTTTGTAGACATTTTGTAGATGCGTTCCCGGATTGAATGGGTTAAAATAAGCCACTCTGCTCATTACAAATTAGTGGGTCAACATTCCCTATTATCTGAGAACCTGATGTATGAGGAGTGCTGCTCTGTGGGGGCCGCTGCAAGCCAAGTATATTAGCCGGCTACAGCTGTTGCCAACGGCGTCTGCCAGGAAATCAATAAGAAACTCACCAGCTCCAGAATCAACAAGAAAAGGAGAACATGCTGACGATGGCCTCGGAAAAAAACACTAGTGTCGGCTTCCATCCTTTCAACTAATTTGAAATGTAATTCTCAATCGTGAAATGTTCATTTCAAGCTCACTGATGTGCTTAACAGCTGATGTGGGCCTGTACAAATAAAAAAGTATTCTCCAGATTAGCATGGAAATGTAAAATAGACGGATCCGTTCTGTTATTGGCACAATGATGGATGTCTAGGCACTTTAATTTCACATTTGATTTACAGTGCCTTCTTTGTTGAGCAGGCATACCTGTATTTTGATGACGTAGATGCCGACGTTATGCCAGACCAAGATTGATTCCACCTGTCACTTATCCACTGATGCACTGCACAATGTCCCATGCATGCTCACAGAATAGAAATAAAAGGCAAAGGTGGTGTTGTTGTTGTTTTGGGATGATTGATGGCCTTGCATGGATTGACATTTTTCCTGGCCCACTGTTTGGAATATCAGAGTACTTTTTCCCCCTGTCTCTCTGATCCGTGAGTAAAACGAACGCGGGGAGCATAGCGTGAATGCTCAGCAGATCTGACCTGATGTGATATGCCTGTCTGTGTGTCAGCAGCTCCCTGATTGCTGTCATTGTGAGGATCTGGTAATCCAGTCCTCAGGCTAATCACAGCAAACGGCCTCTCCCACAGTTGGGGGATTCTGCTCTCCTTGCCAAGCAGATTTAATTAGATTTAAGTAAACAATGGTGACTTTCCAGACCTTGGTGATCTGCAGTTGGGCTCAGAGAGGCTGTGAGATAGACATAGAATAGAGCTGTAGTGGAAGGTGGTGGGACTGGACCCTTTTTGTTGACTACGGACGATGCATATAGGTATTGTTTAGGTTAGTAATACATGCTCAGATGAACACTCAGAAAGAGAAAGAGGGGTGGATTGGTTCTCATGATTTCTTAGGTTTGTCATTATACCAGTGACCACACTGTATACCTCCATGAATACGGACACAGGGGAAAGATGTCACGCGAACGTCGCTTAACAGCTACACTACAGGTCACACAATGGACAACTGATATGCATCTAGGCTCATTCCTGTTAATTCACAGCAGTCGGCAGCCTTTGTCAACTTTGTTGAGGTGTGAACTTATGGGTTGTTTTTAATAGATGCAAGTGCGTGCGCATGCTCCTGCTCAAAAGACTGATGGGACGGCGTGTTACAGCGTGCAATGACTAATGCAACACTGTTTTCCCTGTATCTGTTTTGGACTAATCTCCCAACGATTTGTCAATGAAGGAGAGCCACAGAAATGCTCGGGGGGGTGGAAAAGAGACATCATTTACTGTATATCTTGTAGGCCACCGCACCAACTTAGAGCTGAAGTGTAGAAGACAGTGACCTATTTGTTGTGCATATAGCAGAAAGCCAAGTGCACAATGCACTTGTGTTATCAAAACTGTGAATCTGGGATAGCCACTTAAAAAAAGGTCAGTTATCTGAATGGCCAGAGTTGGATCAGCGCCAGGGTAGCACATGGAGAGATGTGTGAGGTGTATAGGACCCAGTGGCAAGGCCACTGCAGTGTATGATCTGTGAACAGTGTTTGATCTTTCTGATCACTTCCTCTCCAAGTCTTTGCAGTTGTAGCAGTGGTCTAGTGGTTAGAGGGGCGGCCTTGATACCGGAAGGTCCCTAGTTCGATTCCCCAATTCATCACATCAATCATGAATCACCGCTGAATAGCCCTTGAGCAAGGCTTCCATGCAGGGTCCGGCTGGAAACAAGCTTCGTGCTTAGTCCGACACCCTGGGTAAACAACAAACTTTGCTTTGCTTTAGCCCCCAAACTCTGGAAAGAGTTGCTGCCACATGTTAGTAGACTGGCTCCTACACTGCCTGTTTTTAAAAAACACATCTTTATTCCTTGGCTTTTAACCCAGTATGAGTGTTGGCATTCTTTTTCTTTTTCTCATGGTCAGATTGCTTATATTCTGATTATTATTCTTTCAAACTGGTCTTTATCATGTTGTTTTACAGTTTTCATTATTTTGGATTATACAGCCCTTTGTTTTTAATTGTGCGTTATAAATACATTTGTATTATATTGGATGGTATTGGAAGTCTCCTTCCTATGCTGTCCTGTTGTAAAGAAGCTGAAAGCTGTATCTTCAGGAAAATAGATAAATCACACTTGTCAAGTGCATTTGATCCTGCTACAGCATATTTATTATTTTCAGTGTAGGCATTTGAGCTAATTTTTAAAAAAGTACTGTATTTCACTTTAAAACACATCTGGGGTCATTTTAACCTACTTAGGTGCATGTTTGAGTTTTTAAGTTGCTTGATTGTTAATCATGATTAATTGAAAACACTCTGGTTACCTTTATTTCATTAAAAACAGTATATTATACAAAAAGAAAGAAAACACCCCTCACACAGTAGTAAGATTGAAGTTAAATGGGCTTATACAGGAGGGAGGCGTGTCTGATCTAAGGAATATCAAATGTGTAAATACCGATTCAAGCAACTGGCTAGCACACAAAACACTCAGTAGACATTAGACGTAAGTGTTTTAAAGTGAAATTCCCCTTTAATTCATGTCCATTTTAACCGTTAGGCCTACTTGCACTTGTTTGGAGGTGATATTTGACATGACCATTAGTTGCTAATTAAGCTTATTTAGAAGGTATCATTGATCAGAAAGATCATTGATTTTCTGTGACAAAGACAATGACGGAGTCGTTTTGTTTATCATGTAGGCTATTTTATGAATAAATGAAATTTCAATAATAGAGTCACAGTACAGTATATTCTGAATACCTTCTTCCTCAAAAAATGGCAGTTCGATTGCGTCATTATTTCTCCTCATAGTTAGTCAGAGGCAGTGTCTGCATATGTGAGCTGCCTGTGATGAGGCCTTTGTGGTGGCTATACAGGGTGATCAGCAAAAGGGGGAAGTCATCAGAGTCATTTGTGATTAACAATTAATCGCCTGATGGGCTTCAATGGTGACATGGCTTTGGTGATTAGCATATGTATGAGACAGGAGCCGTTTCCTTGTTAGCAGTGATTACATCCTGCCACAGTGATGGAAGAGGACGGGGTGGACGTGGGAGGACGACGGAGGGGGGGATATTTTAGTGACATCTGTGGCATCTGTTGAAAACTGACAGCTGGAACTTTTACCCGTTTCACAAACTCTTATCTATGTGTTCAAGACAAACTATGATTGATAACTCTCACCTGTAGCACTTGCTTATGAGGGACGGCAGTAGCTCAGGTGGTAGAGCGGCCTCTTGAATATCGGAAGGTTCCCGGTTCGACCCCCAGCTCCCTACTGGGTTAGTGTCAAATGTGTTCTTGAGCAAAGTGAATGTAAAATATGATGCTGTTTGTGACACAGCCTGCCATAGCAGGGTTGACTGAGAAGAGTACCGGTAATTGAGTTGAGTCTTTCACTGTGCTCAAATAGAACAGTGGTCCCGCCACTGCAAAAATATGTCATAATTGTAGTAAATGGTGATTGGATATCAAATAAAATAGTAGCCTTGGGATTGGGAATCATGTGTCCCATAAAACCATGGGCCACATGCCATAGCGTGAGGCAGCTTCATGCACAAGTACACCCAGTGGACACGATGCTAGAATGTTTACGGGAATTACCCCAACCCAAACCTTGACGCTGAGTACCAAGCAGGGAGGCATAGACCATATTCACACGGCGGCCATATTGCCATTAAGTCAATGAAATGCCACCCCAGTTGCCACAGCAACTCGATGTTAAATTCTAAAATGGCCGCCGTGTGAATATGGACTATAGGTATGCATCTCTTTGGTGACTTCCCAGTCTCAGAACGTCCGCCCTGAACCACAAAGCCACTGAGCTGATTGTAGATGCTTCGTTTGTATTCGAATCAATGGAGAACACTGCAAGCATTGTGCCAGAGACTGTGTTCATTGCTGTTACAGGAAATAATAAAAAGAGTGTTGACTGAGCCACGATCTACAAAAATCCTGCAACCTCTGAGAAACTTCAGTTCAATTGGATGCCATGCTGTCCATTTGGCCCTCGTCTTGGCCAGCAGACGGTTGTGTGAATTATCTCTCCATTTATCAAAGGCTGTCTGCAATGCTTTCTCATTAACCGCAAGTGTGTTTACTTGCTTTGAGTATACCTCAGCAGTGAATGCCTTTCACAGCAACAGTTCTAATTTTGCTATTGTCTTGCAGTGCTGCTGCTGCATGCCCACATACTCAGGGCAGAGAAAGAACATTTAAATATTCATCCACAAAAAAAAACACATAATTGGTTCTTTGACTCTTGATGTAGCTGGTCGTCATAGCGACATCCAACCCTCTGTGTAGGAGAGTGCTAAACAATCCTAAAATTGAAGCTACAGTATTTCACTTTGTAGCCCTGGATTCCGACAAAAAAACAGTTCACATTTACAAGTAGTTTAAAAGTTTGTTAACAGCATTCAGGAGCTTACCTACAGTATAGGGGATGATGCAATCACTCCAGTGAAGATTCTCTTCCAATCAGTAGCCTGCAGTATTGCGTATGTTTCATTATGGTCGGTGCGGTGCAGTTCAAATTATTAGTAATTGCAGTGTAGCCGAATATACTGTATAGAGAGGCTTTGACGCTTAAAATTGTTCCCACCTTTGATACTGTATGAACAAGTGGCCTAGCTTGACACACGTCATTGATACGAGCATCATTGACAATTGACACTCTTTCAGGGCCATAACCCATTAAAACCGGGAAAGCATCTGTGTCATTTTAGATTTGATCTAAAAAGCATTATTTTATACTTTGGCTATTAAAAATAGCAGATATACAAGCTCATAGCGCGTCACTTCGTGCAAATCTTTGAATATATATATTTTCTTTTAAAGCGAACATTTCTAACTCCAATCTTTTTTTCTGGGGGTTCCTGGAACAAAATCTTATCTTGATCTGCTGCTGTCATAATTACCTCTGCCATAATTACCTCTGTCATGTTTTTGGTAGCCTTGTGCTCGCATGCTATCTGAAGTGTTTGATCTCTCCGTCAGCTCTATCTGGTGGTGATAAACTAGAGTTAGAACTGACATAACAATCCTATGTAGACCAGAACAAGGATAGATTTTAAGTGAACTTTATCTACCAGTGATGGGTTTTTTTCCCCACAGTTGTGACAGCTAATGTTCAGACTTTCCCCTAGCTTCATCCTCCGGCTGACGAGGGTTGTCATTATAGGTCATGGCAGGGTAGGCATTTAAGACTCACTTAATGGAATCCCCTGGACAGCTGGATTGGACATGTAGGCCTAAGCCAATATGTGACAGTGGGCGTGGGCGGGTTATATCACTCACGGAAGCCATAGTTAGCACGTCCAGTATATGTACAGAGAATATTCCTTCACATCACTGGTTTAAAGTAAATTAATGTACGTGCGCGCGCGCGTGTGTATGTGTGAGTGCGCGTGTGTGTGCGCGCGCGTGCGTGCGTGCGTGTTCGCGGCGCATTCATGCATGTGCATACATGTGTTTACATGTGCACGCGTGTGTGGGTGTTTGTATTTGTGCGAGCTCTCAAGCACTTCTCATGTGCGGTGGCACCCAGACACTGTACAGTTTACATGTAATATATGAACTAGGCGAACCTGTCCAATGTGCTCGGGTGACACATTCTGGCCTGAAGTGTAGATCCTCATCGCTCACGCATATAGCACACACTAAGCGAAAGTGAGGGGTGGTGAATAAGCAGGGTACGTGTGCGATGCAATCTCCTCCTCTGCCCTGTGCATGAGGGCTCCTCTCGCTGGCTCTGCAGAGGCAGGCGCAATGCTGTGATTCAGGCTGCTAAGATGCTACAGGCACCCCGCACTATCTATTGACAGATAACACCCTTTCTCCTCCTGAACTGTCCAATTTAAATGGAGCTTTTAGATACGATTAAAAATGCTTCCATGGAGGAATAATTGCTAAGCATTACCAGATTGCCTATACGATGTGATTAGTTCTTTTGCAAGGTAAGCACCTTTTTCTCCGCTACCTCAGGAGTGTTATAAGTTGTAGTTTCATATCGGTGTGCATGGATAGAGAAGAGACTGCGGGACTCCATGGAGTATAGGATTACATTGGGTTTTTTCAGGCTGGTGGAGTAGATTTTCTAGTGTCAGTCAGCACTAGGGTGAAGATGGAATGTGTGTTACTTTGGTGCTGTGGCATTCCTCTGCGTAAGAGACTGCATTGCACTATATTATTTGCAATATGTTTGGTGGCAAAAAAGGGAACAACAGTGCATTATTATACACTACAAAACAATACAATTCCTCATTACCCCAATAACAATAAGGTTGTTTGGGTTGTTTACAGTATGTGTGTTCCTTAAAGCATACGATTGTAATCTAAAGTTTCTGTTTGTGTTATGTTCTCCTGGACATGGTGTGTAGTAACCAGCTGTATGCTTTTGTGTTTACAGAAGGAATGGCTTTGTCTGAACTGCCAGACTCAGAGGGCTCTGTCGGGGCAGCTGGGAAACTCAGGGAAAATGTCCCAGCCTTCACCTACAATGGCAGAAACCCAGCCCACACCTGCACCTGCAAAGGTGGAGACCACATCTGCACCCACAAAAGCAGAGCCCCCACCTACACCTGCCAAGATGGAACCCCAGCCTATAGCAGCTCCAGCCCAGACGGAGCCCGCACCGACACCCACCAAAGTGACCCAGCCTTTAGAAAAGGCCTCTGCACAACCCACTGCACCCACAACAGCCCCTGTGGAAGAGCCGGTCATGATGCCAAAGGGTGAAGCTCCCAAGGATGATGTCCCTAAGGCCGTAACAGTGGAGGGTAAACCAGAGGCAGTGAAAGAGGTTTCAAAAGCTGATGAGGAGCCCAGGCGTGAGCTCCTGAAGATGGAGGGTGAAGCAGTTATAGCCACAGCTGTCCCTGTGACAGAGGCCATGGTTTCACCCACGCCCCCCATCACTGCAGAGGTCTCTACAGCTGTAGTTGTCCTAGAGACTGAAGACGTTTCAAAAGCCGAGGAGCCCATGCATGAGCCCCTGAAGACTGAGAATGAAGTCGCTACAGCCACAGCTGCTGCTGTCGCTGTCCCTGTGACAGAGGCCAGGGTTTCACCCACGCCCCCCATCACTGCAGAGGTCTCTACAGCTGGAGTTGTTCCAGAGACGGAATCAAAACCTATTCCAGCTGCAGCAGAAGTCTTGGCCTCACAGGGGATCACTGAGGAAGTAATGCCTGGTGATCACATCAAAGGGACAGAGACAGAGCCAACAAAAGCACTGCAGAAGGAGATGGAGATAAAAGCTAACCAACAGCAGACAGAGCCAGCTCACAAGACAGACCAACTACCTGTCAAATCAGCTGAGTCCAAGGAAGCAACTGCCTTATTGGTTGAAAAGGCTGCTGAAGTCAGCCCATCCCCAGAGCCACAACCATTCATCACTAAGGTACTCATAATGATACTGTTTATACTGTACATGTATACACATATATACAGTCATACATACACACACGCACGCACGCACGCACGCACGCACGCACGCACGCACGCACGCACGCACGCACGCACGCACACACACACACACACACACACACACACACACACACACACACACACACACACACACACACACACACACACACACACACACGTACACACACACACACACACGTACACACACACACACACACACACACACACACGTACACACACACACACACACACACACACACACACACACACACACACACACACACACACACACACACACACACACACACACACACACACACACACACACACACACACACACACAAACACACCAAGAGAGAGACATACAGTACATGCATACATATCAGCATCAACATCCTAATGTGTAGGATACAAATGTAAGGTAAATTTGGCCTCACATTTGTTGTGTTATCCTTTTAGCCTAAATGTCTTACTGTACCTCTGTGCTGTTTACATTTTGGACTAATACAGTATTCATTTCAAACATTGTGAAGATAAACAGTCAAACTAATCTGATTTAAATTACATTATTTGGTCTGATTGAATAGCTTCATGATTGCTGGTCTTGCATGCACGCTCTGCAGATTCCACTGAAAATAATTCTCAGTAATGTGATGATTACAACGACCAAAGTAGTGTTGCATTAGAATTCAGCATGTTTCCTTAAAATGAGGGAGGGAGGGGGACGAGAAATGTCCATATGGGCAGAAAAGGGACACAGACAGAAAGATGGGTTCAACGGGTATTGAATAACCGGGTGGGACATGCATTTCCAACTTGCATCGTTCCCGAGTTGTTGCAAAAATACAAATAAAATAAATAAATATTGCAAGCCCCCCCCCCCCCCAATGTAGAAATAAAACAGAGGTTTTATATTTTCCTAACAAGGCATTTTGTGCATTATTCAATGATTGCTTTTGTTCATTATGACATGAGCTGACATTTGTTTCTGTCCTCTTGCAGGAGCAGGATGAAATTGACCATGTTGCAGCTGTTCCTGTGCCAGAAGCTGAGGCGAGAGTCAAGGCTGAAGATCATGAGCAGGGTCAACTAGAGATTTTACCCATATCAAAAGAATTGGATCTGCAGGTGGTCAGTGATAACGCAACTGCTGATTTGTCCATGCCAGAGAAAGAGGTGACTAAAACAGAAAGAAGGCGTCTAAGTGTTCAAGCAATGGAATGGAGCAGTGGAAGTGAGCTCACACCTTCTCCCTCACCTCAGGTACAAAGGAGGAGACTGAAGGCAATTCCTATCACATCCAGTAGTGAGGATATGAAAACTGAAAGTGCGGATTCCTCTGGGGAAGATGAAGAATTTATCCGTAGACAGATCATGGGCATGGGTGATGATGAGGAAGCCTCTCTTACAGAAGATGAGAAACACATGACATCAACCCAGGAGGAAGCTATTGATGAGGCTGAGTTGAATAATGAATATGTGACACCCAAACCTCTGCCTGGAAAAGGTAGCACTGACAATGACGACAGCTTGTCCAGGAGACAATCCCTTCCAAAAACAGATGCTCCAACTGCCCCTGAAACTATTGTGACCTCTGCTGTTTTCAAGAAAGCCACCCCAGTCATGAGAAGCAGGCAAAGCACAGAGGAAGAGATGGAGAGTATTACTGAATCAATGTCAAAGGGCTCTTCCAGTGTCCAGGTATCTAGCATCACTCCAGGAACACCCACATCAGCCTCATCTCTGGAGGAGGACAGTGACAGCAGCCCCAGCCACAAGAAAGCCAGCGGGGACAAACAGCACCGCAAAGCTAAGCACAGGCAGTCTGGACAGGCTCTTGCCACTATTGAAGACTCCTCTGAGGATGAGGAAATGATGAGAGAAGAAGATGATCATCTGAGAGCATCGGAAACGGTGAAAGAGGGTGACAGGCCAACTAAGAAGAGCTTGATTAAGTCTAGGAGAGACAAGGATGAACTTAAGTCCCAAAGAAGACAAGTTGGAACGGAGGCAGAAATAGAGTCCAGGCGAGCTGTACAGATGGGTCGCAAGCCTTCAATAACAGTGATACCCTTCACTCCCTCTGACCAAGTGGCGGAGGACACAGTGACGAAGCCACTAAAGAGTGCTGAGGACGCATATGATGAGATTATTCAGAAATCTAAAGCTATTCCTGGTCAGAGTCCTCCTGATGTTGAGCCACTCTATGGAGGAATGTCAATAGAAGAGCCACTCTATGAAGGAATGTCAATAGAAGACTATCTTTATGAGTCCTTGGTTGAAGACCCCGAAGCTATGGAAAGTGCAGCTCAACAGGAGGAACACAGTGAGTATACCACCTCTGAACCAACAAAGAAACTTAGGTCTCCAGAGGATGTTTTTGATGCAATGATGCAGAAGAAGAGGGAATTGATGATGATCGAACGAGAATTTCAACAGGCCCAGGCTGCCATGGATTCCTCTGTACCAGAGGCTCCAGTTGCTGTGCCAACCCCTGCTGCTGAGACCTGTGTGGTGACCATTTCCTTGTCAGAGGCATCCCCCACAGGAGAAACTGAGAAGCCTATGCCTGGCACTGACAATTCACTTGAGGTGCTGATGAAGAAAAAGAAACGACCGGCTCCACCAAGGCCCTCCGAACCTCCCAAACGCTCAGAGGGCCCTGAACCTCCCAAAAACACAGAGGGACCTGTAATTCCTTGTACAGCAATTGGTTTTGTTAGGCCAATGGTTCAAGTAGATCCTTCCCTTAGTAGATCCCTTTTCCCCATACCAGACCTCAAGATTACCCAGTGTTCCTCTGGAGAGGAAGAGGATGACAGCCTTGTAGAGGACTATGGCGTTGGTGTTTCCTCTGACATTACTCCCAGTGATGATTCTTCTGACATGGAGCCTATCAGTGTAGTGTGTGAGATTCCAGAAGCGAAGCCAATCCCAACTCCAATTTCAGCCCCAGAGCTCACCACTACATCTCCCCCTGCATCACCAGGTTCTTCTCCCACCTCGCCAGCAACTCCAGACTCCAGCTTAGCCTCCAAAGCTTCATCGTCATCTTCATTTGATGCTCAAAGTCCTCTTTCTGCAGACTCAACCCCAGCGACTACACCAACACCACCCACTTCAGTGGTAACACATTCATCCCCTGACATCTCCCCACCATCAATTGCCCCCATTGTATCTCGAATTCCTTTAACTCAGGATGCAACATCTGTTTCTCCTCCTGCCACAGTTAAAGTGACAATACCGGATGTTGTTTCTGATCCAACCAAAGCTCAAGCAGCTGCTCCAGTTCCAAAAGCGCCAATCAAGTTCCCAATTCAGTCACCTGCCCCTCCGACAGTAGTGGTTTCAATGCCAGATCTGGTTTCATCACCATCTCAGATGCCTATTGAGGCTCCAGCTCCTGTGCAGGCACCGTCAGCACCAAGTCCAGCTCCTGCTGTAGTCTCAGCTCTGCCCACGATCCCAGTCGCACACGTGCCTATTGGAGCACCACCCACAACTCAAACTTCTGTATCCACCTCAGTTCTAGCCCAAGTTGGTCCCGTTATAGTACAAATGCCAGACCTGGTTTCAACTACATCTCCCGTCTCAGCCCAACCCCCAATGACAGCTTCTGCTCTGATATCTACCCCAGGCCAGGCCACAGTGGTACGCCCAGTACCTGCACAAATAGCAGCCCTATCCCAAGCTCCGAGTCCGCCCGCTCACGTGCTGCCAACAGCTCCAACATCAACCACAGTGGTCAAAAAGAGAGTCCCGCCTCCTCCTCCACCCCGATCTACATCAGTTTCATTGCCTGAGACTACCAAAGAGTCACGGCCTGTCACGGCTATCCAACATGTCTCTCCAGCTACAACCTCTGCAATAGCTATGGGAATTACAGTGGATGGACAGCCTATGCATTCTGCGTTTGTGGATACACAGCCCAGAATGGAGGACATGCAAATTGATAGTGCTGCTGCACCTCAAGTACTTACCCAGACTAAACAAGGTCATGTAGTCATTACAGTGCCCAGTGTGGATACTATATCTGGGAAAGCTGCACAAGATGTAGCTAGCTCAGTGCCACTAGTGGTCACCAGTGTGTCTCCTATCCCCACTGCTCCTGTTATATCCAGCATGTATACAGCCTCAGTATCCACTTCAGCTGTGTTAGCTTCAGCCCCTCCTTCTAAAACCTTCAGAGCTTCAGAGACAGTAGAAATACCTGTAGCAGATACACCACCTCCTCCACCACCACCACCACCACCTCCACCTCCACCACCAGCTCTCTTTTCAACCAGGCCTTATGTTCATACAAGGCCGCCAATTTCCATATCATCACCCAGTCATGCAGTCAAACCTCCTCCACCCATACCTCCTAAGCCTGTATCTATTCCAGCTGGGTTGGTGTTCAGCCATAAACCAGGGGAGAGTGTAAAGCCGCCTCCTCCTTACATGGCTCTGAAAGCCGCAACACTACCCAGGACCAGGGAACCTCCAAATGCGCTGTCACTGAGTCTGACCCGTCCAGTGGAGTCTAAGCTGACTTCATCTCCCAAATCCCCTATGTCTCCTAGATATGCTAATTGTTTGCAAACTTATGTGGTAATAACCTTGCCATCTGAACCTGGCTCCCCAACAGAGAGTACCAGTGTAACAGTTCAGGCTCCTGTTAGAAGAGGCTCTATCCCATCCATAAAGTTATCAGGTGTGCGAACCACATGCTCAGAGCAGAAAACACCTACTGAGGCATTTTCAGCCCAGGCTACAGTCAGGAGAGCATCTGTCCCCACGGTGAGGCATCCACCACTAGCTGCAGTTACAATTGCAAAGGTAGAACAAGTGGCACCCTCTGAGACAGTTCATCTAATGAAAGAATCTGTACAAACAGTACTTCCACCACCAGTCAGTGTGGCTGATGTCATGACATTGACGACAAGTCAGGTAACACCTATTCAGGTACATAGGGTTTCAGCTCCAATTAAGAAGCCATATGTACCATTGGCAGCCCAGTCACCACAACCATCAGTCCTGCCATCACCACCATTGTCTGAAGTCATCACGGTGCCTCCAGAGCCAGAAGTCGTTATTCAACCACAAGTTGCACAAGTCACCGCCAGAAGACCATCTATACCATCTATACCATCTATACCATTTGTTTATCAGCAGCCACAAACAATGCCAGAGGTCATAACTATGCCGATAGATAGTCCAGCTGGAGCATCACTTCCTCAGGTCCCAGTAATGCCAATGGAAATCGTACAACCACATACTGTGGAGCAAATGATTACCATACCACCACAGCCCGAACTACCTTTGGAGATGACATTTGCTCAAGATAGAAGGGCTTTGGTCCCCTCTGCTGTTCTGCCTCCCCCGATTGGAGCTGATGTAATTACAGCAGTTACTTCAATTTCCCCAGTACCATCAATGATTCAAATACTTCCTACTGAGCATCTAGTTCCTAAACCTGAAATGACACTCTCTGCAGAGCAGTATATGCCATCAGAAGTAATCATCACTAATTATGTTTCTGGGGTACCATCAGTACCACCAATTATTCAGCCCGTACCTACTTTTCCTGAAATGGTGCAGCAGATACCTGTGCAGCAATCATTTCCTGTACCTGAAACAGACATCCACCCTGGAAAGTATGAAATGCCTATTACAACCATGCCTGTTGTTGGAATTCCAGCAGCCTCCCCAGTACCTCAGCCTGCATGGGCTGTTGCTGAATTTACTCCGATGTATGAAGTGACAAGTGTAACACCAACACCAGCAGTTGCAGAGATAAAGCCAACACCTGCAGTTACTGAATGGACACCATCACCCATCGTGGCAGAGGTTGCACCAATGCCAGTGCAGCAGCAGCTACCTACTGCTGCTTACACCTCACAGTACTATGGTGCACCAGTGCCATCAGTCGTGCCTCAGTCAACATCTTTAATGCAAGTTATTCCAATGCAGCATGAGCCTGAGATGGCCACAGAGGTTGTAGCAACAGAGACTGTTGTGAGGAGAGCTTCAATACCATCAATAGTGATGCAGACTCAGGCAGTGGCTGGAGGGATGGCTTTCCCACCACAGTATGAAATGCCAGTTGGAGTAATTCAAACTGAGGCCACCACTACTAGAAGAACGTCTATATCTTCCATAGTGCAGCCATCATATACTACCGGAGAGATATTGGCCTATCCCACAGACTATGAAATACCCACACAGTTGGTTACACCTGAGACCATTTCTAGCTCTAGGAGGGAGTCCATAAGCATGCAACAGCCAATCCCAATGGGCCAGGTAACCATGCCAGCTGAAAGAGACATAATCATAGAGCATTATGCTGCTCAAGTCCCCTACAGCAGACCGCAACAGCCACACGTGTTGACTTATTCAGCAGAATATGATGTCCCTCTGGAGATAATAACCAATGATGTTTACACCAGGAGAGCATCCATACCCACTGTCCAGGACATTCCACAGTCTGTACCTTTGACCCCCGTCACCATCACTAAAATCCATCAGGAGTCTATTGAGAGCCAGGAGATCCGTGGGCCAGAAAAGGTGGTCTCCAGTATGAGCCACATGTACTCGTCCTCTATCTCTGCCTCGGGTACGCCTCCTGAGAGCATGCCTAGCCGGGTCACTCAGGTGGTCACCACAGAGGTCCAGAGAACCACAGTGTCTGTTGTCCATGAAAGAATACCACAGGTCCCACCACCCAGTGTAGCAATCACTATCCAACCAGACATTGCTAAAGTCCAGCCCCTGCCCAAACAGAATGGGAATCTAATTTATCCTGGAGATGTTATTGATCTGCGTACCATTAAGGATAGCCTGAAGATGACTGAGCAAGGCATGGACCTGACACCCCCCGAGTCATGCCGGCAGTCTGTCTGCAGCGACTCAAGTGCGAGACAAATCACAGCCGTCCAGCCCGTGATAATGAATCTGAGTGCAGAGCTCTCACCTGCTGCCACACTGTCTGTCGTCACCGACAGTATCACAATCGTCACCTGCTCAGCCACCATTGCGTCATACAGCAGCACTCCAGCAGAGAAACCCCTGGATCTGCAGGGTAGTCTTACCTCCTCGCCTCTTCCTCTCACTGCAATGACTGCATACAAACCGTACGAGCCTCTTGCACAGATCGTGTACAGGCCCGTGAGCTCCCTTTCCCCAGTAAGGAGCGTGGCATGCAGAGTCCAAGATATACCGATGAATCTGTCTTATGATGCTCCTGCCTCCCCAGTGGGCTGGCAGCCAGTGACTTTAGCCCCTGCGGCCATCGCCAACGGAGGCACTGTCCTCTCGCTGGAGCCCACGGGGGCCATTGACCTGTCCAAGTACAGACCAGTGAGGGCCATGGTAGCTCTGTCCAACGCCAGCCCTGGAGTGGTGACCACCGTGGTGCAGGATGACGGAGCTCCGGTCGACCTGACAGCCGGAAGGAGGAGTGTCTGCTGTGATGTCATCTACAAGCTACCGTTCACGGGAAGTTGCAGAACACTGCCCCCCCCAGTTACCAGCCAGCCTGACAACCGCTTTGGCTATAGAGATGACCACTACCAGTACGACCACGCGGGCATGTATGGTAACAGAGGCATGAATGGCATCAGAGCCTCCATGTCTGAGACCAACCTGGCAGAGACAGGACTGGTCCTCTATGAGCCCAAGCATGGTTATGACTATCTCAACGGGTCCTCAGATGGCGCTATAGATCTCACCGCTGCTAATCTTTCTGCTGGTAAGTATAGTGAGAGAGAGTGCTGCATGTTTGTGATGTTGTTCTTGTCATGCCCTGTGCTTGATTTATGGCATGCTCTTAAAGGGTTAGTTCACCCAAAACATTACTTATTTTTAGGGCCGGGACTTTATCGCGTTAATTTCGATCAATTAATTACAGAAAATATATCGCGTTAAAAAAATTAACGCATTTTAATCGCACCCGTTTTTGCACCGCGAAACGTTTCTCACTGGACGAGTTTCAGATGGACCGATCATAACAGCGCACCAAACGACGTGGTTCTCACTTCTCAGACAACAACAAAGTAAACTGCAGCCAGCACAGTGCATGAAAACATGAATCAAGACGAGCCTACATAGCCTGCTTGATGATGTTGGCTGGGCAAATCAGAATCTGTAATGGATGCCCCCCCTACGCGCACGTTTGTCCCGTTTAATGGGGAGGGGGCACGATGCGGTGCGGGTCACATGCGCGCGATTTTTATGAATTATTAATTAAACTACTATAAAACAACAGTAACAACACACCAGCCTCCAGTGGTGGAAAGGATCTACAAGCTCACAATGCGTTGCACTTGTAGATCTGCTATTTTCAAATTGCCAATATAGGGCTTAAGTGGTTACTGCATTGTTTTGTAATAATACTCGAAATCTACAAAGTAACTAGTAAATAAAGTTTTCAAATAATTGTAGTGGAGTAGTACAATATTTGCCTCTGAGATATAGTGGAGTAGAAGTAAAAGTATTAGAAATTGGAAATACTCGAGTCAAGTGCAAATACCTGAAAATTGTACTTAAGTACAGTTCTTTAGTACATGTACTTAAAGATGTATGCCAAAATCCATTTGAAAAAATAGCTTTTCACTGTTCTCAGGTCAAATATTGATATGCGATTAAAATGCGATTAATTGCAATTAATTAATTACAAAGCCTCTAATTAATTCGATTTTCTTTTTTCGAGTCCCAGCCCTACTTATTTTCTATCATTTACACACCCCATGATGCCTTGAATTCATGGAGATTTTTTTGTTTTTGTCGCATTCCTAAGCCAATACTTTGATGATGCCAGTCAATAGAAAAAAGGGGGTGAACTTTAAGAGTGATTTATACTTGGTTGCACACCGGTGTCGCACACCACAAATAGTAGATCTACAAGCTCACAATGCATTGAAGCGTGACACATTGTGAGCTTGTAGATCTGCTTGTAGACTGAAAATAGCAGCTGTACAAGCTCAAAACGCATCGCGGGGATTTTCGGTTCGCGACACTGGTGCACAAATACACAAGTATAATTTTATGTCGAAATGGGAATCTCACTTTCCAACTTCATCAATAACTTGATTTTCACAGCTGAACGCTTTGCTCTCTGAAACTGTCATTGTTTTCTTATCTTCTTTTTTATTCTTATTCTTGGCATGTTTCAGTTCTCCTCTGTATCAGTTTGTATCAGTTTGTTTCAAACTGTATTAATTTATGTTCTTTTTTCCTCCTCTCCTCTGTTTCTGTACAGATGCATGTGTGTGCCTGCGTGTTCTCCCTCAACATTTTGGCTTTGCATCATGTTAGCTGAAATGACTGAAGAAGTGCATGCTTAACGGTTTTCTTTTCAAATCCAACGTGCATGAACTCAAATTATACATTAACTGATATATTTCAATGGACTAAAAATGATAATTTCTGGCCTCGATGTGACAGGTAAAGCTCTCGACTACACCAGCAAAGCTGCTGGAGCTTACACTGGGATGAACGCTCCATACTCCCAGGTTCCCGCAGCTGGTTTTGGTGTTTATAGCACCCTAAGAACCTCAGATGGAATAGTGTACTCTTCTGTAGCAGCCCCAGTCCCATCTACTTATGCTATAACCAGTCAGCCGGGATCCATCTTTATCACCGCCTTACCGGCTACAACACCGATCCACGACCAGCCAGTGCCACACGCTTATGGCTTTGTTCCCACTACAGACCCAGGCCAGATCATTCCGTATGACACAGGGCTGCCCAAGGAGCTGGCAGACATAATAACAGGCTACCCCGAAATGTACTCCGACACCACGCTGGAAGCCATAGCAGCCTCCCTGGATGCTCTAGCGTCCTCCCCCATGTTCCCGGGCTTGGACAACGCCAAGATGGCCCAGTACCACATGGAGCGGGAGTTCCTGGAGCTGGAGAAGCTGAAGCAGCTGTGCCTGGCTGAGGAGATCGAATGGGAGCGGCAGGAGATCCAGCGGTACCGCGAACAGGAGCAGCTGATGGTCCAGCGGGAGCTCGAGGAGCTCCAGGCCCTGAAGCAGCAGCTCCTCCTGCAGCAGGAGGAGGAACACCACGCCCATATGGTGGCCCAGCAGGAGACCTACGCCCAGCAGAAGGATCAGTTAGAGCAGATCCAGCAGCTGCAGCTGCAGCTCCAACGTCAGCTAGATGAGCACTATGGTATGGGCACCACCACGGGGAACCTCTTAGAGGCTAAGTATGCAGGGGTCGGTGACGGTGGTCAATACTGGCCCGTTAAAGACGAGTCCACGGCTCCATCCTCTGTCACCCGATTCGATCAAAGTCAGAACCAGCTTCAGCTTGTTAAAAAGATCCCAGCTGGGTTCAAGCAATCTGATAAGGAAACAGGGAAGAGGATAGTGGATAGCGGGGTTCAGACAGATGACGAGGATTCCGCGGACAAGCAGCTTGTAGGGAGGAGAAAGAGGAATAATAGGAGGAATGTTGACAGTTGTGCTCAGACCGACGATGAGGATCAGGATGAGTGGGACACCCCCACGCGGGCCCGACGGCGTTCCCGCAAACACAGCAACGATGGGAAACATGCCTCTAAGGTTGCTAGCATCGCCATCCAGACCGTGGCAGAGATCTCCGTCCAGACGGACCACTCGGGCACCATCAAACGGCCCGTCCAGATGGAAACCAAGGTGGAGATCATCAAGCACATCTCAGCCCCAGAGAATTCCCAGAGAGGAAGCAGCAGCCTGAGCTGCCAGACAGACTCACAGGACAGGAGGACCATCGAGGTGGGCTACAGCACGCACCTGTCGGCAGACGGCCCCATGAAAACCAGAGTGATCTACTCACCTGTCTCTCCGATGTCCCCTGAGAAGACATTAGGAGGTCAGAGAATGCTTACTGCCGACTCATCCAGGTTTTCATCGGGGCCTAGGATGCTGAAGGCTGGTCAGAAGTCTATGTCTGACCCCAAGCCTCTCAGTCCTACCACCGAAGACAGAATGGGATACTACGCAGACAGCTACTCTGTAAGTTACTGCTGAAAATATCTATTTTTTTACATTACAGTACTGTATATCACACAGTCGTTTCAAAAGACTGGGAACTATTCCCACAGATGTTAAATATGTTCATTTCAGTCAGATAACATAGATAAATAGATAATAGATAAATATAAGTGTGAATATTATATTTGATTTGGGCATTCACGCTCTGCTACATTATAGTCCCTGCTCAACACATTAGAAGAAAACTATTAAGAGCAGGGATATATTATAAATAACAACCAACCCCAGGGGAAAAGAGAACCCTTAGGAAAAGCAGAGTCGACTAGTGATGCCAAAATGATAGTGACACTGACAGCAAGAGGAACAACCGTGAATAGGTTAAGCTTAGACCGCCAGTTTGGTTAGCTGCTTGACATGTCAGTTGTATGACACGTCACAGATACACCCACATAGTGACACTCGTCAGTGTTAACGTCTCGGTCGGCTGTTCCACCAAGGGGCGTGGAAATTATAACTAGTTACTTTTTTTAGGAAAGGGTAGCTGTAATATTAATACTGAAATGTTATTGCGAACGCCGCGCCTCCTTCCGCGTTCTCCGCCCAAGTACAGCTTACTATGACACCGTGCCCGGGTTGTGAGTGTCTCTGTCTCTCTGTGTGCACTGCCTGTGTATAGCCGCGCCCCCATGTGACTCGCGCTCTCATTGGCAGCACGGCTTGACAAACAGCAATTCCGTGCATAGATGACTAGGAACTCCGAAACATAGGAGAACCATATCCCCCCCCCCCCCCCCATTAACTTCAATACGAGGCAGAGGCAGTCACGTCACTTTCTCTCTACGCTCTCCCCATCACGGTGAAATAACACGGATTCCAAGTCTGTAAATACACAACATAACAACTTCAAAAAGACAAAAAAAAAAATAGGGCTGCGTTCACTTCCAGCGTTCGCGCGTCTTACTTGTAGTAGTAGTTATACTCCTCGTTACTGGGAAAAGTTATATTATTATAGTAACATGTAATGTATTACTGCCCAACACTGTTCATTAAAGCAGCACTATGTAGTTTGGGGTATCAGTGGCCACTTTGGACACAAATAACAACATATTTGACTTCATTAACCAAGATTCTCTGCACGCATGTCTGGTGAGGACACTCTGTGATTGGCCGGTCGTCGCATTGACTGGCAGTTGAGACTCATTGTCTCCCCTATAGGCTACATATTAATACAGTCAGGCCCCTAGCACGACCCCCCTGAGTCTAAAAATGTATGGAAGGATGATTGTGATTGCTTAAACATGTAACTTTATAATTTTGTGGGAGATAATATGCTATGTAGTTGTTAAAAAAGTTACATAGTGCTGCTCTAAGTGAAGATTACAATTATGCGTAGCTCAAAATAAAACCAAACTGCATTTTCAAAATATTCCAGCATCATGTTTTAGAATGGATGATGCGTAGCCTTCGAGCTAGTTCAGAGGTAGCTACTGCATGTAATGTGATTTTGCGTGGTGTCAGCATTTTGATTTTGTCGAGAGACAGGCAACTGCATAGTCAGTTTAGAGTCAGGACTCTGTGAATAAGCAGTGGAGTTACAGTATCCCTAATCTCCCAAAATATTATTTTAAACAGAATGGGTTCCCAGATTGCATTGTCCCTCACCTTGTTTCAAAGTCCATAAAATGAATGGATCTGATCTCGTGCCAACATTATATGTTTGTTTCCGCCTAATCCGTTTTCATTCCATGGCGTGCTGCAAACTCGACTCCTGCAGTACGATAGTCCATCTATTTATATGCTTTCTTCAGCACAACGGCCACTTAAGTGTATTCGTCATCTAGATGGCCTACAAATCAAATTACTTTTACCTGGGGATGGTCATACGTTGAATATACACAGAATGTAACTCTGATGAGTGTGTACAAATGGAACCAAATGGACCCGTTCCATTTAACTGTTGAATCAGCACTGAGGATTTTGCAGTGTAGGCTGCACACACAAAGGAAATGAGCACACAACCAGTGTTGCGGAGGTGCTGACCATGGTGAGTAGTGTGAGGTGTGTAGGCTGCAGAAAAAGAAGAAAAACTGCTAGTGATGCAGGAGGTGCACATGCAAAGTCATAGTTGTGAGGAAAAAGAATGCTATTACAAATGTTTCGGGGCGTAACAGAAAAGTAACGTGTGGTGTAACTAGTTACAGTTGGCAGGGAGTAATACGTAATTTAATAATATTACTTTTGAAAAGAGTAATGAGTGATATATTACTTTTTGTTTAGTAACAAGCCCAACATTGATAATTAATATCAAACCATCTATTTCCTTTTCCTTGCGCTCTAGGTCCGAGCCTCTCCCTCTGGTACAGGTAAGAAGGTAAAGCGGACTCTACCAGACCCTCCTCCTGAAGACGACCCTCTGACCAGCCGCTCAGGCTACAGCACCAACTCCGCCCGCCGCCGTCTGGCCCGCAACACCACCATGGCCCGGGCCAAGATCCTACAGGACATCGACAAGGAGTTAGACCTGGTAGAGAGGGAGTCCTCCAAGCTCCGCAAAAAACAGGCTGAACTGGACGAGGAAGAGAAGGAGATCGACGCCAAGTTGCGGTAAAAAATCCTTGCAGATTTAACGGATGTGACGTTAACAGTATACTAGGTTACAGGCTCAAAGTCGCTTCCAGACATTTTGACTGTAATTAATTAACCCATTAAGACCGGGAAAGCATCTGTCACTTTCGATTTTAACCACTTTAACCATTGTCTTATACTTTGGCTATTCAAAAATA
This sequence comes from Gymnoscopelus microlampas, assembly GCF_963454915.1. Classification (NCBI taxonomy): domain Eukaryota; kingdom Metazoa; phylum Chordata; class Actinopteri; order Myctophiformes; family Myctophidae; genus Gymnoscopelus; species Gymnoscopelus microlampas. Next base: position 45,335,534 of record NC_139943.1, on the reverse strand, counting down.
GCAGATCTACAAGATTGTAGATCTGCTATTTTGGGGAAAATCTGGAACATTTTAGCAAATGTTTGAATATATATTTTTTCAAGCGAACACTTGTAACTCAAATCTTTGCTTCTGGGGATTCTACAAATGTCTTCTAAATCTAACAGTTTTTTGAAAAAACCTATGTTGCTATATATCAGTGGTTCTCAAACTTTTTCATGTATTTGGCCGCGGACCCCCACTTCAAAATATTTAGTTAAAAGATTTGAGTTAAAATGTTCGCTTTAAAAATATGTATATGTTCAAAAATGTGCACAAATAAAAGAGAAATAGCAGGTCTACAAGCTCGTATAGCGCAGCACTTGGTGCCGCACTATGAGCTTGTAGATCTGCTATTTTTTGTATAGCCAAAGAAATCTTAAAATGACACGGATGCGTTCCCGGTCTTGATGGATTAACTAGAACATAATACGTTTGAATGTACTCACCTTGACTCAAGTGGATGGGAAACCAACCAATTGAACCCCTCCCCCTTCAGCAGGCGTCATACTTGATTCATCTGCATCATTCACCTCTCACCTCTCCATTCTGATAGCTTAAGGGGTAAATGGCTGCCTCGGCATCACTCAGTGAGACCCCTCCACATTCACACATAGTAAAGGTACTACTGTGTGAGCACCCAAAATCATTAACCCATTTTTATTGTTAAAATAAATGAATAAAATTGATGTTTAAATTGAAATAAAAAAGGAAAAAAAAGAAAAAAAGATGTAGACTCCTTTCCCCTCGGCTGTTACAGGTACCTGGAGATGGGCATCAACAGGCGTAAAGAGGCCTTGCTGCAGGAGAGAGAGAAGAGAGAGAGGGCCTATCTCCAGGGGGTGGCCGAAGAACGAGACTACATGTCGGACAGTGAGGTCAGCAACATCAGAGAGACCAGGAGCGACGGCCTGGAGAGACCCCGCACGGCCCCGCAGTCCGAGTTCGATCAGTTCATCCCCCCGCAGACGGAGGCCGACTCCACGTACTCCACCCTCAACAGCCCCTACTCCCACTACGCCCAGTATGCCCCTCAGACCGAGGCCACGAGCCACTTCACCCAGCAAGGCCTGTACCAGCAGCAGTCCCTGTACCAGCAGGTGTCCCCGTACCAGACCCTGTCCCAGGCCCAGGCCAGCACATACCAACACGCTCTGCTCTTGCAGCAGGGGAAGCAGAGGCAGACCACGCTCTCCGACCTGGAGCCCAAGATCACGACCAACTACGAGGTGATTCGCAACCAGCCTCTTCTCATCGTGCCCACCTCCGCGGAGAGCGGCTACAGCGTGGCCCACCTGGGGGGCAAGTACGGCAACTTGGACTTGAGGCTGGGTCTGGAAGAGAGGAGCATGGTTTCCAGTCCAATGTCCAGCATCTCTGCTGACTCCTTCTATGCTGACATTGACCACCACAACGCCCGGAACTATGTGCTGATAGAGGACATTGGGGAGCTGACCAAGGGTTCTACGGGCCTGGGTACCGGAGGCCTGGGCTCAGGCTTCAGCCTGCCGGACAAAGAGTTGTCCAAGGCAGACAGACTGCTTAGGGCAGCAGAAGCCAGGCGCACAGCGGAGGTACAGTAAATACCAGCTCCATCCTTCTTTTCTTCTTTTTTGCATCTTATATTCTGTGTCCTGTCTCTAACATGGTTGAATTGGAACTCTCCAATGGAATGTGGTGACTTGTTCTGTAATAAACATAGTATGACGTGGCTCAACCAGTAGTGCTCGGAGCTGTGCCTATGAAGGTATTATTGGAGCACAACTGAGAACCTGTGAAAAAAAATAGTAACATGTGTAGCAGTAAATTTGACGTCACAGAGAAAAATGCTTCAGGACAGTCAGAATTGTCATTGCAGGTGCACAAATCCTTTTCTTCACATCTCATATGGTCACATATTTGCTACAGTTGCCGCAGTGAAGCAGGTCACATTTCTGCAACAGTGACATTTGTAGCATTTGTGGTGCCTCCTATCTGTGTAAGTGAAATTGCTTTTGGCTCGGCGTTGTTTAGAGGCCGCTCAATGTGTGATTGAAATGTGTTTTTGTAAAATAGGCCCCTCCCGCAGACTTTGGAAGGCAGTCATAGCCAATTGGAATGGAATATTGCAAATGTGATCATCACACGACTCCAGAGATTCTGTGTACCGATTTGTGTGAATTGTGGAGAAAAAGGAGAAATAGCAAAAAGTGTGTTTTGAAGAAAATGTAAAATGCTGTAAAATCTAGTTAGGACATAAAGTGGCTTGCTGTAGCGCCACCATGAGGCAGATTTGACAAATCTGGTGGATTGTCTTCCTTGGCCTGCTGGGAGTGTGCAGGCAAATGTTCACCCTGACCGGTCCAGCGGTTTTCGACTAGCTGTACACAGTCACATAGACACACACATGGACACACAGACATACACACACACGTGGACACACAGACATACACACACACGTGGACACACAGACATACACAGACGGGAAGAAAACATAGCCTTCACCTCCCGAGTCTGAAATGCCGTTGTTTGGCTCACGAATGACAACACTTGTCTTGCACCACATATTTACTGTGAAATGTTGAGAAAACGTGTTTGTGCACCTGTTGAAGCAGGGTCGAGAATTGTGTTCAGAGATCAGAGAAGCAACAGCTTTGTTTCTGTGTCATACACTACAGCATGACTAGAATTACAAGTAGGCAATGTGAGATATTGCTTTGTATGCGGTGCGGTATGTGACTATTTTCTACAGCTACAAATTCCATTGTTACAGGTGCTCAGTTATTTTTGCTCCAATAATACCTTCATAATATGGTCCTTGGAGCTGCTCTGTGGACCTGGAATCTGACACCTGTCTTGTCACTCATCTCTCCTCTCTCTATGCATGGTGTCATGTCTCTCTAGTCTACATTGACCTGTCTGAAAAATAAAGCACAATAAAAAACAAAATTCCAATTCATAAATTAGTGAATGTGGTGGCTAATTGCTCCAACTGTGGCCAGGATATATACAGTAATATCACTGCTATGGGCATTTAAGGCATGCTGTTTTGCATTGTACCAGCAACACTTGTATTTGTGATGTAACCATGGGTGCGTTCGGAAATACAGCACTGAGCGCACTGGCCAATACAAACTAAGAGGCGAGTGCGCTACGGTGCGCAATTTCCGAACGCACCCCATGTCATTCCACAACTGTTGTATTATTGCTTAAGGATGTCACCTATTATATAATTATGAATTATTTGTAAAGCATATAAAAATATTTCATGAATGCACCTTTGCCAGGCCAAAGGCAGGGCCCGAGATCATGTATTCTTTTTGCCTCTGTGTGTGTGTGTGTGTGTGCGTGCGTGCATTCTGATGCACACTGCCAGTAGGCTAAGAAACTCATTTCCAGAATATTTTTCAAATCCATCAATGTCAACTGTGTTATGTTTTTACCAATTCTGTCTTCCCTTTGGCTGAAGCCATGCAAATATTGCCTCATAGTTGTTAATCTGTGAATGTAAAACTATATATTTTCCAGCAAATCTGTTAGTTACACCAACGTTGTTGTGTTAAATAGTGTTGGTTTTATTGGTCAAGTTTATAAGGATCGCCACGTCTGTCTCTTCCACAAAGGGCAGCACACCTACACAGTACACACACATGCACACTGACAGATAGAGGGACACAGTCTGTGGCTCCTATGATATGTGCATGTGCACGACTGCACGTGCACTGCACACAGACAGAGAGAGACACACGTGTACAGCAGAGACAGAGAGACATAGCTCATGGCAGAGATTTGCACTCCTCTGAGCTCCCTTTCTAGTCAATGGATGTCCTGTGTGAAAATAGCGTTTCATTTTTCCCTTACAGGTGGCAGACTTCTTGGGCTCGTCTCGTTATGGTAAGGGAGAAGAGGACACAATGGAGGAACCGTATGAGCTGAAACTACTGAAACAGCAGATCAAGCAAGAGTTCCGACGAGGTGGAACTGACGGGCTGGAACACCTCACAGGCCTTGGCATCCCACAGTACCTCCCCAGCGACGCCAGCTTCCGTCACTTCCCCAAAGGTGAAAAATACAGCATCGGAAGACTGACCCTCGAAAAACAGGCCGCAAAGCAACTTCCCGCCGCCGTGCTTTACCAGAAGCAGGTGAAGAACAAGAAGGCCATGATAGACCCAAAGTCAATCACCAAATTCTCCCCAATCCTGGAAAGTAGGGACCTGGAGCCTGACTATGGGAGTTACTTGGGCTCCGGAGCCTCCTCTGTGACCAATTTGGCTGCGAGGGCCCGGCTGCTGCAGGACGAGATCAGCTTCGGGCTTAGGAAGAACCTCTCTGAGCAGCAGAAATACCTCGGCACCTCCCTGGGCGCCAACCTAGCCGGTTCTCTCAATTTGGGCCAGTCCCTGCACGGCCTGGGGCCCACCATGAGATCCTCGGTCCATGACGACGGCACCTACCCTAGTGGCACGCGCTCTCGGCCCTCGTCGCGCCCCTCTTCCCGCCCCTCCTCGGTCTACGGCCTGGATTTATCCATCAAACGAGACCTGTCCAGCTCCTCTCTCAGACTGAAAACGGAGGGGGAGGTCCTGGACGCAGCGTTTGGCCCTGGAGTGGCCAGGGCCAAGCCCACCAGTCTGCCGATCAGCCAAAGCCGGGGCCGCATCCCCATCGTGGCCCAGAACTCTGAGGAGGAGAGCCCTCTGAGCCCGGTGGGGCAGCCCATGGGCATGGCGAGAGCCTCGGCCGGACCCCTCCCTCCCATCTCTGCCGACTCCAGGGACCAGTTTGGGTCGAGCCACTCCCTGCCAGAGGTGCAGCAGCATATGAGGGAGGAGTCTCGTACGCGCGGCTACGACCGAGACATCGCCTTCATCATGGACGACATGCAGGGAGCCATGTCTGACAGCGAAGGTAAAGGCCCTGAGGCTGTCGCAACAACTTTACACTCTGGAGCTGCTTGTCATGCATGCTAATGCTAGGTGTGCTTCCTACTGACTGTCTGTATTGACTGGCTCCTGCTCAATCATCTGTGATTGCAGATAATTGTTGTTGGGTATCATTGCTCTTTTTGATTTGACTCTTTTCATGTTTGTTACAGCCTACGTCATGTTTGATGTTTGCATGCTGTTCTGTTTGCTTCCCTGTCTTGCTCACCGATACATAATACCCCCATGTTTATGTATGACACTACTGTGATGACTATATCCACGTTTCCTCTGTGTTATGAGCATGTTTGTTTGTTTTTCATCTTCTTTGCTTATTTTACCTCATATCGATTAGGTGTAGGTAGGCCTACTATATTTGTCTTTCGAGAGAAGAATAGAGAAGTGAAAACAGCACAAAATTATATTTGAACACGGTTTCACATTGAAGTGCCTCATAAACAAAGAAATATCAGTTTGAAAGATGCATCTGCCCAGGAGGATTTATCCATGTAGAACTGATGGTAAATAATTGTAGCACTTTGCCAAGCTGTCTTGGCCACCCTTCTTATATGTAGATCGCAAAGGACTCATTGTTAATAGGATAAGTTGACAGGGAGCAGCCAGGGACTCTGTCGACGCCCACCCCTCAATCACTACTGAACTGGAAATGGTGTCTGCCTTTGTAAGAAGTAGGTCAGCGCTTCAGGAAGACATACTTTTCTAAAGCACCCTTCCTTACAGCTATTGTGGAGTGCAGACCACTAGCAGCAGCCATTTTTGAAGGGATACTGCTGAATCACTGCGTCTGATTGTACTTAACGTAAGTGTCCTGCAGATGCAGTCGAGCCGTTTAGCTTGAGGAGATGCTTTTCTTTAACTCCTGGCCAGTCATAAACACATCTGCTGTTATGAAAGAGTCCAATGCTCAGGAGCTTATACTTCAAGCCATATTGCAATGCAATGACGTTTTCTCCCAAAGATTGTTATTGTGTAATAGCTTTTGGGATTATAGCACAGCGAGTTTTAGATTTACACGTAGCACCACATTGTCACCGTGTTGTGCTATGCTTGTTGAATATAATTTCTGATCTGTCCTTTTATTTCAACAATTCAACTATGCACGTTGTGTGTAATATGTTTGAGTTTCCATTTCAATAAAATTGAATGTTGTCAGGCTGTTGGTGGTTGCTGTGGCTGTCTAACTGCTGTGTGAAATGTGCATGTCCCTGTATGACTTACAGAAAAAAAGACTGACGTGCTCTCCTTCCCTGGGGTATAAGTGTGGGATTCGCTGCCCTCCGTTCAGGTCTAGGGTGTAATTTAAAAAAATAACTTTAAAACTGTATAGCTGTGAGGATCCATATGTTATTATTTTATAGTTAAACAATGTGTATTACTAGGCATATTATTTGTAAATAGGCAATCAAATAAAGAATTTTGTAATATTTGAACAAAACGACACACTTGAATCACATGATACTGTATGACCTACAGGCTTAGGGCATATTTTAAAGAGACTGTGCTTTAAAGCTGTATAGGTGCTGTGATGCCTGGTATCCTGAGAGACTCCAGGTCTTATTAGTGATCTGTCTTTTAAGAAGTCAGCCTACTCTTTTCTTTAGACATTTCTTAAATACGAACAGGTAGAAATATACAACATAAACAATACAGGACGGGGGAATTCTCACTGACCGAACACTGGCAGCCTTTAGTATGAGGGCTCCTGAGGTCTTGTTATGATCTGCCTTCATAACCAGCTACCTATTAGCACGACAGATACAAAAACATTATACATTATGCATAATATGCATAATGAATACAATTATGCATAATGTTTCATAATAGCATACAGCGTGAACATTCTTTGTTTTACTGACCATTTATGAGGGAGTAGTAGAGTTATAAACCTAACAAGAATGATATTTGTCCTGACCCCCACATACCCATCTGCCTTGATTACAGCGCTAAGTGACTCCATGCTGGCTTTGAACAGAGATGAGGCCAGAATCTTTCATGAAAGTATCAGACACGGTAGAGTATCTTACTAGTTCAGTTTCAAAACCACATTCAATCTCATCATGGTATATTCTTTTGGCCTTATATAATGATAAAGACGATTATACCCTAATCGATAGGTCTACCTATATACCGCTTTCAATACATTTCTCTCTAGAAATGTAGTTTTTCTGAAAGACGGAATAATGTAAGCCTTAAAGTTGTATAGAGGCACAAAGCATGTATCTTATACGGACTACTGAGTTAAATGCATGAAAGTATATTCACTATTCACTATACAGAGCTAACCTTAGCAATAATGACCCTATAGTCTGTTAAGGTTATTGAATTTGTGCTGAATATATTTCTGAAAAACATACCCTATAACTTTGTATCACAGCTGGAGGCCCAAACTGGAATATAGAAGGTGAGACAGCATCCCAGCTCCCGTAGCTACTTTAGAGATTGTACTGTATGCCTCCACTCCACACACCTCATGGTTCTGAATGATCTACTTTTTCTGATTGTTTTTTGTAAACATAACACAAAGCCTCATACTGGAATGAGACACATTTCAATGGGCCTGCCACAATAGGCTCTATATGCACAGCAGCCATATTGTGAAGACATTCACAGGTGTTGCCAATGATACTAATGAAGGCTCTGTTCCATTCTGGTCAAACAGAGTCAGGGTGCTGATATTGTACATGTTGGCTCACTGGAAACACTCTGCTACACCAGTGGGTCTAAAATGTTGGCCCAGGGACCCTCATGGTTCCTTAAGGGGTTTCCAAATGTAACTCTGAGAGTGTACAAATGGAACCAAATGGACCTGTAAGGGTCCATTTGTACACTCCATTTGGTTCCATTTGTACACTCTCAGAGTTATGGGGGTCGTCAAAATTGAAAAATCTGAGAACCATTGTGACAGAGCCTTCATTAGTATCATTGGTAACACCTGTGAAGGAAGTGATAATATGGCTGCTGTGCATAGAGCCTATACATCCCATAACAGTAGTACAGTAGCAGTAGCGCTACATATCAAATCCATTCTGGAATGAACCCATCTCGATGGCGCCGAATACACTGAATGTGTCATATAGTGACTCAAGCTATTAGCCTTACATCATTCTGTAATGACTTGCACATCACAGTGGTCCTGTATACGCATATCACAGCAGAGCCATTTCCATGTTCATGCACTACCGCAGTGGGCATATTGTACTGTCATGCATTAGGGATGTGCGTTTGGGCATATTTGTATAAACGTGTACACTTCCTGTGTCCACGGTTATTCACGGTTAACCGTAGTGCGACATCGTATTTATTCAAATTAACATTGCAATGCAAAAAAACAACAACAAAAACATTGCAGTGCACACTACAAGCCTTGAGCACGGCAGCATTATCATGAAATTGTATGTAGTGCAACTGACGTCAGTACTTGGAGGCAGTGAGGACAGAGCCTACACAGTCTGAGAACTGTCAGAAATTGCTTCGAAAAACAGTATGAGCGTGTAGCACTGTTAGAGCTACACATTATTGTAATAGTTACAATTATATATTGAAATATATATATATTTTTTAAATGACTTATTTTATTTGTAATGTTTGGTTAATCAGTCCTAAACAGATAGTGATTTATTTGTGTGTACACGGTCAACCGTGTACCCCTGCCCCCATCCCTATCATGCAAATGAGCTATATCAGGAAAATGTCTGAATTGCACTACAGTAAATGCACATATTGAGGTCATTTCTCACCACAGTATCAGCTTTTTGTGGAGTCGTGAATGTTGGTGTTGCACTTTTATTCTAATTCTATCCGATTTTTCAACTTAATGTACTTAGTGCTAGGAGGTAAGCAAAATCTGACTGGAGCTACAGTGTGTGCCTAATGGGCTGCATTTACCTTCAACCATTAGACCTTTGCTCCGCGACATGATGGATGCACTCTCCCACACCTCCAGCAGTATTAGATCAGTCAGATAATACAAAGAGACACTTGCAGCAATGCAGCACACATTCCAACCTGAGACAATATTGTACAACCAGGGTGATATGACTCATTTATCTGTGTCAGGTCACGAAACAAGCTATCTAAAAATGTTTTTTCTAAACGTGTTCTTCACAGACAGTGGAAGTGCACGACATTGGATGTTTTCGACCGTGACACTGTGCACTTCATTCTTGCAAAAATAGCCGATCTACAAGCTTTATATCTATATTTTCACAGGAATGTTTGTCAAATGTTCACCTATTTTTGCTCAATATTCATCCAATTATGCTGAATGTTTGCCTATTATTATGACATGCCCAGAATAGTAATACTAGGGTACAAAAAAAGCAAAAAAAACTAAACAATAGCCTATGATATCTAATGGCTTCCAGATGGTGGATATCGTTTCTGAAAGGTAGGCTACTAGAAGTGCACAAGCAGCAAACATGAGGCCAAATTAAAACTACACTCTGCCATAACTTTCCAACTGCAGTCATTTGGATGATGCTGTGTGTGTGTAATTGGAGAGGTGGTTTGGCATACTCCCAGATCCCGCCCCCCTATCCCTCTTCCACACACACACTCGCACACACGCACACACACACCTTCACATTGCCCTCTGGACAAGACTGTATAATATAATGTAGCATTAGCATAAGTTGCGTTGGTGAATGGAACTATCCAGACATTTACTGAACCCGCCCCCATCTCTTGTCGACTGTAATAGAGTTTGTTATTAAGGCAGCTCTTTTCTCTATTCCCTATTTAAAATGTGACAAAGTTGTGAATCCAGAAAGCTCTCGCACAGACTCAGATGGGGTGCATTTGCATGACAATCCAAGGCATGCTGAACCAGTTCAAATGCAAATTGAAACGCATCCATCCTTCATTCAGTGTTTTTGCAGTGATCATCTGGTCTCACAGCAAGTGTGGGATAGGATGCGACCGATCAGTCTCACCTATCCAGACAGGACAGATCAGAGATCTTCCTGCAACTGAGAGAGAGAGAGAGAGGAGGGAAGGATGTGCGTGCTGCATTTTGTGATCGAATTAATATATTATTAGTTTGAACACGGTGGCTCTGTCATAGCCTTTGCTGGCAGATTGGTGTCTGCTGCAACCAGCACGTGTGGTCATTAACACGGTTAAAGCAGAGACTAATCGAGCCGCCATGCAGGATAGGCTGTGTGTGTGCACGTGTGTGTGTGTGTGTGTGTGTGGATGGTGTTTGACCTTTGCCTCTGCCCCGCATAGCCTACCACTTGAGGAGAGAGGACACTGACTGGTTTGATAAGCCCAGAGAGGGACGGCCACAGAGCGGACACATCCTAGACAGGAGACAGGTAAAGATCCTCCCCTAACACCAATTAATCCTCAACTAAAGCATTGAATCCCTAGCCTAGCCTGGCTCCAGCCCCTGAATCGCTATAGCCAAATATGTAGGCCTACTGGGAGTGAAACCAAATGAAAATTCAGGCTGAGTGTCAGGATACTGAATCCCCACAGCAAGCAATTAAGGGCAACCTAGAGGGGTGCATAGTAATGCCACGAAATTCCAATGTGTTTTTGTTCTTTTAGTTTTTCAAACATTTTTCAAAAAAATCACACCCAAGTGAGTGGTGCCTTTGATGAGTTCATTATGCGCATGTGTTGCACTCCTGTTTGTGTTTAATTGCGGTAGTGTAACTGGTTGCATCTTTGTGTTGCAATCAGCTGCAGCTGTTGAGGCCAGACACAAACATGTTGAGGCCGTCCGCAAACATACGGACGGATGGACGGACACACACACGGTCAAATGTAGGAGTGGTTGGCACCACTCAAAAAGATGTCAAAAGATATTCAGGAAAAAAATGAATGAAGTAAAAAAGAAAATTGAAATAATATTAGTTTTAAAGTCAAACAACGCGTTGCGATGTATTTTGAGCATATAGATCAGCTATTTTTATTTACTGAAATAGGGCTTAAGTTATTCATTCATAAAGTTCCAGAGGAAAACGCCACATTTTTCTCTTGAGTTGAAAATGTTTGGGTACTCCTGCTGTATTGAGTCCCTTTACACAGCTTAAGCTGCCAAGTGGGCACTTCAACACATGCACACACACCTAACCTGGAGTGTCTGTTTTGTTCATGTTGCCAATTCCCTCTCTGACCTCTCTGTCTTAGATGAAGCTCATACCGTACGGCTTCCCTCACAGTCGCTTCAAACTGCAAAGAGACCTGAAGGACAGCAGCGTGTCAGGTACTGTATAATCCCTCAAGAACAGATTCAGAGCTACACGCTGTTGAATGCAAACGTGTCAAATGCGTCACAATGCTGTGTGTGTGTGTGCTCACAAGCTCACAAGCTCACAATGCATCGCGACGCATTGTGAGCTTGTAGATCGGCTTTTGTAATAATAATCAAAATCTACAAAGTATAACTAGTAACTAAAGTGTTCAAATAAATGTTGTGGAGTAAAAGTCCAATATTTGGATCCAAGATATAGTGGAGTAGAAGTAAAAGTATTGGAAATTGGAAATACTCAAGTAAAGTACAAATACATCAATATTGTACTTAAGTACAGTACTTGAGTAAATGTACTTAGTTACTTTCCACCACTGAACGGGGGAGACACCCACACACAGATGCGTCATGTCCATGCTGAGAAAAGCCAACTCACCATGGCCCTCCCACATCACCACACCACTCGTTATTAGTCATTAAGCTTGATTTAGAATCCTGAAACACACTTGTTATATTGTCTCTATTCATCATACAACAATGAGACATGGCTTAACCACTTTAAACCCAGCGTCTCTATGTTGGCAAGTCATTATAGGCAAAAAAGTTCAATATATTTCAAAAATCTCTTATTTTTGAAATAGGCTTAAAGGATGACTTCACCCATTTTCAACCTATATCTTCATATAATTGGTCCTCACTTATGCTCATAATACTATGGTACTATTTCTGTCTACCCTGTCTGTGTCTCAGAGGTGGGCTGTGGACAGTTCAGAAACCCGCCTACCAGTGACATCATCGATTTGAAATCCAAGCTAATAGAAACGGCAGGATTTCTATTCCTGGAAAGTTAGCATGCTATGATTAATAGAATCCATTGTTCTCACGTTAATACAAAATTATATAAAAAATGAAATGCCAGCCTAATGATGATGTCACTGGTAGGCGGGTTTCTTAAGTGTCCACAGCCCTCCTATGAGATACAGACCAAGTAGATTTTTTTAAAATCATTTTATCATGAGCATTAGTGAGGACCAATTATATGAAGATAGGTTGAAAATGGGTGAAGTCGTCCTTTAAGTGGTCAAATAAATTCCATAATTTTGTTTTACTAATGAGGAATTCTGTGCCACCCCTTCCCTCAGGAAACGGTCTTGGGATCCGCGTGGTCGGGGGAAAGGAGATCCCAGGGAGCCGGGGGGAGATCGGAGCGTACATCGCCAAGGTGATCCCTGGTGGGGTGGTGGAACAAACAGCACGAGTAGTGGAAGGTAAGAGGAGGAGGCAGCAAGCAGCTTCTCTGGTAATGTAGCGACACGGGGAGTAAATTGCTTTGTCGGTGTTCATCAGCTCCTGTGTTCTGTCACGAGATGTCATGGAATATTTATCTCTGCAAAGGAAAATGCAAAGTGACTTTTTTTTTTTTGGACCAATGGCAAACAGCATAATCCTCCATACTGTTCCCTCTGGGAGCGATGCGATGAGATGAATGAACTGTTTGGATTTCAATCCGTTGAAATTAAGCCGAGGGAGGTTTTATTCTATTGATTTCTTCCACGAGCGCTCAGCTGGAGATGTACTTCTCAATGTCAGCTCTGACGAGTGAGCCAGATTAATGGTTTAGCCAGAAATCTTCAGGCCTTTATTAATTTCAAGTTGCCATAAGCCTTCTGTGAGGGCGCGCGGGCGTTGTGTTGTGAGAGGATGCTGCAAGCTTTGTGCGTTTGTCGTGTTGTATTGCAAACACATGATATCATATCCCCACCGAGAAAAAACACCTCAACTCACCTCAGCCCTGCACAACACTGGACACACACACACACACACACACACACACACACACACACACACACACACACACACACACACATACGTCATAAGAACCCCTGTAGTGTGGGATATTAGTCTTCAAATGACATATTTCCAGGATTAATTTCTTGAGCTTAATGGAGCACTTCACCCATTTTCAACCTTATCTTCATATAATTGGCCCTCACTAATGCTTATTATAAGATGGCACAATTTCCGCCGACTCACTCCGCGTCTAATTGGAACTCATGGGCAGTTCAGAAACCTGCATACCAATGACATCATTGATGGGAATTCTAAGCTCATGGAAATTACAGCCTTTCTCTTCCTGAAAGTTAGCATGCTGAAATAGAAGCCATTGTTTTTACAAGTTTGGAACCTTGTTTGAAATGACCAAACCTGCCTACCGATGATAGGCAGGTTTCTGAGCGGTCAAAAGGCCCTCCTCTGAGACATAAATGGCACCATCTTATAATGAGCACTAGTGAGGAGTCTGAGGACCAATTATATGAAGATAGGTTGAAAATGGGAGAAGTGGTCCTTTAAGCAGAGAGGAGCCTGGGTATTTATGGTAATTCTCACCATGTGAGGATTCGACTGAGGCTAATGTTTGGTTCATTAAGGGTCACATGCTGTCATTGCTCGGTCTGTCTTCACCGCTCTGTCTCCACCACATGAGTCAGACATGCTAACATGAGGGAGGCCAAAGGACAGAGCATCTGAAGTGTTCCATTAGATTGGGTGGATCAATGGGGGGTAGACAGTAAGGAGTATAATCTCAAGGTACAAATTCTCATTTATACCTACTTCCATTCGTTCCATCAATGATGGAAGCACGTTGTTCAGTTGTAGGAGACAGTTGAAAGGCCCATTTCCATCTGGGAGGATGGTAATGATGAGCTGATGTTTTTTTTCTTTCTCTCTCTCTTGTTTCATATGGTGCAATATGGTCGTGGTCTGCTGTCCACAATTATGGAGGTGGGAGGGTGGTTGTTGTTGCCTTGCTGCTGGGGATACTTATTGTAAAATTGCACGATTGGCCAAGGCTCCAAGAACAGTCAAAGATACTATTTGTTTTTTTTTATTTGTACCCAACCAAATCGTCCACCAACAGTTAAAGCGCAGCAAATAAGGGAAGGCCTTAAATAACAAAAATCAAACTTTACAAAAATATAGAATACGAACTTGACAGCAAACTAAACTAAAGAAAACAACCTATGAACTTAAGAAACTTAAACAGGCGACACCCTTAAACAACAGCTTGTTGCTCCAAGTCTAACTAAACTCACCATACCTGTAGCATGCCTGCCTTTTAACCAGGTGGGATAAACCAAGCACCATGAAAGTCATTTGTATCCATTATCTCAAACAAGGCAAACCAAGGCCCATGACTTAATCTACAATTACATAAATGCTTCTTAAACATAATGTCAATGAATACACTTCAATACATATTTCAGGCACCAAACACATACAAGCAAAATGCTAAATAACATTAACAAACACCCCTCCTCCTCTACAGTACTTGGCACGTTCCACCCCTTCTTAAACCAAATGGACTAGTCCTCCTGCTCTGTTTCGGCAGTTACAAGTCAGATTCAGAGGGTGCCAGTACTGCAGAGGAAAGACCAGGTGACACACAAACATTTCAGATCAGTTCTAATAAACAGTGTTTAAATGAACAACATACAGTTTGAACCCCTGAAGTCTGTGTTATAATCTACATTTGAATGAATACAGGTAAAAATCACATCATGCTACAAACGTCCCTTCCCACCTAGTGTGTCTATCTATGGGTGCATTTCTCCTTTCCGACATGTCGCCTTTCCGACGTTGACGAACCCTATACCTAACCCTAACCTTAACCGCACGCGGAAGCCGCTAGTCGGAGTGGTGAGATGTCGGAATGGAAGGAGCACCCCTCTATCTATAGGGCACGCGCTGCCCTGTGGCACTTATACTTATTATTATCTGGATCTTGTGACCATGTTTATGTTCTTGTTTATGTATGTTTGCTGTGTTTTAGAGTGGTTCTTAAACGCCAGTTGGCTGGCCCACCCTCCCATTAGCCAATTTTAATATAGGATTTGTTGTACAACGAGGGCTTAAGTGATTAATAGTGGGTAGAGCATACAGCTACATCCACCTTCCAATAATCCTAACCCTGAAGAGAAATAACCCAGCACACTGGGTATTTAGCCTCAGCAACGGACGAGTTTCAGCTAATCAGCCATCATCAGTGATGTCAAAGAGCCTAACCCTGAAATGATCCTATTCCTAACACTATTCCACCCACGGCTAAATGATCCAGCGAGTACCTTCTATTAATTTGTCATAGAGGAAGGAAATTCAAGGAAAGGAAGAGAAATACAGGTCATGCTTGGGCTGCATTTGCTCCCTAGGTTGTGCCGAATTGTAATTATGTAAATGCATGTTTGACTGAAAGAGAGCTGCAATACATGCCTTCTGGAGCAAAAAGGGAAGGGACAAAGACATAATCATTCGTGCCTTTGTTGTCCCAGCAGTTGGAGGGTTGCTTCGTAAGCAAAAGTCTAGTCTGAAGAGCAGGGTTCATTTCTGTAAGTGATGTCTCAGCCACAGAATGCTGGAATAAGAGTGTGGTTTTGCTGTGCTCTGTATAGGCGAATCCACAGACGCGCTTGCCTGTAGGCAGCCATAGCTGCGGTGTCAACGCTCCTACACCGCGACACCGCAGCAATGGCCGCCTACAGGCAGCTACAGGCAGCACGTCTGTGGATTCGTCTACCAGGAGCGTCATTTGGGGTCCAAGGGGATGACAATTGCCACCCCCTAGCGTTTGCATTTAACCTCAAATTCAGTTATTTTAAGCATATTTTCTCCACATCTGAATGCTGTTTGCAGATCGGCGCTGACTGCATCTCAATCCATGTCCATGTGACACGTGTAACCATACATTCATTAGCCACTTTCAACCTGGCGTCCTTGTTTTGGGTTTGTCATTGATTACAGTAGGCGAGCATCTTCCAAAATGTAAAAAGTGTTGGAAAAAAATGTAAAAAACATTCAGAAATATCAGATCTTTAAGCCCACAATGTCTCATGATGCAATGTGTTGTGATCTTACAGATAGGCTATTTTTGCTGTTTTGCAAATAGGGCTTAAATGATCACTTTCTTTTCTGAAATGACGCCCCTGACTTCTACTGTTCTGTTTTCCTTCTTCTTGCCCAATGTTTACCTCTGGCATGCCATATCAGCCATTCTCACTGTGAGCTCAGAACAAGAATTGCACTACACAGTAGAACATTCTGTCCTTGAAGGAAAAGCGCTCCAGAATATTGGTGTGGTTTTCTGCTTTGTATGCAATGTTGCAACCCATACAGCGAAAATAAAAAATGCAACACTTTTAGTACTTCAGAAATAGCTTAGTAGCTGTTTCAAAACAACGGCCAACAACTCAATTCAACATTTCCAGATTTATCCACACAAAAACGGTATTTTCTCCCACGCGGTGCAGTCCAAAATATTCTTCGCTGGGTTGGAATGTACAAAAGCACATTTATAGCAAAACTGAAACTAACCAGGAGAGTAATTCATGTTTTGAATTTCATGCGTCATGTTTTAAGTTTTGACACCGGTGGGCGTGCTGCAAATTAATAAAGGATCTCCTCTGCTTTGAACAGATTGCACACATCCAAAATGAATAATGTATTCCTGCTGGACATGTAGGGAAGGGAGTAGAGACATATGTTCGTCCGCAAACCGTCGAATATTGTCTGGGAATAATTGATGACTCCTTTTCATCTGTCTCTTCTCTCTCTCTCTCTCGTCTCTGGTTATGACACGGGGGTATATTCTGTGACTGCTTGTTTTAATATAATTTATTTTTAAAATTATTATTTATTTATATGTTATTATGAGTGACACCTGGGGTGTGGGGGGGGGGGTGCTCTCTGACTCTGCGATCGTGACTGTTAAGCAGTGGTGTAAAGTAACTAAGTACATTTACTCAAGTACTGTACAATTTTTACTTTACTTGAGTGTTTCCAATTGTCAGTACTTTTACTTCTACTTCACTACATCTCAGGTGCAACTTTAGTTAATACACGTTGTAGATTTAAATTATTACTCAACCACTTCAGCCCTACGTACATTTCAGCCATTTGAAAATAGCCGATCTACAAGCTCACAATGCGTCGCGAAGCGACGCATTGTGAGCTTGTAGATCTGCTATTTTCAAAAGATTTTTTGCCATTTTAGAGTCGTCACACTCTGTCGCTCTACCCTCTCCCCCCCCTCTCTCTCTTTCCCACCCTCCCTCTCTCTCTCTCTCTGGCTCTCTATCTCTCTCGCCCCCACAGGAATGCAGGTGTTGGAGTGGAACGGAGTTTCCCTGACTGGAAAGACCTACGAGGAGGTGCAGTGCATCACAGGACAGCCGTGTGCGGAGGTGGAGCTCTGCGTGAGACTGTGAGTCACGACGAGTCCCCCCCTTCTCTCTTTATATACCTCCTCCACCCACCCACCCTGAACCTCCCACGCACTCAGCAGTGATGCAGTGTTTCTCCACCTC
This sequence comes from Gymnoscopelus microlampas, assembly GCF_963454915.1. Classification (NCBI taxonomy): domain Eukaryota; kingdom Metazoa; phylum Chordata; class Actinopteri; order Myctophiformes; family Myctophidae; genus Gymnoscopelus; species Gymnoscopelus microlampas. The sequence goes on along the minus strand of NC_139943.1, from coordinate 45,318,036 downwards.
CATTATTATTGCTCCTACTCATTCCATTCCCTCTGCCTCGTGCCTGTTTCTCAACCAGCGGTCCATGGACCGCTAATATTGTCCATGGCATAGTTACGGATGGTCCATGCATAGGAAAATGTTTTAAAATGCACCCATATAAATATTGACTGTGGGGCTTAATAAACTTTGTTGCGTGCTGTGTTGCGCAGCAAAAATTGCAGCTCTACAAGCCCACAACGCTTGTAGATGGGCTGTTTTCAGTGTGCAACGTCTGCTTTAAGGTTATTAATGTTGAATATATTATATATATATTTTTTAAAATATGCTAGCTGTCCAGAGCTCAAAAAAGGCTTGAGAACCACAGACTGCCCTACCTCACTTACCAGTCATGTTAGTTATGATTGAAGCTATATTTGAGCTGTGTGTATGCATGTTGTTTACTATGTATCAAAACAGAGACCTGAATATGCTGTCCGAACTTGAGCACCCACAAGCCCTGGAGCACCACGTCCAGCTCAAAACTGGTATGCACACGGGATGTGAACTGTGTGTGTGTGTGTGTGTGTGTGAGTGAACCAAATATTAGAAAGGTGATGCATGACTGTTAACCTTTTAAGCCCAAATTGACACTTAGTCGCATGAAGGTGTCACATGGAAATAGCGTCTCTACAAGCTCACAATGCGCCGAGTTTGTAGATTCGCTATTTTCATTGTTTTGTTTTATTCTTTTCCTTTTGGACATTTTAGAAACATTTTGATTGTATACACTTTTTGTGTGTGTTTTTTTGCAGGTGGGCAACGATCCCCTGGCGTGGACCCTAACCAGCTGGCAGCCGAGCTGCAGAAGGTGTCCCAGCAGCAGGCCCCCGGTATGTCCGGGACAGGGGTCGGTGGTATGGGGGTTCTCTCTGCCTTGGAGCGCTCCGCCCTCCTCCACTCCGGCACAGGATCGGCGGCCTCCAGCGGCGTGCCGAGCCCCGGGCAACCGGCCTCCCCAGCCATAAACAAGAAACAGCGGCACAGCTCTAAGGTAGAGAGGCTTATTGGCTCCGTTCCATTTTTAGGGGGGAAGTGATTCAATTCAGTGACTATTTGTGGTTGTTTATCCGGAAGATAATCTACGGTCCCACTGTGAGAACAAACGCTGATAGCATACAGCCGTTTCATGGCTGCCGGGTTGATGCATGTACTTTCATAAATCTTCCAAAGAGACCCTTTATACGGTGTTGAGGTCCTTACGTATTATTTGAATCGGAAGTATCACTTTGAATGGGTGTGCTGTATGCTAGAGTTGGAACACACACACACACACACACACACACACACACACACACACACACACACACACACACACACACACACACACACACACACACACACACACACACACACACACACACACACACACACACACACACACAAATATAAATATATATATATATAGCACATCACACTCTGCTATACTGTATGGCTCTGTGTGTGATCTTACACACTGTTTGGCTGCTGCTGTCCCACCAATGGAACGATGTATAGAACCACGATCCATAAGGAGGTCAAGGTCAAATGGTGCTGCTGTAGTGTTAATCATGAAATATGACGGGCCAATTATAGTAGAACATGAAAATGATGTGCTGCGTGCGTGCGTGCGTGCGTGCGTGCGTGCGTGCGTGCGTGCGTGCGTGCGTGCGTGCGTGCGTGCGCGTGTGTGTGTGTGTGTGTGCGAGAGCGTATGTGTACGCGCACGCGTATGTGTGTGTTTGTGTGTGTGAGAGACAGAGAGAGAGAGAGAGAGAGAGAGAGAGAGAGTTATACTTGGAATGGTTTCCAGCAGGCTTTTTTTTATTGCCATGACATAGATTCAAATGCTTAATTTCATGCATTATTAGAGAAATCATCGGTAACCCTTGCTATGCATACCATTTCTATAATGCATTATAATCTACTTATAACACTGTATAATCATAGTTACAAGTAATCTAAATTATAATCACATTATAAAGCATTCTATAATGACTTATAAGGTCAAGCATAAATGCATTGTGATGTGCATATAACACTGTATACTTACAGCACACATAAGTGCTCATAATGCAATCATAATACATTATAAACCATTTTATAATGACACGTTCTATGCGTTATACTGTCATTATAAGTCACTATAGGTGATCTAAGCAGATTATAATACATATATAAGTATGTTTATAATGCATCATAGACATGGGATGCATAGCGAGCGTTACCAATGCGTTTTTACAATACCTGAATAGTTAATGAACCTTCCTAGAGTTCAGTCGAGTACTTTCTGGTCTGGACCGTCAAATCTCTCTTGAGGCTCATAGATGCAGTCAGAAAGCTGCACTCAGCATCTCCTCTACAGAGGCAGCACATTCATCTCTCACCTGCCAATATAATATTCTACAATTGACTAGAAGAAACAGTAATTGCCAAATCAGGCTAATGGCAGACACAGGGTTTGAACTTTTCTTTTAAGTTGAGCAGGCAGTCAGTCCGCACAGTATTTCTTCTTTTCTTTATTGAGTCACACAGAAGGAAGGCAGAGAGGGAGATGGCAGTAGGCTTACGTGTGGGTCCAACCAACAAGGTTATGGACAGCATGTCAGGGCTGCTTGTGCTTTGCTGTTGCTGTCTAGGTGTTTATGACATGCTATACAGCAAAAAAATCCTCTGTCTTTTAACATTGTGCCCTTTTGTGTTTTCCAGTCATCAGAAATGCTGAGGCCTCACCCCATCACTGGAGAAATACAGGTACAGAGCACAATCTCTTTCTCACCTTCAAAAAGCTGACTAGAGCGGAGTGTTTCTCAACCAGTGGGGCGAGAACCAAAGGGTGAGACGCTCTGACAGGGTTGTGAATAATGAACAACCCCTCCACTTCCCTGTCACGACCTCAAAATGTGGGTTCCTGTCAAAACCAGTTGAGAACCGCTGCTAAATAAATCAATAATCTTTTCGCTTATGAGCTTCCACATAGATTTGTATTCTTAGTGTGTTTCTTAAAGAACCGTGCAATGTGTTAAAGGAGAATTTCGCCCGACGTTTTTATTACCTTTCTTATGATGTTATGATATCCTAGGAGGAGTGGTGCAGTAGTGAAATTCCATAAACCCATAACTGGTCCGCCGCAGTTAAAAGCCCTCAGTCGGGCGCCGGAAGTGTCGCAAAAGCGCAACTTTACGGTGGGTGACATTCAAGAAACGCACGTTGCATAGTGTTGTGTCACTATGAACATCAGATCTCAGCAAAAAAAAAAGAAGCTATTGTAATAGCCGATTTAAAGCAAGCACCATAGGCGCAGGTTTTGAACTGCAGCGGACCAGTTATGAATTTATGACATTTCTTGACTGTACCACTCCTCGTAGGATATCATAACATCATAAGAAAGGTAATAAAAAACGTCGGGCGAAATTCTCCTTTAACCCCAGTGGTGCAGGGATAAAGCACTCGCCGGCCGCATTAGAGAATGGGATCCGGCTTGGCTGACTGCTCTATCGAACGGACTCGCTGTGTTCATGGGGGGAAAGCCGGCCGGGGATTGTGTTTTCCTTGTTGCTGCACTAGCTAGCGACTCCTACAGGCTAACGGGTCGGGCTGAAGCCCTCATTAGGATTCACCCTCCATCTCCGTCTGCTATGTATCCATCAGCTCCAGATCAACTACGACAGAAACCTGGGGAACCTGATCGTCCACGTCCTGCAGGCCAGGAACCTGGCGCAGAGAGATAACAACGGCTACTCTGACCCCTTCGTCAAGGTCTACCTGCTCCCCGGAAGAGGGTGAGCTTCTCCCCCCCTATTCCTGTCCTTCACTGTCTTGGTCTCTGTCTGTCTTTGCGTTAATTTCTGTGCGTCTGTCTCGTCCGCTGTCTCTCTCTCGCTGTCCCTTGTTTTTTACCCCCTCTGTGGATTGTGCTGTGGTGTATTGAATTAACTACTTAACCGGAGGTGAAGAGTGAGTCCTTGATTGAGTCTGAGCTAAGTAGCTAAGGAAACAAGGCAGTGAACGACTATGTGGCGGCTAATCATTGGATAAATCGGCAAATCACTGAGTGGATAATTAAATTACCGTCGATTTGCCGGCCAATCAACCTATCAAATCAGATGCTGAGACTTGTGGCGGTGTCATGAGGATGCAGAGATACACACATGACCATGCGTAGCCTACTCTATATTATAAGTCAGTGATTCCCGAACACACTGGACCAGTTTTACTGGGTTGCGACTCGCGAGGACATTTTATTTTGCCTTTCCTAAAATAATTTCCTTTGTCTTTCTATTTTGGGGGTTCAGATATATTTTCACAAATGTTACAAAAGAAAATAGTGAAAACAGCAGATCTACAAGCTCCAAGACGCATCGCGATGTGATCTGTTGTGATCTGGCTATTTGCACTATTTTTGAAGCAGGGCTAAAGTGATCGATTCATCATGTATTTTTTGTAAGTTTGGGTCCCGGAAAGACAACAGATTTCTCTTTGGGGTCTCGAACTGAGAACATTTGGGATCCCCCTGGTATAACTCCATCCATGCATAATATGTCAAGTGATGTATTCACTGAGCTTTGTTTTTGGTGTGGCATTGAAGTAAAGGCTCAGCCTGTAGGATTATCTCTCTTTAGCATCATCTCCCCAGTCGGGCACTCCCTCCCTACAAGCCCCTTACTTTCCCCTCTCCCTGAGACACTCGCGAATAGACCAGAGAACAGATCGATAAGGCCTCTATCTGCCCTGTAACAGTATCTGCTCTTAGCTAATGGCCCTATCAGAACTGTTTATGAGATCGTAGTCCCTTTCTCCCTCCTACGCCCTACTCCAGGGGCTTGGAAAATATAACCTCCCCTTTGTGATTGCTTTTGTTCATGTGTGCCGTTTCATTCGAGGAGAGATCTACGCATGTGCACATAAAACAACCTTGCTTTTAGAGCGTGCCGTGCACGGCCCCGACGCGTATCAGCACAGCTTTTGAATTTTAAGTCGTACTCTTTCATGTATCCCTTCTGGGAGGATTTTCTTCGTTTAACCCTTTAAGACCAGGAACGCATCTGTGTCATTTTTTGGATTTCTTTGGCTATTCAAAAATAGCAGATCTACAAGCTCATATATAGCACCGAGTGCTGCGCTATGAGCTTGTAGATTTGTTGCTTGTAGCTTGTAGAAAAATCTTGAACATTTTGTGCAAATATTTGAATATATATATTTTAAAGGGAACATTCGTAACTCAAATCTTTGCTTCTGGGGGGTCCCTGCCCTGGAACAACATATTTTGAAATGGGGGTCCACGGCCAAATACACTTTGGGGGTTTACAATTTTGGGGGTCTTGACATGAAAAAGTTTGAGCACCACTGATATTATAGCAACACAAAAACTGTAGGATTTAGAAGACATTTGTAGAATCCCCCAGAAGCAAAGATTTGAGTTACAAATGTTTGCTTTAAAAATGTATATATATTCAAATATTTGCACAAAGATTTGTACAAGCTCATAGTGTGGCACCGAGTGCCGCGCTATGAGCTCGTCGATCTAAGCCAAAGAAATCTTAAAAATGACACATTATTTTCCGGTATAAATGGGTTAAACCTCGCACCTCATACGGCGTTAAGGACGCAAGTCGGTGACGCACATCACAAAGACGACTTAACCCTTTTTTTAGGCTTCTATTCTTCACTGTCTTCCCTTTAGCCCCTTGGGTTCCTCTGACTGTTTTGTTTGTGTTTTTGCTTTCCTTGTTTGTGATAACTGCCCTCCTCTCCCACTTCTGGACTGAACCTCAGCCAAGTCATGGTTGTCCAGAATGCAAGGTAGTGTGGCGCTGCTCTTCCCTTTTAGTTGATCTCCCTCGTCCTTCACATCACTATATGACTCCAAAGTGTTTTCTTTTTTTTCCTCCGTTCCTTTCCCCGCCTTCATTATCTGTTAAATTTCACATCAACAAGAATGCGCTTATCACTGTTTTACTTTGTTTATTTTTGTCTGCTTCCCTCTTTTTCTCTTGACCTCTCCCTCTGTTCTCTCTGTGTCCTCCTTCTGTCTCTAATAATTCACGATTTTGTGCCTGCAGTGTTATAGCGAAATATGCTGGTGCGCTAAAACAGAGTGGGTGTTCAAATACTTTTGGAGTTAATTTTGGCATCGGATGTTAATTTTGGTTCATTGTTTTTTGTGTATTTTTAAATTTTGTTTGGCCTGAGAGTCCGATTTTACAAGCATCTACTTGAGTTATTATTTCATTGGATATGACACAGTGTTTTGACCAACCATGCCATGTGTTAGACAGGAAAGAGACATGCTGGAGAGTTATTATGGTCTCTAATGTTTTTTCCACTGTTATGACATCACAGCGCTGATAATAAGAGAAGGACCAAGTACGCCCAGAAGACGATGAACCCAGAATGGAACCAGACGGTCATCTACAAGAACATCCACCTGGAGCAGGTGCAGAATCACACACACGCACGCACACGCGCACGCACGCACGCATGCACGCACACACACACACACACACACACACACACACACACACACACACACACACACGCACACGCACGCACGCACACGCACGCAAACGCGCCACACACACACACACACACACACACACACACACACACACACACACACACACACACACACACACACACACACACACACACACACACACACACACACGTGTGCGCGCGCGAGCACACACACACACACACACACACACACACACACACACACACACACATGCTCGCACACACATGCTCACACACACGCACACACCATTTTACACAAATATAAAATTCTGTTCTACCCAATTACATAGTAAAACCATCAGTATTATACCTTTGTAACTGAGAGTTACATTAATACAGGATTTTATAGTGTGCCCAGGTATGCTGTAGGGAATTTTAAGTAAACACGGATGTCTTATTTTGGGACTTGGCTGGCATCCTGCTTACTGTCTGCCTGCTCAAAGCTGGGGGTGTTTTTTTGTGACGCCTTATCTCTTTTCCCAGTAGGCTACTGTGGCTAACAACCAACCTCTGCCGCGCCACAGGCAGAACGCTTCAAAACACGCAGCCTGGCTGCCAATCACTGAAGCAAAACAAAGGGAAAGACATTTGGAAAGTGTGTGTCTGTCTTGCCTGCGTGATCTGTGTGCACAAAACACAGAGACACCAATGCAACTAGCGTTGCAGATGAGCTCTGCATGGTGCAGCTATTGTTCAGAGCAGTGGTTCTCAAACTTTTTTGTGCCAAGGACCCCCAAGTTGATAAGTATTTGGCTGCGGACCCCCATCTGAAAATATGTTGTGCCATGGGGACCCCAAAAGCAAAGATTTGAGTTCAAAATGTTCGCCTTGCAACTAGTTATATTCTTACAGCGATTATAGATTACTTTTTCGATTAATCGATTTGTAATAATTAAATAGCTCTACTTAATACAGTGTCGCACAAAACTAGAAAAAATAGCACATCTACGTGCTCACAGCGTGTCACATTGCAATATCTTAAGTTGTGAGCTCTGCCATTTTGCCATTTAATTTAAATTTTGAAGGGTAAAAAGGGCGTCATTTTTAAAACATTGACTGCCAGGAATAATTAATTCATTCATCTACCTCTGCCAGCATTTTTTGAGTGGTGCCAACTACTCACAAGGATGTTTGCGGATGGCCTCAACATGTTTGTGTCTGGGTTCAACAGCCGCAGCTGATTGCAACACAAAGATGCAACCAGTTACACTAATTAAACACAAACAGGAGTGCAACACATGCGCATAATGAACTCATCAAAGGCACCACTCACTTCACACTGGGTGTGATTTTTACCTTATTTTGAAGATCCACAGAGACCCACGGAAAGCCACGATGTGAACACGGATGTAAACAAGGCTGTCTAGGGGGAGGGGGAGGGTCTCGTCTAGCCACCGGAACATTTTTTTTTTTAACGCAATCGTCCATTCTGTTGTAATGGGCAGTTGAATATGGCTCGTTTTCACCAGCACAAGAAGAAATCCGAGCTAGATGTGTTTTTCTACATCTCATAACATAGGAGTGGACGGAAGTGAATATTTTTGGGATGACGTCACATCCGTCCATTCCTTCTCTTGCAGTCAAGGGATCATTCATAGGTTGAGGAAGAGCGCGCTCTGGTGTAATCACTGAAAACACGATTTTTGTACGTATATATACGTCCTTGACAGGCAAGTGTTGGATTTGAAAGGACATGTATATATATACACGTCCTTGGCAGGCAATGTGTTAACTCAAATCGATATTTTTTTTATAATTTATCAAATTGATTAACTGTTGCACCCCTGAGCCAGTTTAGGCTAGTGTATTCAGCGGTTCCTCTGAGGCTATCCACTGTTAAGCACATCTCTCCGCTGGCCTGAGCAGCTGTTAAACGGCTGTGGGCATTGAGGCACTGCCTTAAACCAGCTTCCATCACCTCCTACACATTCCCATATAGAAATGTTCATATTGTTCTGTTGCAACCTATTTGATGTCTAGGAAAACATAGGAAGTTACACAACTAAGTTAGCCAAAACCTTTCAAAATGGCAAGGAATAGCTGCAGAAACACTTTAATAAGTTATAGAAAATGGATGAAAACAACTAAAATAGCAGCAAAATGGAAGCAGGGTCTCCCAAGGCCAAAATTAACAAAAGAACCCAACAACGCTCCTTAGATCTACAGGTTCAAACAGAAAAACAATGCTAAGCTCCCTAATGTATAACAAAAACAGGAGAAAAAGGCTGAGCAAAATAAAGGCAGACAGTGCTGATTCCTTGCTGTTACAGTAGACAAAGCCAATTCTACCAACTATTAGTCAGCAAAGTCACAGGAGGACTAAACAGAGCTGTATCAAAGTGCTAACCGAAACAACAAGAAAACAGCCTATAGCAAACAGCTCAGTGAAGAAAAAGGAGCAGTGTTTCTGAGCGTTAATGACAGAATTGCTTTCAGGTGTGGCGTGTGGGTCATTTGGCCACTCACATAGGGACGTAGAGCAAACACACAGCTGTAAACATACACACGCACGCACACGCCATCACATTACGTGAGGCAGATTAGCTGTCTCTCATACAGGCGCTTGCACAAACGCTCCGATGTCACTCTTCTCTCCCTATGCCTTCTCTTCTCCTCTCTCTGTCCAGTTGAAGAAAAAGACACTGGAGGTGACGGTGTGGGACTATGACAGAACCTCCTCCAACGACTTCTTGGGAGAAGTAAGTCCCCCGTGGTGTCTGAGTCACCGTGGTCCGGCTGTCACACGGCTGTTTAATATTCACCCCTCCCCAATGCCTTCGGCCTACTTTAACGTTTCAGAGACAAAACCTGTCTCTCTCTCTCTCTCTCTCTCTCTCTCTCTCTCTCTCTCTCTCTCTCTCTCTCTGTGTGTCAGGTGTTGATCGACCTGTCCAACACGACCCAGCTGGACAACACTCCTCGCTGGCTTCCTCTGAGGGAACAGAGTGAGACCATCGAACACAGCAGGGCCCACCACCCTGGGCAAGGCCCCCCGGGGTCCGGAGCGGGACAGGGCCATATGGGACAGGGTCCAGAGATGGGGCATGGGGGGCAGGGCATGATGGGACAGGGTCATCATGGACAGGGTGAGGAGGAGGGTCACGACGCCCCTATGAATTCTGTTATCAAGAGCAGGAGCCATGGAATCTTCCCTGACCCTGCCAAAGGTGAGGCGCACACCCCATTCCTCATGTTCCTTGGTGCTTTAACCCATAGACCATATTCACACGCCGGCCATATTGGAATTTAACATTGAAAGTGCCGCCACCCGGGGTGGCTACTTTCATTGACTTCATAGAAACATGGCCGCCGTGTGAATATGGTCTATTAAGACCGGGAACACATCTGTGTCATCTTTTGATTTATTTGGCTATTCAAAGAATAGCAGATCTACAAGCTCATAGCGCGGCACCGAGTGCCGCGCTATGAGCTTATAGATCTGCTATTTTTTTTAAATCGTGAAAATGTGTGCGGTTTCTTTTTTCTTTTTCTTTTTTACTTATGTTGCTATATGTATCAGTGGTTCTCAAACTTTTTCATGTCAAGGATCCCCACAATTATATGTATTTGGCCGTGGACCCCCGTCTGAAAATATTTAGTTCCAGGGACCCCAGGCCAGGAGCAAAGATTTGAGTAAAAAAGATATATATATTGAAAGATTTGCACACATTTTCAAGATTTTTTTCCCCTCAAAAATAGCAGAACTACAAGCTCAAAGCGCGGCACTCGGTGCCACGCTATGAGCTTGTAGATCTGCTATTTTTGAATAGCCCAAAGAAATCTTAATGTGAGACAGATGTGTTACCAACCTTAATGGTTTAATTGCCTGAGGAAATCAGGCTAGCAAGTTCAGTGTTCTAGCCTCTTTTATTATATCACTTCATAAAATACACAAAATACATTTTATAGACTTGCTGTTTACTACCTGAATAGTCTGTTTTGTGTTTGTCTCTTTTTATGGTCTTTTATTATGCTGCTCGCACACTTGTATCTTGTTTCTCGCATAATTTTTGTTTTGCGATGCAATGTGAGAGTGTGGACTATAGCCGACACCAACTAGGGACTCCTGAATCGCTGTCTTCCACACCTTCCTGTCTAGCGTCAGGGTCTTGAGCTCTACAGTGTTGTTAGCTAAGCTGTCGCGCTTTCCTTGCTGTGCCTTGGGTTGGCTCCCACAGTGTCAGTTTGCTTGCCTCCAGTTGCCTGGCGCAGTGCTGCCCTGCCAGCCTTATCCTTCTCTCTCTGACCTTGTCTGTGACCCGTGGTACTGTAAGTCCCCGTAGAGGTTCACGTTTCTGATGTGGTCCGCCCATGTGACACCTATAGTGCCATTCGTAGCATTCTTGTGTAGACGGCATCCAGGGCACCTTTCCTGCAGTACTGTGAGTGTCCATGTCTCTGCCCCATACAGCAGCACTGACTCCACTGTAACTGATTAGTTAATTATACATTATAAATATGAATTATTAATTTATATTATATAATATTTTTATATTTAATGCTGTGAGAAGCTTATCTCTGTTTTAAAAAGTGCTATACAATCAACGTTTATTATTATTATTATTATTAAAGGTAGGTGATATTTTTTGGTTAAAACAAAAAGTATTTTGTTAAAAGGTTAAAATACTATATTCTGATAGTAATCATTGCTATAGAGTGTTTGTTCAGTAACAGGAGTCTCCCTGTCTCTCCAGCTCTTTAATAAACAGAAAATACATTTTCCGGTAGGTGTCAAAATCTCAGCCAATCAGGAGAAAGTACCCATTTTTAAGCTTAATTTGCATAGTGTTCCAGTTCCAATTTTGTCTGCTAATTTCTTAGTGTCATCACTTCCAATTTCACTTGTTTAATCTGTATCCTGATTGAGTTCTCTGTCCTGGTTGGATAAAATTGGAAATGAAACTGAAACGAAAAATGCATTTTCTGTTTATTAAAGAGCTGGAGAGACAAGGAGACTCCTAATACTGAACAAACACTCTATAGCAATGAGTACTATCAGAATATAGAGCTATTTAACACTTATTTTAACCAAAGCAAATCACTTACCCTACCTTTAATCAATTTCCTAACCCTTCATTTAATTTCTACCATCTGTCTCAGTTCAGTTAGACGCTTTCTTCAGGAATAATCATTTATTGCAATGCTATTTCATTCAGTTTGTGTGTGACTCTGCTCCTGTGATACTACAGATTATCTGTGCATGCATGACACAGAATATCTGAGATCACAAAACCCCCCAGAAGCAGAGCATAAGATACAGACAGAGTTATTGCATAACATGAACCCTTTAAGGGCATAAATTAATATACAGATTAACATAGAATCCACAGAAACTTAGAATCCACAGAACAAACATACACAGCTATAACATCATACAACCCACTGAATCATAAATTTAACTTAGATGGCACGCCACAGGACGAGACTGGGGAGGTGGAGGGAATAGCTGAGACCAATAACAAATGGTGCATTTATATAGCGCTTTTATCCAAAGCGCTTTACATAGATTGTGCATTACATTCACCCATTCACACACCGATTGCGGAGGAAACAATGCAAGGCACCAACCTGCTCATCGGGAGCAATTAGGGGTCCAGCATCTTGCTCAAGGACACTTCAACACTAACTCTGGGGGACCCCGGGGATCGAACTGGGAACCTTGCAGATCCCATCCGGCCACTCTACCCCTGAGCCACTGCCGCCCCATATAATGAGCATGAAGAGTGAACAGTGTTAAATATACCGCATAAATGAACCATTTAGATTGAGGGCGTATGTGTGTGTGTTAGCTTGTTAGTGAATGGAAATGAAGGGAGAGGAGTGAGGTTGAACATGGAGAGACCATCTGACTGATGTGGGTGTATGTATGCATTACCTTATTAGCGAATGCAAATAGCGGGTAACCGGGGAGAGTGAGTGTGAATGTGTAGCAGCTACACTGCAGCCTATATCCCCTCCTGCCTGCCGTGCCTATACCTGAACTAACGCTGCGCTCAATTTTATTACATGCAGCAGTTTCTTTTTTCTCTGAATAATGACACCAATTCGTATGCTAAACTGCCGTTTAGCAAACGTTTGCTCGAGTGACAGAAGCTATAATTTGAGCGATAGGTGCTCAGTTGTCATAGAGATAGAGCCTGTTGTCATGGCGACAAACAAATACTGATGGCTTCTTGACTGCTGTAATTACACCCCGAGTGCATGTCATTTTACAGAAGCCATTTGGGACCAGAACACTGTGTGCCAATGCAAATTCTTCCAGCACTCTCCTCTTTTCTTTTGTAACATCGTCCTCAGTGGTGGAAAAAGTGCTCAAATGTTTTACTTAAAGAGCTGGTGCCATGCTTTTGCACTTTTTCTTCATTAAGCCCCCCGGGTGGTTTTATGGTGTTTTATGTCTTCTCTGACTATTTGGAGTTTCTTCCTGGAGGCTGAAACCTTGAGGGTCAAACGTGCCAATAGAGAAACAGTGCTTTAATGACATAGTAAAAACATACCCTCCCCCTCATTATCATAACACAACAGGTGTGGGCATGTGGAGGAGGAGGGACTAGGACAGGTGGGTGGTGCTAAGGTGGTGGAGGAGGTGCTAAGGTGAGAACCAGGTATACTTAATGAACTGGAGGCGTGTCCACATAAAAACATAATTTTAACAATTTCTGTACACTTTTTTTTTCCTTCCTCCTAGTATAACCATAATACCTGATGATCATGTTTTAGGGGGGGGGGGGAAATCACTGAAAATCACGGCACCCCGTCTTTAAGTAAAAGTATCAATACTACGATGTAGAAGTACTCTGTTACAAGTAAAAGGCCTGTGTTCAAAATGTTACTTGAGTAAAAGTACAAACGTTTTGGCATCAAAATATACTTAAAGTACCAAAAGTAAAAGTTGTTTGCAGAACTTGCAGATCTGCTTGAAAATAGCCGATCTGCAAGCTCACAACGCGTCGCATCGCGACGCGTTGTGAGCTTGTAGATCGGCTATTTTCAAATAGCCAATGTATAAAATAGGGCTAAAGTGGTTAATGTATGTTTCATAATTTCCAAATTGTACTTAACTCATTCACTGCCAGAATTATTTCTGGCCGCGTTTGAACACTGCCATATTTTTCATTGAAAAAAAAAAGTACTCAGGAGCCGAGATACAGAATTCTTAAGTTTTAAGTTAACAAGGAAGTGGATGGGAGTCTATATCTTCGAAAAATCATATCTCCTTGGTCTTTGGGTCAAAAAAAAAAAAAAAAATATTTTTAATTTTTTTAATTTTTTAAAAAGTCGTTTTAGTCGTTCTTGGCAGGCATGGCTTATGGACAAAAGTCGTTTTAGTCGTTCTAGGCAGTATATGAGTTAAGTAAATGTACTTAGTTACTTTCCACCACTGATCGTCCTCCCGGCAAACACACCCCTCTCTGCTCCCTCTCTTTCTCCTCCAGACATGCAGATGACCCCGCTGGAAAAGTCCCACAGCAGTCCAGGCAGCTCCAAGTCCTCCTCTGACGGCCAGCTGCGCTCGCACGGCCCCTCCCGCAGCCAGAGCAAGAGCAGTGTCACCCAGGCACACCTAGAGGACGCTGGGATTGCCATAGCCGCCGCCGAGGCCGCCGTGCAACAGTCCCGCCTCCAACCAAGTAAACCCCGCCCCTACCTGTGATAGATACACTTCCTGCAACATGCTTCCTCTCCTTTCTTTCGCATGCTATAGCTTTGTTTAAATCTCTTTGATAAAAAAACCTTGACCGACTGTCGCCCGCCCGCCCGCCCGCCCGTTCGTTCGCTCGCTCCTTAACACTTTTCCTACTTTACCTTTTGCTCTCCTCATATCGTTTCTTAGACCAGTGGTTTTCAACCCTTTTCATATCAAGGCCCATTATTTATTCAGCATTTGAGCCACGGATTTATCACCATTTGATGAGATTTAGCCTGTCGGACCCAAAACTTAGAATACCTATTTTGTTATCGTTGGATAAGATTTTGTCCACAATTCCATGCTGTATTGATGTTGGTGCCATAGCAGAGATAACAGGCCAACGTCAAAATAACAATTCTTCTACATGTAGCCCATCTCTAATCGTGTAGACTTATTGTAAATTAAGTAATGTAGATGTTCAACAATAATTGAACTCTTGAGAGCGTAAAATGAAACCAAATGGACCCGTAAGGGTCCATTTGGTTTCATTTTACGCTCTCAAGAGTTAAACATCTAATAAGGGTCCATTTGGTTACCAACTCTCCATCATTTAGCTGGGGACCACCTGGAACCCACTCAAGGACCACTGGTGGTCCCCGGACCACTCGTTGAGAACCACTGTCTTAGCGCACAACAACAGGGTGTTTTGATAGGTTAACCGTAGTTTTCTGTTTCCGGGGTCATGCCAGAGACTATAATAATGGGACCCAATCCCTCCCTGCTTGGCACTCAGCATGAAGGGTTGGTTTGGAGGTAAGTCCCTGTGACATAATAGCGTCATGTCCAGGAGGTGTACTTGTACTGTACATCAAGCTGACTCACGGTACAGAAACATGAGTCACATGGCTCGGCAAGGCTTACTTATTCTGTTTCCTACAATGGTGATTCATCTCAATAATAGAAAAGTTAGTGCATAAAACAACCCTGTGCAGTGACTGAGATCAGTTGTAAACGTCAAGGTATTGTAAACCTTGTCAAATCTTATAGTCTATGAATCACTTTTAAATCTGACATGACGGTACAGTAAATGCCTTTACTGACAACGTTTGTGAATTGTACGTTTGTTCCATAGATGTAATACATCTAAATAAAGTATATTAGTAAAGATTATGAAACAAAAACTTGGCTAGAAATACAAATACCATATGGTACACATAAATGTACTTATATCAGACTAGTATCACTCCATGGATTCGTCAGTACAGCCAAATGTGGAAAAACCCCAGCAGTGTCCTGGTAACTATAAATCCTAGGCTCCCCTTTTTTTGTTAACTGCCATCTAAAGGAAACAAAAAGTAATCTAAAGGGCTAGGCTGAATGTGGTTGCATTGTAATGTAATGCTGTGCTGCATACATCAGAGTGTACTACTGTCAGCCTAGACCTTTAGATATTGTTTTACCTTTAGGTGGAATAAAAAAGTAGGACACAGAGGTGTTAGTGTCTGCCAACAGATATACAAATCGGGAAGACACACACATTCACACACATTCACATCAGATTAATCAGCAGAGCCATGGAATAGATAGGGCCAGCTAAAAAACAATAGCGTCCCAGAAACCCAATTCCCCCCTCCCCTGTTCCCCATCCCCCCATTTCCTAGTGGACTGTGCATGTGGCGATCCCACACATACAGTATGGTTTGTACAGAACTCCAGTGTGGATCGCCAAACCCCCAGTATAGAAACCCAAGCTAGAATGTCAATCTTTAACACATACGTACCATTGGGCCAAATTAACACAAGTTCAACAATACCCCTTCAATGTTGATGCCCAACAAAAGGCCCGGTCTTTACTGCAGCTTGTTGCCTAAAAACATTGTCACGTCACCCCACTATGTCACCTGTGTGTGAGAGACGTTAAGCATCATCGTCACAGCATGTAGTCTCTGATTCCCCCGGCTACCAACCCCTGACCATTATGATGCTCTATAGTGCTCTGTGTGTGTGTGTGTGTGCATGTGTGTGACATAATGAACCCCTTAGAAGGAAACACACACACACACATGGATATTGAGACGTGCAGGTTTCCCTTCCCCACCTATACTCCTATATACTCCCCGTTCCCACACCCCTCAAAACACACGCGGTCTGAGACTGACAAATCAAACGAGGAAACGCATCAGACACACCATGGGGGTTCAAAGGGCGACAGGAAACTGAGCCTGACTCCTCGCTCAGCGGCCAGTGAGAGTAAAGACAGCCAGTCATCTGACGATGATGAGAGGAACAGAAGTGTCAAAGGGAAGGTGAGACCACAAAGCAGAAAATGGAATGCTAAATATGACTAATCCCAAATAATCATTAACACTTAACCCGTTAAGGCCCGAGTCCGATTCTTAAAATGTTTTCTAAATCCTAACAGTTTTTTGAAAAAAATATTAAAAATATTTTTTCACGATTTTTCAAAAATAGCAGATATACAAGCTCATAGCGCGGCACTCGGTGCCGCGCTATGAGCTTGTACGTAGATCTGCTATTTTTGAATAGCCAAAGCGTTCCAGGTCTTAATGGGTTAATGCAAATAAATCCCAATAAACTGACATCAAATAACCCCAAAGTATACACATATTGCTAATCAAATGTAACATAAGTCAGACATAACATAATAACAATATAACAACTAATTTCAGCACTTACTAAATCTTTTACGTTTCCTCTGTGTTGGCATTGTTTTTTAATCGTTATCACTTTTGTTTGCATTCTATCATCTTGTTTTGTCGTTGTTGTTTTTTCTAGATGAGGGTTTGCAATCTCTCGTCTTCAACAACTTCAGCCCTGCTGTAATTAGCTGGTTTTCTAAAAATTGGAATCGATCCATTATTACTGTCATTTTCAAGCATAATTATGTGAAGCAGTGGCTCTTTTGGTCTTGAAGGCAGAGAGTTTATCCAACCCTCAGTCTAGACAGAAACGATTCACACATGCAGTATGCCCCAAAAATCAATCACACTTATTCTGAGAATAACCCGACAGCTGCCAGAAAGCCAAGGACAAACGAAATGAAACCACATTTCAGCTGTGGCTTGAAATGGATGTCTTCTGGTGAATATTGTGGGCATCGTTGGAGGTTAATTCCTTTGCTAACTACTCGCCGACATTGATCTGTGCTCCTTCTGATGCTGACAGTGATGGTTGCGCAGGCGCGGTGTGAAGTGTTTCTGTCCTGTCTTTCTGTTGAATGTGCATCTGTGGTGTCAGTGGAGGATCTCTTAGATGCTGTTGCCCATGTAATCTCCAGGGCAGCGTGTCTATGTTCCCTTAGCCCTCTGTGAACCCTAACCCTAACCTCAAACCCCAACCCCAACTCTAACCCAATCTCCAACCCTATAACCCCAACAATAACCACACCCACAACTGCACCCCCAACTCTAACCCCAACCCCAACACCAACCCTGAGGGAACATACGGCTGACCCCGATCTCCTGCATCACGTTTGAGGACACACACACCACAAAAAATAAAATAAAAATAGCCTTTAATTTAATACACCTAAACACACACAGAAAGCATTGTGAGGCCATACACTATACCGTAGCATGATATAGGCTCTATTCACAGCAGCCATATTATGAAGACATTCACAGGTGTTACCAATGACACTAATGAAGGCTCTGTTCCATTTAGTCTAGCACAGTGGTTTCCACGACCCCCATAACTCTGAGAGTGTACAAATGGAACCAAAACATTTGGTTCCATTTGTACACTCTCAGAGTTACACACCTGTAAGGGGCCATTTGGAAGCCCATGAGGGTCCCTGGACCCCAACTGTAGACCCACTGGTGTAACAGACTCTGTTTGACCAGAATGGAACAGAGCCTTCATTAGTATCATTGGTAACACCTGTGAATGTCTTCATAATATGGCTGCTGTTGAGTAGAGCCTATTGATAAGAACATTCAGGACATGCCTTTTTCCCCTAACATGCCCAATGTTAAAGCCCATTTCTCTTACATCTCCTCCTCCTCCTCCCTCACCATGCTTTCTCTGCTCTGGTCACCCACAGGGCCAGGTCACAGGCTTGGCAACCTTTCAGGGTCCGTGGTGCTGTCTGCGCCCAGCCTGGTGGGAGACGGCTTCGACGGCGATGAGGGGGCAGGCACCGGAATGGACAGCGCCATTTTCCAAGTTCCACGGATGTAAGCTCAACACTTGTTTAGATTAGATTAGATCAACTTTATTTCAGACACAATATTGGGTACACAATATAAAACAAAAATACAAAAACAACAACACATAGACTGAGTACCAGACCGTTTACACTCCAATTAAGCCCATATCATTAAAAAACATGGAAGGAAAACCTTGTATCACTCTGTGCGATCTCTGTTAGGGCCATTATTAAAACATTATCTGACTCCATTGATCTGCACATGAATATATACAAAAAATGGTTTATATAGTATACCAGTATATACGATATATTATGTCTTTGACAATATGTACTGTACATGTATGGAGGAACTGTTCATCCCTCTGGGTAAACAGCTTTCACATGAAATCTACCGTGTTCTAATTTCCTCTCTATAGCGGTTCGACCATTTCCAACGGCAACGACAAGAGCGGACTAGGACCGCCCGACAATGAAGGCAAGTAGCATGGACAATTCTGATCAAGAATGCTGTTCTGAAAAGCTGGAGGCTTGTATAAAGGAGGAATGTGTGATATCCGGTTGTATTCCCCCATCTGCTGGCCATTCTCAATCATAACAGTTTTTTTTATCCGCAGTGATAAGCATCTTTCATGAAGACGCTTAAACACCTCTACACGTCCCTGTAGACATTATTATTCATCTCCTCTGTTGTGCTAAAGTGGTCAATTAAGTGCTTATTGTTGCCAAACAATAAATTTAAACTGCATAATGACTCCAAACTCGTCTTGCATAAAAGGCAAGACAAGTGGATGTCACACTATCCTCCCCTCTGTCATAACTGTATCTATGATTCATGTAGCCTGGGTGTCATGATGGCTCCCACCCAGCTCCGGTTTCACTCCATCACAAAGAGACAGAGACCATCCACAGCCAGGGAGAGGGGTCAGATGGTCATTGCCATGGTGCAAAACTAACTTCCAAACGAGATTCAGGCTTTTAGCCTGTCTTTAGCCCTTCAAATAATTTAACCACTATCAGATTAGATTAATAGACAGTTATTTCTGAACTGAGACCCTTTTGAAACTGGAGGGAGACGGGGAGAGAGAGAGAGAGAGAAAGAAAGAGAGAGAGACAGATATGCACCCTGACCTGGTTTCATTTTCGTGGAAGCCATGGATCAGCGATATGCAGTTGCTGAATAATTCAAAACCAGCAGAGGGGGAGTGCATGCATTTCCCATGCCTCCATACATACCTGCAGCCACGTGCACACGCAGGCACGTACAAACAAACACACAAATGCTCACACACACTATCTCTCTCTCTCTCATTCCTTCTTTGATATTCTCCAGGTGGTAAGACCCAGGTGATGGGGGAGATCAAGGTGGCTCTGAAGTATGAGGTGAAGACAGAGGGAGACCAGCTGGTGTTGGAGGTCCTCCAGTGCAGAAACATCACCTACAAATTCAAGAGTCCAGACCACCTGCCAGGTCAGCAGAAACATATGCGCGTGCATGTGTCCGTGTGCATGTGTTAGTGCATTTGAGTATCAATGAGAAACGCCAATCCCTCTTTCAACATGAATGTTTATGAAAGATTCACCACTTAGCCCAACAGTATATTGTACGATGACTTGCGAAAATAGCCTAAAAACAGGACTTTAAAAAACATTAATGTTCGCCTATAATGACATAAAGAGGTTGATTTTAGTGCATTTTGAGTCCAGCACATTTCTCCATTGAATCATGTTCTTTGAATTCCTCTGTCCTTCAGACCTGTACGTCAAACTGTACGTGGTGAATGTGGCCACCCAAAAGAGAGTCATCAAGAAGAAGACCCGCGTGTGTCGACATGACCGAGAGCCCTCCTTCAATGAGACATTCAGGTTCCCTCTTAACCCAACTGGACACTCCATACAGGTATGGCTCAATGTGTGGTGAGCTAAAAACTAGACTGAAGGCACTATAAGTGACAGGTGGTATGAGTAAAGGACAGTCCAGACAAAGAATCAAGAAGTCTTGAACTTGCAGAAATACAAGTAATTAGAAAGAAATACAAGAAATTATTATAATAATCAACACAGGAGGCAGTTGTGTGTGTGGGGGGGGTACATCATCGCACTTAACGTTTACCATTATTGTTGTTTTGAGCAATTAAATAGCAAATTAACCCACTTGGTTGAGGTTAGAAAATCCCAAACTATTATTATTAAATTCACTCGCAGAAAAAAAAAATCTGGTTCGCACTTCCTGTGAATGCCTGTGTCATTTTGGCAGGAGTGTAGAGGGCAGATACCGGCAGACACTCGTGACAAAAAATATAATATAGAGAAGTGGTCACACAATACATTTACAATATGTGGAGTGGTTAATGTGAGAAAAAATGTATAAATGTTGTATTGACAATGTTACACTGTGTGACTTGAAGTTCAAATTGACAGCTGTGTGCTTATGCCTGTGCTTGTCAGCTGCATTCAGCACAGCATAATTGTATTTGCTGCTCCACTATGTGAACCGACAAAGCACTGGTACGCAAACAGACAATATTGGACAGCAGTGGGATGATCAAATGATTGTATTCCACAGCTGTTTCTGGTCTCCAACGGGGGGAAGTTCATGAAGAAGACGCTGATCGGGGAGGCATACATCTGGTTGGACAAGGTGGACATGAGGAAGAGAGTGGTCAGCTGGCACAAACTGCTGGTCAGCTCCACTCTGACCAACCCCTGAGGAGCACGACAGGCCGGGTCGGTTCCGAGGTTCACCAGGCATCAACGAAAGGTCAAACCCAGACTGTTCCTGCTCAGATAATGTGATGATGACGTGATGAGAAGAAAAAAATGAAATGAAAGAAATGGTTGGAGTTGACTGATGGATGGACGAAAGCGCGTTGAGGTCCGTGTTATTTTGTACTTCCTCTGTTCATGATGAGTTTAGAAGGAGTAGATTACACTCCTGTATCCTGCTCAGGCTGACACTGCCAATGAATGCACACGTCCACCCCTTCCTCACCTTATGGAACCTCTGTTGGCTGTGGCCCCCGGCCTGTAGTATGCAAACACCGCAACAGGCATCAATACTGACTCGACAGCAACAACTCAACATGTTTCGCGCTTTGTCCATTCATACAGTGTGAGCCTTGTTCGTTTGTGCTGTGCCACTAGGCTAACATACATACACGTATAATGTCGTCAGAAGGGCATGATGTAAGTGGTAACAGGTTAATATCACAGAATCATGCATCTAACAAGACGAGATTGCATTTTCTTCATAAGAAAATTGTCGCTTTATTTTAACTCCCAGATGATGATGATTGTGGTTTATGTGGATTTTATCTGTGGTCTTGAAATATTGGATTGTGAAGGCATGCGTCATGTCTAACTGTATTATAGTCTTTTAAGTTTTATATAAAGATTCTATGTAGAGTGGAGCCAGAAAGCTGACAATGGCCATGGCATATGCAGGTGGCTATACAGCCAATGTACATTGTTTAGACTGTAGATCACACAGGCAAATATTATAGAACATATCAGAGACTTGCACTGTTACAGTGTGATATTTATATAAGATACAAAGTTATCAGAATAAATATATATATATATATACACAGAATATATATATAAACACAGATTATAAATATGCGCTGTCCTAGTCTACAGCCATTGTCTGTCATGTAGATTATATATCATGAAATATTCTCACTGAGGCTGTGGATGGTGCACTGACAATCCGCTAGGCTCCCTTTGTCTGGTCCAGGTTGTTAACGCTTGTCCTTTCAGCTGTTACGTGAATGTGGACCTACAGCGTGGAATCTTAAAGCTTGGTTTGGTCCATCATGGCGTCACAACACTAGACACTGAACAGGGCTTTGATTTTTGAAGGTCAGGTTCTTCGTTGCGAATCGCTGTCTCCCTGACACGCTGCGTTGTGAAGCAAGTATTGAAAGCAATGCGACCGGCTGTGTTTTGAGCTTTGAAGAGCAGATTCTCATCGGCCCCCAGAACCGTGACGCATGCCGAGTGTGACAAGCCACCTGCAGGATGACGAGATTTGGATAGAATTTCAATTTTCTCTTCAGTCTAAAGATTTTTAATCTCTAGACTGATAGGCTTGTGCAGAGTATGACTTGGTTTATTTCACTGAGGAATTGCTCTGATATTCTGGTTTGGAACGTGTCTGTAATTCAAACTTGTGTCACAACCACAGGCACTGTAGTGTAGATATCCCCCTGTTCTTGTCTGGCTCTCCGTTTTCTGTCTGCATTTTCATTGCCACGCCTAGTCTGTGGTTTATCTGAAATGTCAAAAAAAAAGAAAAGTAAGAAGAAAAAAAAGAAGAAGAACATGACATCAAAAGATCAGACGTCAGTTGTTATTATCAGTGAAACGTCTATCAGGTTATGGTGTCTACCTGGCTGTATGCTGTAGGCTCTCTATGCTGTTCTGTGTCTGTGACGCTTTGTTGCAGCACAGTGATCCAGCCTTCTTCACTGCCTGTGACCAAAGCTCTCTGACCCGCGGGGGGTTCAGTAGTCATATCGTTCAATACAGTGCAGAGGACCACTGTATTCCATACAGGGCTAGAGCTCTTTACTGACGTATAATGGGCTGCTCACGTATTCATCCGGCAATGAGTTCTGCCACCATATCAACCGTTATCAGAACATCGCCATCAGGGGCCCCTCTGATCGACAGTCAAATGTGTTTAGGCATATCACAGGGCATATGCAATTTCTTTTTAGAATCTGAGCGAATAGTCGAGGCAGCAAACACTGACCTCGAGTCAAGATGTCACTTGCGCTCTTATAGCAAAGACAAAAAAAAAAAGCAGTTGATTTTACAGGAAATTTATTTTGTTGTGCCAACGTTATTACAAACCCATCGGTTCTGTTTAAGTAATTCTATGCAACATAAATGTGTTTGAATGCATTTTGTTTTCTGAATTTAATGTTACATCTGTGAGCAAAGTCTGAAAATATGTATCTTATGGAAATCATTTGAATTTTTAATTTGTAAATCAAAGGAAAATATGAATTATAGCTATATACAGAGAGATTTTTTTATTCATTTGAAAATATGATGGTGTTAACAGCAGTTAACATGTACACCATGATTGTGCACTTTAGTATTACATTGTTTTTATTTTTCTTGTGTCGTTCGTGTCATGACATGCGAGTCCAGGTGTCTGTGTAAACGGAATTAGCTCTGTGTCCGTGGAAACTAATCAAATTGCGGTATAAGTGATGGGAGATGTAAATACCGTACATAACATTTCATATCTAAGTGGCAAAAAACTACAAAAAAAAAACAAGCAGAGACTTCCTGCCTTCATAAACACAATGCACAATCGCCCATTGCACACCACACACATAGTCTACAGTCTGTGTACAAACACACAGTATAAAATGCATCCTTTCAATGCCGCGGTCACCACTTGTGTTTCATGATAATTCTGTCAAGCAAAATTACTGTTTGTTCGGATCAACCGTTGCTTGTAATTGTGAAACCATTCATTTTTGTCGTTGCTCTGGGGGTTGGGGTGTATGTATGTATGTATGTGTGTGAATGTGACTTGAGTCATTTGATCTGTGTACATAACAGTATTTATTTTCTACAAAAGGTTGAATGTTTCTATTGTCCAAGGTTTGAGCATGTGAGTGTCAAAAGATTTAAAATAAAACAAAATCACAAAAGTGAAGTCTATAATTGTACAGCAATGCGTGTCTTTAGTCATGTAAAGGGGATTTGACTGTGTGATCAAACCGTGTGCTGTCAAACTGATGACCGTCTGTGCAACCATTTCGAGAAAAATGTCTGAAATAACACAAAAATGCGGAAAAAATACTATTCAACTTTCGATAGTTGTCTGAGTCCTTTCTGTTTTGGATGTTGCATGTTTCGTTGATGGTTTGTCAGTATATTTTGCTTCCAGATTATGTTTAAAAAGAGACAGAGTATGTATAGATTTATCTGTATGCTGACTGTATAGAGATATGCTTGTAAAATTGTCTTGTTTTTCACTCAGTGTAAAAACAAAGAATCCAATGTTATGGTTTTGTGGTTGTACACAGGATGTGTTCAGATATTATGCAAATTGTGCTGTAAAAAAACGGCTGTTTCCCCCAAGTCTAAAGAATAAATATAAAGAAGAGCTTCTATTCCACATGCTTGAGTGAGTTGGCTTCTGTTCTGTATACAACTTTAATTACAGCAGCTCAAGATACCTTTGAGATACTTTAACATTAAGACCTACATTTAACACAATTCTTACCTCATATCCGTTTGCTGATTTGGTTTGGAGCTGCATTGAGTGTCATTCTCAGACTGAACTGTTGGCATACCCTTTAAGGCATGGCTCTCCAGTCTAGCTGTCTATAAGAGGGTCTGTATGTCTGTGTGTCTGCCTGTCTGCCTGCCTGTCTGTCTGTGTCCGGAGCTAATCTCACAAACTGCTGGACCAATCAGAGCCAAATCCCTTGTGCACACCACCAGTAGGCAACAGTACAAGTACCTTCACTAAATTTTGTCCACATATTTTATACTTTAAAATATATATATATATATATTAGAACTGTCAAAAGACTAAACATTGTAATCAGATGAATCACAGTTTAGCTGTGATCATTATGATCAATTAATTAATAATAACTAATTAATAATACTGATGTTTATTAACAAGCCTACTTACTTACAGTAGTGAGAATCGAAGAGAGCAGGGAATATGCGTGCGTGCGTCTGCATCTCAGTAAAGTAATACAGTCATTGGATACTATTTGATGAACTTTTGAAATTATATTTACATCATAGCACACACATGCATGCAAGCACACACACACACACACACACACACACACACACACACACACACACACACACACACACACACACACACACACACACACACACACACACACACACACACACACACACACACACACACACACACACACACACACACACACACACAGCGACAGGATTAGAACTGCATTTGAACACCTCCCTGACAAGCTCCAAAGAGACATTTCTTCTCCTTCACTTCCCATCTAGGGCGTCACAGCTCCCGAGAAAGCCAACACCTATCACGCAGACACTGTAGATGTGTCTTTAACAAATATGTTAATCATGTATTTTCTTTCTTTCTTTTGGGCACATTCACATGAACTGTGAATTATTGGTGAGGAATGACTGGTGTTATGTTACACAAAGCATACTATTAGTACTCAAATGTTTTACTTAAGTAAAAGTATCAATACTGCAATGTAGAAGTACCTCTGTTACAAGTAAAAGTCTGGTGTTACAGAATATGATACCAATACAAAAGTATTGGTATCAAAATGTACTTAAAGTACCAAAAGTAAAAGTACTGAAATGTTTGACAATAGCCAAATAGCGATATGACGCGGTGTGAGCTTGTAGATCTGCTATTTTCAAATAGCCTATGTATAAAAAAGGGCTAAAGTGGTTAATGTATGTTTTATAATGTAATAATGTATATCTGCAAAGTAACTAGTAACTAAAGTGTTCAAATAGTTGTAGTGGACTAAATGTACAATATTTGCCCATGAGATGTAGTGGAGTAGAAGTAAAAGTATTGGAAATTGGAAATACCAAAGTAATGTACAAATACCTCAAAATTGTACTTAAGTACAGTACTTGAGTACATACTTACCGTAGTTACTTTCCACCACTGGTTATGTTACACAAAGCATACTGTAGTCATCTCCATACTATGTATAGGAGTAACTCAATGCTGCTCAAATGGAACAGAATGCCTAATGACTCATGTTTGGTTACAGAGTAGAGACAGAGACATTACTGCCTGACACAACATCGCAACCTGAGACCGATCCATCCAGACCAACAAAATCAACACAATGAAACAGACACATTTATATTACTCAAGTCACCTGGTTTTCTATATTAGGGTCAGTTGATATCGTATTCGGGAGAACACAACAGTGTGAAGCACTGAATGATATATTGTGTTATCATCTGTGCTGCTAGCAGTAGTGTGACAGAAGTCGCCAAAGTCACCAGAATGGTAATTGTGCAAATTGGTTCTAATTAACTGTCTGGAAATCATGCAATATGGAATTTAGTGTTGTGCTTTTTAGTGTATTGGACCCTAGTACCAAAAATGACCCATATTAGATGAAAGGTGATTAAAATAAGGAAGTTGTGTGCGTTTTTCACTATTAAAAATCATTATAATTGGTCCTTAAAATAAGTAAGTAAGTAAGTAGGTCAGAGACGTATCAGCCGAGAACACAGGCATCTAACCCCGTTTCAATGCGCTAGACCCCTGGGAGATGGAGCGCAACACCCACCATCAGCTCTCAGCAGGCTACTTACCTAAGCCATGCTACTCATACACTGAGTAGGCAGTGCCCGGGTTCGAGCCCAGCAGGACCTTGCACAACAAAGGCAAGTGCTCTAGCAACTGAGATTACCCAGGCACTGGATCCTTAAAATCATGATTTAATGTCTAATGATTCATTTATTGCATTCATATTTTGCATTAAGAAAATGTATAGGTCATTTTTGACCCACTTATACATCCATGGATTAATAATAACCATTGAGAGACATGTAATCCCACAAGTAAAATTCGGTTTCGGCTTCACCCAGCTGATGGCTTCTCAGATCACCAGATGGGCACTCGTTGGGGGTGCGGTTAGGGGGGCTTTTAGGAGTTAGGTGTATTACGACAAGGACACTTCGACACGTAATGGGTGGACCACAGGGCGAACCGGTGACCTCCTAATTACCAGAGGGCCTCTCTACCCACTAAGCTACGGCTTCCATGGCCTCCATCTTTTATTGGACAGGTTTGTCTGGTGCTCTTTACATGGCTGCTTATGGCCCACAACGTCTTGGTAACCCACACAGTTCATTCCACTTACCTGGAAACTCGAGGCTTCAATTAGCAGAAGTACAGTAAGGGTATTTGTCAGGCCAAACCACAAATGATCACTGCGACTAGTGGAGCTTGCTGATTGACCTGGATCAACATGAAACATTTTGAATTTTTGTCATCAGTAAGTTTAATCGATTAAGACCGGGAACGCATCTGTGTCATTTTTAGATTTCTTTGGCTATATTAAAAAATAGCAGATATACAAGCTCATAGCGCGGCACCGAGTGCCACGCTACGAGCTTGTAGATCTGCTATTTTTTGAAAAATCGTGAACATTAAATGTGCAAATATTTGATTTTTTTTTTAGCCTTTTTAGGAAATTACAGACTGTGTTGTGTACTGGACAATAGTCCTAACATCCGACTATTTCTTTCACATTATATTATTATTAATTCCACTTTGTTTCATCAAATTATTTTTTTCAGTGTTATCATGCTAAAATATCTTCTTTTTCATGTTACCAGTGTGACTTTCACATTCAGTTGAAGCAGTGACCTTTCCTTGTAACTACAACTTACAACCTCCAGATGGCAGTATCCTCTATCCAATAACAATGAGGGCCATTACAACTAACTTCAAGCCAAAGATGATTACATGTATTATAACTTGTGTGCTATGGTCATAATTTTACTGTACTGTATGTCTGTCTTTGGTCTCCTATTTTGCAAATGTTCCTCTATAAAAATCCAATTCAGCAGCTTCACGTAAAAGCAGCCTTTCTCTCAAAGTTGACAGGGATTTGAAACTACAAAATGTCAAGGGGTCTCAAGAAAACAGATGGATTCATTCTGAAATAATGTCTTCCCATGCCCTCCTGTGAGGTGTTGCAGTACAGACATTAATCTGACACCTCCTCCTGGTTGTATAGGAGATGTTCCCCACTTTGTGAGAAAGGTATTATCCTCCCCTCCATCTTTTCAGCACTTCTTCTCCCTTGGTGGAAAAAGTACTCAATTTTTTTACTCAAGTAAAAGTACCAATACTGCAATATGGAAAAGGAAAAGTCCAGAATTCAAAATGTATTTGAGTAAGTAAGTACTCAAATACAGTACTTACTATCAAATAATAGTAAGTACAAAGGTATTGGTATCAAAATGTACTTAAAGATCTACAAGCTCTCAGATCTACAAGCTCACAACGTGTCGCGACGCGACGCGTTGTGAGCTTGTAGATCGGCTATTTTCAAATAGCCTATACATAAAATAGGGCTAAAGTGGTTAATGTATGTTTCATAATATCATAATTTGTATCTAAAAAGTAACTAGTAACTAAAGCTTTCAAATAATTGTAGTGGAGTAAAAGTACAATATTTGCCTCTGAGATGTAGTGGAGTAGAAGTAAAACTATAGACAATTGGAAATACTCCAGTAAAGTACAAATACCTCAAAATTTTACTTAAGTAAATGTACTTAATTACTTTCCACCACTGCCCTTCTCCTATACCTCTCCCTCTCTCTCTCTCTCTCTCTCTCTCTCTCTCTCTCTCTCTCTCTCAACCCTCACACGTCTCACACAAGGTGTTGGGTCCCTCGTGGAGGACGGGGAGAGGAGAGAGAGAGAAGGAGTGAAAGGTATAAATCACGACATGGAAGGGGGCGGGGGGGGGGGTGTGATGTGGGGGGATAAAAAACAGAAAGAGGGAGCGTGAGCAACAGTGAGAGTGGTGTGAGGGGGGCGGGGGGGTAGGGGGGGGGGGCGAGGGAAACAAAGAGAGAGGGGAGGGCGAGAGGACAGGCGAGATGGTGTGTGGTTGCCAGGCAACGATTGATAACCAAATCCCCAAGCATCCCGCTTGTACCACCCTGCCCTTCCTCCAGGTCTCTATTATGTATACACACACACACACACACACACACACACACACACACACACACACACACACACACACACACACACACACACACACACACACACACACACACACTGCAGGTTTATGCACTCATTAGCTCGTTATGCAATCATTTCGGCATTGATGCACTTTGGTGTAAATTGAAATGATAAGATAAGCACACGGTTTTATCTCTCTGCGTTCTCAAGAGAGCCGGGTTCTGCAACATGCATAGCGACTCAGCCTTGACAGCGTTTAAAGTATTATTAGGATTTGTTTTTACACTGTAGGCTACTAGGCCCCCTCGCTCTCCTCATATAGGGCTCTCCAGATTCTACCATTGGAAGTGTGAAATCAATAAGGCTATCACCCAAGCACCGTGGTTCCCCAGTGTGGAGCGGTTTCCTCTGCTTGCTGTCACTCAGCCTGTCAGCAGGATTGATAGTGATTGACAAAGAGTGTCCCATCAAAGCCAGTAAATTTTCCCTTCACTCTCTGGGCCGTGTAGGCTGAAGGCTCTGCATCTGTATTCTATGAGTGTACAACGCCTCGTATAGTCTGGAGGCTTCTGGTCAGACCCTGCCTATATAGGCAGGTGTTTTTCTATCAT
The DNA here is from genome assembly GCF_963454915.1 of Gymnoscopelus microlampas. Classification (NCBI taxonomy): domain Eukaryota; kingdom Metazoa; phylum Chordata; class Actinopteri; order Myctophiformes; family Myctophidae; genus Gymnoscopelus; species Gymnoscopelus microlampas. The sequence goes on along the minus strand of NC_139943.1, from coordinate 45,288,391 downwards.
GGGGAGGGGAAATACGTTTTGTAGACTCCCATATGCTCAAGAGACACAGAGAAAGAGATGAGAGGGAGAAAGAGAGAGAGAGAGAGAGAGAGAGAGAGAGAGAGAGAGAGAGAGAGAGAGAGAGAGAGAAAGTAAGTAAGGGAAATACAGAAATGTAGTAGACAGTACTGAGGTAGGGTGTGTGACAGAGGGAGACAGCGAACGAGATACATAGGACAGACAGACAGACAGACAGACAGACAGACAGACAGACAGACAGAGATACAGACAGAGATATACACACACACACACACACACACACACACACACACACACACACACACACACACACACACACACACACACACACACACACACACACACACACACACACACACACAGAGAGAGAGAGAGAGAGAGAGAGAGAGAGAGAGAGAGAGAGAGAGAGACACAGAGAGAGAGAGAGAGAAAGTGAGGGAAATACAGAGAGATAGTACACACACAGGACACAGGGTGTGTGTGGCAGAGGGAGAGACAGCGAAAGAGATAAAGATAGGAGAGACAGACAGACAGACAGACAGACAGACACACACACAGAGAGAGAGAGAGAGAGAGAGAGAGAGAGAGAGAGAGAGAGAGAGAGAGAGACTGAAATAGCCACACACAGTACCTGTTAGAGCGTGGATGTCTGTTGATCACATTAGAGGCGTCAGGTTCGGTTAAATCTCGCAGAGTGACACGCTACTCACGGCGCGTGGCGGACGGACCGGCTGCGGACCACCGGCTCTGATTCTCATTCATCAGCGAAGGAGGGGAGTAGAAGGAGCAGTCAGTACATGTTTTGGTGGTTGGGGGGGAATTTCCCTGCTTTCACGATGGATACCTGCAGGATCCAGACCTTGGTGGTGTTGGTCCTGTTGTGGCAGGACGGGTCATCGCAGTTCCCCACGCAGCTCATGTAAGTACATTAAAGCTCTAATCCGCACTTCTTTGAGCGTGTGCTTAAAAAAGGTTGGCAAGACTCTTTAATCTCTCAATTCTCACGTGCTCGCGGCTCCTCGCCGTTTGAGCACAACATGATTACATGATGTAGGGCTGGGACTGGGAGGATTGGGAGTGTGATCGTGGGAGAGAGGGGGGGGGGGGGGGGCGTTTCATCATGAATGGCATCATTAAACTGGTTTTCATTTGCAAATGAGATTGACAAGTGACAGCATCTGATCTAATGCTTCTTCTTCTCACACGCCTTCACACACGGGGGTTAATTTTAGTTCACCAATCAGCGCAGAGATTCCTCTGTGCCTGGGAGATGGGCGACTGTCGCTTTTCAGTGCTTTATAGTGCTGGATAATCAACTTGTTGGGGGAAAAGTGTTAAAGAAACACAAGAGAACATAAAATCAAACCAATAGGCTCTATTCACAGCAGCCATATTATGAAGAAATGCACAGGTGTTACTAATGATAGTAATGAAGGCTCTGTTCCATTCTGGTCAAACAGAGTCAGGTGCTGATGTTGTGCATGTTGGCCCACTGGAAACACTCTGCTACACCAGTGGGTCTAAAGTTGGGGTCCAGGGACCATGGGCTTCCAAATGGCCCCTTGCGGGTGTTACGGGTCCATTTGGTTCCATTTGTACACTCTCAGAGTTATGGGGGTCGTGGAAACCACTGTGCTACACTAAATGGAACAGAGCCTTCATTAGTATCATTGGTGATAATATGGCTGCTGTGCATAGAGCCTATTGATTAAGTCAGTTGCATTGCTGTGAACTTGATATTTGTTTATTTGTTAGGATCCCCATTAGCTGTGCCCTAAATTATTATTTTAGGACGAATTGTCAAATGATATTTAGAAAGAGTCAAACATTTTGAAAATTGCAGATCTACAAGCTCACAAAACGCGTCTCCTTGTGAGCTTGTAGATGGGCTATTTTCACAATATTTATCTGTGGAACGAGTTAAACTAAATGTAATGCTGCCCCAACTCCTACATGCCAATTGCTTGTCAGGGTGGGGGGTCCCCAGTTCAAATATGATTATTTTGGGGGGTCGCGGCCTAAAAAGGTTGAGAACCCCTGCCCCAAAGCAGCTGGTTCTCAAACTCTTTCGTGCCAAAGACCCCTAAATTGATATGTATCAATTATGTCGCTGCGGACCCCCACCTGAAAATATGTTGTGTTCATTTTTTTTGCCTTTTAACAAAAAAGATTTATAGATTTGCACACCTTTTCAACATTTTTCAAAAATAGCAGATCTACAATAAGCTTGCTGGCACTATGTGCTTGAAGATCTGCTATTTTTGAATAGCCAAAGTATAAAATATGGATAAAGGGGTTCAAATGATTGTGACGCTTTATTAACACATTTTGCTGGGGACCCCCTGGTGTCCTCCTAAGGACCCCGGGGGGTCCCCGGACCCCACTTTGAGAACCAATGCCCTAAAGCACAGCTAGTCTTCTGGGGTCCACAACAATACATACATTTAAAAACATACATTTGAAAAACAAAACAAAGAAAAAGTACATTAAACGTTATAGTCCATATACAAAATCATTTTATGAACACAAATATGGATATAGGCTCTATGCACAGCAGCCATATTATCACTTCCTTCACAGGTGTTACCAATGATACTAATGAAGGCTCAGTTCCATTTAGTCTAGCACAGTGGTTTCCACGAGCCCCATAACTCTGAGAGTGTACAAATGGAACCAAATGGACCCTTTGGTTCCATTTGTACACTCTCAGAGTTACACACCTGTAAGGGGCCATTTTGAAGCCCATGAGGGTCCCTGGACCCCAACTGTAGACCCACTGGTGTAACAGAGTGTTTCCAGTGAGCCAACATGCACAATATCAGCACCGTGACTCTGTTTGTCCAGAATGGAACAGAGCCTTCATTAGTATCATTGGTAACACCTGTGAATGTCTTCATAATATGGCTGCTGTGAATAGAGCCTGTTGTCTAAACAGAATAGACTATCTAGTCATCATTTGCCTTTGTTGCTGTTTTCTAAAAAACATCATAATGGCTAGTTGTGACGTTCCAATTAATATTTTGTTGTTTGTTCTTATTCAAGTTGACTAGTTCCTTTGCAACACACCAATGCCTGATGTCACTGACAACACTGTGGTCGACCTCATTATTATTTATTCCTCAAAGAATAACAAAGCATAAAAGCAAAGGAAGAAAAACAGCAACAAAAACAAATCAACAACAACAGGGCAATGGGCAAAATATGGCAGTGACATTTGCTGTATCCAGTTGAACCGGGTTTGAAGAGACTTCACACCGGAGATTCATTCAATCCATAAAATAAGTTGCACATCTTGTGTGTGTGTGTGTGTGTGTGTGTGTGTGTGTGTGTGTGTGTGTGTGTGTGTGTGTGTGTGTGTGTGTGTGTGTGTGTGTGTGTCTGTGTGTCTGTGTGTGTGCGCGTCTCTCTCTCTCTCTCTCTCTCTCTCTCTCTCTCTCTCTCTCTCTCTCTCTCTCTCTCTCTCTCTCTCTCTCTCTCTCTCTCTCTTTCCATTGCGAAATCCTACCGAGTGCATTCGGTGACTATAATTCATTTATTATACAGGAATGAACCCATACTAGTTAACATTTTAGCACAACTGTGGTATGATAATATATATCAGACTCAAAATGAATTGCATTTGATTAAACAGTAGGCCTAACAGACAGCCAGCAAGAAGTCTATAGGTGTGGTGAGGTAACAACAATATAAGGTTCTGCTTTACTAAGAACAGACTGCATGCTGTCATATGGTGCCAGATGCAGTGGGGGAAAGGGTGTTTTATAGACTTCAATAATTACAGACAGTTTTAAAATTAATGATTATCGTTCACAGTTTTGATGCAGGTGATAATTATACACTTGGCAGGTGTATTTGAATCATGCAAATGGACCAAAACAAACTTACTGCCTAACTGGAACAGGCATTATTCAGCAACTTCAACTGATTTGCTACTGATTTCAAGCAGACTACCAGAAACGATCCATGATATGATATGAAAATAAATGTCCCAGTTAAAAAGCTGATTTTAGGGAGGTATAGGTACACAGTGAAATCCTCAGTGTAAATATAATGATTTGTAACTCAGAGAGTTAAATGAACACTCAGGATTTTACTGTGTAATAGAGAAATGTCCGCTTTCACTCATCCTAAGGACCCATTTTGTTACAGCTATTACTCTGGGTTGAACCAGTCATTTGATTACGAGAGAGAGAGAGAGAGAGGGGAGAGAGAGAGAGAGAGAGAGAGAGAGAGAGAGAGAGAGAGAGAGAGAGAGAGAGAGAGAGAGAGAGAGAGAGAGAGAGAGAGAGAGAGAGAGAGAGAGAGAGAGAGAGAGAGAGAGAGAGAGAGAGAGAGATCAAATATTCTGTTTTCTGATCTAACTTAACAGTTTTTCTAAAATCAGTTTTTGTTTCAGGTCAGTGTATTTCACTTCCCATATTACCTGCTGTATGCTACGCTATTTTAATTTGTGAAAAGTCGTGTATAGACATTTTTGTATGCAGAATCTAGTTCAACCCAGCGGTGCCTAGAAAGCGGACTTTAAACAGATGATGATGATGTCATGTTTCATTTAATTACTTTACTTTGTGATTACAACTTTGCAATTAAAAACTAACATCTTTTCAATCTTGACATTATAATATTACAGCATTGGCTGTTGATTTTACAGTATACAGCATACTTAGAATAAGACAATACATACCAAAATACAATACATACATATCATGCAATGTATGATACTGATATATTATTTATATATTTGTTTTATTTAGGCTGTTACAGTAAAAAGATGAATATTGAAAACTGAATTACAGGCTAGGTTCTTGTATGTACAGTAACTAGAAGTTCGGGCGCGAGTGCCCCCGACGACCGGCTGATGGTCTGCTAGTCGACTCAGCGCCGTTCGAGTTATGTTGTGATAGGCACAGAATCGTAAATGATGTTGTGGGGACTGCGTTTGCCCCTCTGTGGTTTGCCCCAACTGCCACTAGCTGCACTAACATAGCCCGCCAGCCCGCCCCCTCAGGCTCGCCCCCTTGTGCTTCGCGCGCGTGTCTGTGTGTGCGCGTGTGCATGCATGTTTGCGTGTGTGGTGTGGGACTCATGTCTGCCTTTTATTGCCCTCTAGCGTTGGTTCTACAGAATTGCCTGGGGGGCGGACGGGCGGTGAAAATAAGAGCTTCTTTTCCATTCTCCCTGGAATGCCAATCTCCCTGTAACATATATATATATATATATATATATATATATGGTGCAGTCAGAATCTTACTGGAACAACGGAACGTCCCTGGTCTACGATCAAATCTTACCAGATCCTCCTCAGTACACTTCTCACTGTCTCCCACACAATGTCCCTTTGGCTTGAAGATGAAACATAAAGGGCAGTGTGCTGTGCTTCCTATTTTCCTTTTTGGGAAATTAAAAGAATGCTGTGCTGGTCAGAGCTTGGTGTCAGATGGCCTTCTACTACACGTAAGGCACATCTCTACAGTGGTGTAAAGTAACTAAGTACATTTACTCAAGTACTGTACTTCAGTACAATTCTGAGGTATTTTTTACTTTACTGAAGTATTTCCAGTTTCCAGTACTTTTACTTCTACTCCACTACATCTCAGAGGCAAATATTGTACCTTTTACTCCACTACAATTATTTGAAAAGTTACTAGTTACGTTGTATATTTTGATTATTGTTACAAAACATACATTAACCACTTCAGCCCTATATATATATATATATATCGGCCATTTGAAAATAGCTGATCTACAAGTTGTGAGCTGGTAGATCTGCTATTTTCAAAAGATTTCTATACATTTCATACATTTGAAAACTTGTGAAATGGGACATTTCTTTCTACTTTTGGTTAAGTAAGTACATATTGATACCAATACTTTTGTACTTTTACTCAAGTACATTTTTATTTCAGGACTGTTACTTGTAAAAGAGTATGTCTACATTGCAGTATTGATACTTTTACTACAGTAAGAAATGTGAGTACTTTTTCAACCACTGCTTCTCTGCTTCTTTGGTAAGTAGGACAGGCTGAATCATGCAATAATGATCATGCAGTGTGTTAATGTCACCTAGTACTGTATGTGAATATTAAAAGGGTAACTTCGCTGATATTTAAAGGAGTAGTTCACCCCAAAAAATGACTTATTTTATATCATTTACACACCCCATGAAGCCTTGAATTCATGGAGATTTGTTTTGTTTTTGTTGCATTCCTAAGCCAAATTATTGGCTTAGGAATGCAACAAAAACATATATATATTTTTTTTTTGTGAACTTTAATACATCCTGGCTGCGATTTTCCTGCCCAAGTTTTGGGGAGGCACACAGAACGCATCGAGAAGTGTTGTGTCTCACTCTCATTTTCACTGTCGAAAGTAGGACTTAGACTACATTAAATATGGGCCCTTTTAACCATTCATATCCTATACTTTGTTCACCAGCATCCCCCAGGGGTCTGCCCTAGTTTTTCCCCCCCATCTACACCAAATGTTTTTTGCCAATAATAGATGATCTACAAGCTCACAACATGATGTCCCATTGCGACTCATGAGTTTGTAGATTGTCTATTTTCACCGAATGTTCACCCCATAGAGATGCTAGGGTTCATGTGATTAAGCTATGAGTCCTCTGCTATATAAAAGGCTATGTTCTGCAACCTTATCGTATCTTATATTAATTGGTGAGCTGTGTTGTGTGTTTGTGTGTTTTGGTTGTCAGTAGAGCTGTCACGATTACAAATTTAAGTTGACGATTAATTGTCCCTCAAAACGATTTCATTGTGTGTTTGGCATTGAACATTGGAACATGTGAATAAAAACGTAATTAGGCTTCGTAATCAAAAATTGCACACCTGGGGTAGATATGACAAATAACTGAAATATACAAAGAAATTACTGACATATTATTTAATAATTTTCAAAATAGTAGAATAGTAGAATAGTTGATCTACAAGCTCACAACGCGTCTCAAAGTGACGTGTTGTGAGCTTGTAGATCTGGTATTTTTACTATTTTTGGAAAATATATGAACATTTTTTGATGACGATTATGCAAAATAATTGCGATTATCTCAAATAAATGCGATTATGCGATTATGTAATAATTGTGACAGGCCTAGTTGTCAGGGGTCTTACATCAGACCAGTAACACAACTGCCTCTAATCTTGGCACACATATTGATCATGACTATTGAGGAGGCTACTTTTGCCCCTTTTAATTTGCATACAATTTGTACAGTTTGCATAAATAGTACATTTTTGACCCAGATTATGTCTACTGTGTCCATGGGAGCACATGCCCTCATTCACATCAACAGGGCTGCACTGGAAACAGAGCAGTTTCCACTTCACATTCCACATCTTACCTCCTTTCGGGGGTAAGATGAGGGTATAGGGCAGTGGTTCTCAAACTTTGTCATGTCAAGGACCCCCAAATTGACACTTATTAGCCCGCGGACCCCCATTTGAAAAGATATGCCAGGGACCCCCATAAGAGAAGACTTTTACGGCTCTAGCAGTGATTCTCAAGCATTTTATTTTCAAGGACCCCCAGTTTGACATGCATTAGGCTACTGGGGACCCCCTGGAATTCCCTCAAGGACCCCTGGGGGTGCCCGGACCAACCAATGGTATAGGGTGTTTGGAGGGTGTTTCAGGGGCCAAACGCCTGAAGGGCGCTTTTGTTTTCTACTATGAATAAAGTGCATTCTTGTGCTAGAGTGAGTGCATGCTGTGTGTTCATGTACTTTTTGCACTGTGTGTTGTGTCGGTCTGGAGAGACACAGAAGGCAACGTGTGTTCCTTGTATGTAACCTGGTTATAGAATGTTTCCGTTTGTGATCGTGTGGGAGGAGGACTTACGGTACTTTGTAGGTGACAGCCTGTGTATCAGAATCCCTGCTGGGTTTGGAGCCTCGGTGCATGAGTGTCGCTCCTTTGATGCCCTTTTTTTTGAGCGAGCCTGGCTTAATGCACTGTTGGTGTCTGTGTGTCTGTAATGATGTGTAATTAGACTATAGTTCAACACAGGCCTCCACTGGGATACACAGTGTGGGTCAAATCATTACACCCTCTCTCTCTCTCTCTCTCTCGCTCTCCCTCTCTCGCTCTCTCTCTCTCTCTCTCGTCTCTCTCTCTCTCTCTCTCTCTCTCTCTCTCTCTCTCTCTCTCTCTCTCTCTCTCTCGTCTCTCCCACACACACACACACACACACACACACACACACACACACAAACACACAGGTATGCACAGGCGTGCATGCAAACACACACACACACACACACACACACACACACACACACACACACACACACACACACACACACACACACACACACACACACTTGCTCACGCTCTCTACTATCTATGGAAAACAATGTAGGACACTGTTTGACCCAGTTGCCATAACAGTGATCAGTGTGTGTGTGTGTGTGTGTGTGTGTGTGTGTGTGTGTGTGTGTGTGTGTGTGTGTGTGTGTGTGTGTGTGTGTGTGTGTGTGTGTGTGTGTGTGTGTGTGTGCGCATGAATCTATCTGCATGTGTGCATCTGTGTGGATGCTTTTATGATGTGTGTGTGTGTGTGTGTGTGTGTGTGTGTGTGTGTGTGTGTGTGTGTGTGTGTGTGTGTGTGTGTGTGTGTGTGTGTGTTTGCATGCACGCCTGTGCATACCTGTGTGTTTGTTTGTGTGTGTGTGTGTGTGTGTGTGTGTGTGTGTGTGTGTGTGTGCTTGCACTGGCGCGCCTGTGTGTGTGTGTGTGTGTGTGTGTGTGTGTGTGTGTGTGTGTGTGTGTGTGTGTGTGTGTGTGTGTGTGTGTGTGTGTGTGTGTGTGTGTGCGTGCGTGCGTGCGTGCGTGCGTGCGTGCGTGCGTGCGTGCGTGCGTGCGTGCGTGCGTGCGTGCGTGCGTGCGTGCGTGCGTGTGTGTGTGTGCATGTGCGTGTGCATGCACATACACGCCTGTGCATACACGTGCGCGTGTGTGTGCATGTGTTTAATTATCCATTGCTGTGTAGAGGCAGTAGAAGTAATCACGCTTATAATAGAGCAGAACAACTTTGCTTCCTCAGCGCAACAGCAGTTATTCTATCACTATATTTAGACACCTCTAATGTCCCTGTGTGACACTTTAACTATTATTGGCTAAACTATTAACACATTCTCTGCCAAGTAGTCATTAGGAATTAATTTGTCCGCTACTGCCAGTGTTTTGTACCTTATACTGTCTGTGGGAGGGGGAGGGTCTCGTCTATCCACCGGAACAAAAACATTTTTATCGCAATCGTCCATTATGTTGTAATGGGCAGTTGAATATGGCTCGTTTTCACCAGCAAAAGAAGAAATCTGAGCTAGATGTGTTTTTCTACATCTCATAACATAAGAGAGTGAATCTTTTTGGGATGACGTCACATCCGTCCATTCCTTCTCTCGTGGTCAAGGGATCATTCATAGGCTGTGGAGGATATTTTTTGAATTGAAGGAAATTTCCATCAATCAAGCGTTTGATTTCAAATGACGAAAATATCCGTCAATGGCAGGGAATGTGTTAACGTTATAGTAGCATGTGGTAGCAGTAGTAGAGGTCTGAAATATAATGTATTGTTATAATGTATGAAATATGAAAAATTATGTTTGGATCTTGATGTTAGGGTTAGGTTAGATGTTGATGTTAGGGTTAGGTTAGATGTTGATGTTAGGGTACTGAGTGTCCCCAGTTCCACATCAGATATCACTGTTTCCTACCAGAGTCTAACAGACTAAACATTACTGCAGTGGTTCTCAAACTTTTTCATGTCAAGGACCCCCAAAATGATATGTATGTACCTCTGGGGGTCCCCGGACCCCACTTTGAGAACCAATGCATTACTGGACACAGTGATCTACCTTTGACCCCTGCTGTTTACCAACAAGTTTTGTTTGGACTTCTAAAGGTTAGATCCCTTTCTAATGAAACATTTGTTTCACAATGTTATTAGTTGTACTGGTTTGCTGCGTTCCAGTAGATTGAGAGCTGTGCTTGTGTACAGGTCAAGCTTTTATAGATGTCCTGAATCGATGTGATGAATGAAGTATTACGCTATGATGGTGAGCCACCCGGTGTGAAGGATACATCCTGGCTGTGTGGTGTGTTCTACCGTGTTATGCTACTGTATATACGTAGTATGCCGTGATTGCCTTCCAAGACATTTTGAAACAGTATACCCTCCAGTAACCACCCGAGGAAGCGTATCTGATACGCAGGAGGAGGGGCTGGGGGTAAACTTCAGTTCAAATAGCGTAATTTCATGTGATAATGTGGTGTCTGAGGTGAAGGCTTATGTGTGACTATTGTCTTGAGGTGATAATGACCGCTGGCTATTGGAGTTTCGAAGTGATAACTACTTAACAATAGAGCGGTTATTTCATTCAGTGACCACGTGCGTGCGTATACGTGCGCATGTGTGTGTGCCGTGCGTGTGGGAGGGTATAATTATTGCACACCCTCCACAAAAACAGAACACACCACTGCATCTGTCAGGTGGAAACCTTGTATGTTCAAAACCATTCCTTTTTATTATTACTTTAAAAACATTTTAAAATAATAATATTTCGGTCTGGGGACCCCCAGAAGCAAAGATTTGAGTTACAAATGTTCGCTTTAAAAGATATATATATTCAAAGATTTGCACACATTTTCAAGATAAAAAAAAAAAAAGCAGATCTACAAGCTCATAGCTTGTACAGTAGATCTGCTATTTTTGAATAGCCAAACTATAAAATATGGTTAAAGTGGTTAAAATGATTGTGAGACTATATTAACACATTTTTCTGGGGACCCCCTGGTACCCCTCCAAGGACCCCTAGGGGTCCCCAGACCCCACTTTAAGAACCAATGGTATAAGCTATCAACACGTGATGACGCAGCGCATTGATAGCTTGTAGATCTGACTTGTCTTTTTGGCACACAATGCACGCAACACGTCGTAGGCTACTACAGACTACAGAGTATAGTAATCTGTGTTTGAGAGGCTATGATTTATGTCAATTTACGGTAGATTTTAAAAGATGTCATCAGTTGTCACGATATGGTTGTAAGCTACTCTGTTATTGAAAAATAGAAAATATACATTCATACTGTATATACCTGGAAGCATGAAGGATGGTATTATTAACACTGTATGGCTGCTGCCTTGCTCAAAAGATGCACAGCTACAGTAGAGCCATCTGTCTTCATTTGAATCTGAGAGTGACCAAATGACAGTGGTTTAAAGTACATTTACTCAAGTACTGTACTTTACTTCTACTCCACTACATCACAGAGTCAAACATTGCACTTTTTACTCCACTACAATTATTAGAAAACTCTAGTTACTTTGTAGATTTTGATTATTATTACAAAACATGCATTACCAACTTCAGCTCTATATACAGTACATTTTGGCCATTTGAAAAAAGCCGATCTACAAGCTCACAATGCGTTGCTGTTGCTATTTTCAAAAGATTTGTATACATTTTATACATTTGAAACCTTGGAAATGGGACATTCTGCCTGATGAGTACTTTCTACTTTTGGTACTTTACTCGAGTACATTTTGACTTCCGGACTTACTTGTAAGAGTATTTCTACATTGCAGTATTGATACTTTTACTTAAGTTAAAGATTTGAGTACTTTTTCCACCACTGCCAACTGGACTACATATTTTCATGTTACCCAGTCTATTGATCTCATTCTGGAAAAAAAAGTATTGATTGATATAGCCTACACCATTATAGCTTACAACCAGCTCTTCTCTCAGAACCTTGTGGTTCCTGATGGTGGGTTTGTTCCACCTACAGTATTCATGTTAGGGAGGGAGAGCCTATTTTCAGTCACTGAAAATAATAATAAAGAGACGGTATTCTGAGGACATCGCAGTTAGGGGGTGCATTTCACCCAAGGGTGCTTAGAGAATTAAACACGGGTGTAATTAATTAGAGGTAATTAATTATCCTATTTCAGGAACTGAATAGGCGCCAGTGCCACTGTATTGTGGTGGTATTGACCCTACTGTGCAAATACAGAACAATTAGTGATCAACACGAATGCACTGTATTGATGATTCAGTCACTATTATTGCATCTCAAATTATAAATACTTAGGTTTGTTTACAATGATCAATCACCATGTATCAAGAAGAGATTGGCACGGTGGCGCAGTCGGTAGCGCTGTTGCCTCACAGCTAGAAGGTCCTGGGTTTGATTCCCGCCGGGGACGCTGTGGGCGCGGGGACGCTGTGTACACCTATCTCATGTGCACTGGGGGCGTGTCTTCCCCTCCGCGTCACCAGCGGCCATACCCTAGGTGGGGTTGGAGAAAGGGCCTACTCTGTGTGGCGTTTGCATGTTCTCCCCGTGTCTCCTAGGGTAGTTAATACCCTCACAAAAACATGTAGTAATCCTGGTCACTATACTGCCTCCCCCTGGTCAGCCGGGGCGCCTGATGGAGGGGAAGGGAACTGGTTGGAATAACGTGTTCCTTCCACGCGCTACGTCCAACCAGGGAAACTCTCCCCTGTCAGGTGACAAGAAGGTCAGTTGGCTCTCATGCATTGAAGGAGGCATGAGCTCGGCCCTGGCCTCCCTAGGCTGGTGGGGGGAGTGTAGTGCCCAGGATCACTTAGCAAATTGGCACCGGGTGAAAAAATGGGTTACAAAAATCGAGGGATAAAAATTATATAAAAAAAAAAAGAAGAGATGGAGTTCTACTGTGCAGCTAGGTAGATTAGGCAGGTCCAGTATGTCACAGGAACAGGACACAGCAGCAACAGGTGAAGAAGAATTAACTAGAGCAGCTTGGATGGTTCAAAGCATGTTTAAACATTAGGTAAGCACCTTGAATATTTAACATCTAAATGTAGTGTACCGATTTTTTTTGTTTTGATGAAGATATCCATTCATTCTCTGTTGTCAGGTTTTATTTCATAGGGGGCGCTGTGGGGGAAAGCACATGTAAAGTTCCAGGAATTAATAAGTGGTAGAAAAGTTCCAGGAAGTGAGGTACCAGGAACAGCTTTTACAGTTCTAGGAAGTGAAGCTGTAGGGGTTCCGTTTTGGGTGTGAAAGAGTGTTTGGTGTGGTTTGACAAAGAGACTCTTTGAAGCCTACAGTACACTGTAATCCAGAACTTTAAACCATTGAATAGTGTGTCCGGTAAACTTTAAGAATTAAGACCTGAATAAGGGAATCTTGGTTGAAATTAAGAAGGTATTCTGATGGTGGATATTATAAACTGAAACAGATTAAAGGAACAATGGTATCTCCAGGAGCCTGCTGGCATAGAGGTTGGGTGAGTGAGAGGAATATAATTGTCTTGTTATGCAATACATTGCTTTGCTTTTTGGACCTTCAGGATTACCAGATTTTTTGGACAGTCAGAAGATTTTTAGTTTTTGTTGGATATCACTGGATTACTTTGGAATATATTTTCATTGGAGTCATTCAAGGAAGTTAAAAGGAACATTACTTTTAAGAACTGAAGAAGCGACAAAAGATCAGGGTTTGCTATTTTCTGTTCATTTGTCATTTGGTAGTCAATGCACTGATTGATTATTTGAATTGAATGAATCATTTGTTTGGTTAATCTTTGGTTATATACAATTATTTTTTTTATTTCAAAAGCAACAATTTGGATTTTTTATTTTGATCTGCAATACAGGGTTTAATTACAGTATAAAGAATCCTGACGCAGGTACAGGACCTTTATTTCTTTAATATAATTCAGACATAAAATGTATGGTGGTAGCTGGAAGAATAAATGGTCTGTTGTGCTGGCTCTTTATACTATACCGTATGTATTGTGTACACCTATCTCATGTGCACAAAGTAGTGGGAACGAATTGTGTAATGTGTGTGCACCAATTAACACACAAATGTGGAAACAACTTCTCAAAACCCGTTCCCACAAATTAATTAAAACATGGGAACAAGTTATATATATTTTGTCTGCACAAAATACTATTTTGAGTGCTGCCACAGTAAAACGTTGCCATAATATGCATTTCTTTCTCTCTATCTCTCTCTCGTGCCACTCGGGGGATCCGTAGAGATTTGGGACTTAACTTGGATTCGTGACCAAAGACTTGAGACCTGATTCGGACTGGAGCTCAAAGACTTGAGAGCATCTCTGCTGACAGGGCAATATATGCTGTCAGCACAATAATTGGTTGACAGGCTTGACACTGATAGAATAGTAGTTGCGGACCTAGTTTTGTGATGACAGCCCATACTTACTGCACACTCAGAAACTTGTTCTGTGCTTTTGGTAGGTACCATATTTTCTACTGTGACACTCCAAAATGAGCATAAAGACATGTGTATGGAAACATGCCTACTGTCAATTCATGCACCTGACAGAGAGAAAGATGGAGAGAATTTGCACGATTTGCGTTCTACTGAGTGCTCCTTTATTGATAAACGGTATCAGTATGGATTAAATCTTCATTAATCCTCCCTAGTCCATGACTGGACCAGGTCCAATATGGTTATCATTTGACTGAGTCCAATATACTTTAATGGAATGGGTCCAAAAGCCGCTTATAGAAAGAGGGACTAGGTCACAACAGTGTAAGGTAAAATCATTCAACAAAGCTATCTCCCACTGATGTGAGCTAGCATAGACCGTTTTGGCAGAGATAACATGGCTTGTGGAACTGTCTTTTTTGGACGTTTTGAGATTTTTGTTGGTCATCACTTTTAAGTCGATCTCATACGCTTGTATGAAATATTGTTCTCCTTTACAGGAGGTGACCTGGCTTCAGGTAGATTAACTATGACAGTCTGACAGCGACCTTCACATAATATTATGGCAAGTTATGCCATTAAACCAAGTCGAGAACTTGAGGTGTGGTTGAGAATGCATGATTTACCAAAGAGAACTGTGTGAAAAGTTGATTTTAAAATGCTACATAACGTATCTGTAAATAAAAATCATTTGTAGGCCTAATCAAATAGATGAATCCATCTCTGGGAACAAAAAAGGCCACTTAATAATCCTTCAATAAATTACACAAATCTCTGCATCGCTCCCAGTGTATTTTAAGAACCACCTGACCGATCAACTTCATAATCGGTGTGTGTATCACTGAGGACTCAGGAGTGATTGTCCAAAAATAGATAAATCACAAATCTCCATATATGGAGTATACCGTGATGTACCCTGATTCTGAAAGGGTCCTTTAGGAATTTTGAACACAGATTGTCTTTTCTCTCCTCTTTCTAATACATTCAGCCCTTGTGGATGTGAAGTTAGATAGCCCATTACTTCATTCCACAAAGCTTTCACAGCCTCTCTCTCATGTACCTCCGCCTTTTTCCAAGCTTTGCGTATACAGTAGCTCTTCATTCTTTCACAAGCTGAATGATTTCTTTTTCTCTACTGCTTTTGGCATGGATTCCTTCTTCCCCTTTTGACCACACCTGCCATGGCATATTCATCGTAGATGATCTCACTAATGATATTCACTTTTTTCCCCCACTTTGCATTTGAGAGAGTTGAGAGTGTGAGTGCCAACTCGTTATCCAACCTTCTCCAGATCTCAGAACCTTTGGCCACGTGATGTTTTTTTTTCCTGCCAGGATCGTTCTCCTTAGTTCTATCCTCGGCTGCTTTGGTCCTTTCTTCTGCTGGTGATTAATGGGTGCACAACATTCTGATGTGCCATTCAGTCAGTACGTAGGAAAAAAAATTGCTTGGCCTTTCCATTAGTGAGAAAGAAGAACATGTCCCTTCAAATAATGAGAACATTATACTTCCCCACCCAGTAAAAAGCCTTCCATTTTGGAATTTCACTGAAAAGAAGCTGCTTTTATTCTCTCCCTCCTTTGTCCATTTGCCAAGTCATGACTAGGAAAAAGCTTCCTACATGAAAGCCCCCGTACAAGACCCCTCTTCCAAGCAGTTTCAAGCAGCCCCCCCCCCCCCTCTGAGTACACAGACAACACTAAGCCATCTGAGGATACTACCAACGTATAACTGGATAAATCGACTGGAAACAGATTTCTATCTGCAATGACCTGTGGGAGTTGTCTTTTTAGGGTATGGAGGGTTACACGCAATCACACAGTCTCATCAGGGAGTTGCCAACTGCTACAGTGTTGCACTGTCGACAACTAAGCACAAAGCAGAACCACAAGAGCAGCTGGGGTGCACAGCCTTGTACGTGACGCAAAGTCAGCTGTTATTAAAGGAAGGAATAGTGATATTCAATAGTGCAGATGATCCTATAGTTCATACATTATAATTGCCCTCTATAACTGAAATTAAAAATTAAAAACACCTTAAATATTTTATTTATTTCAGAAATAGTTCAACTTTCACTCAATAGGGACAACTCCCGTCGCAAGTTGATGATGTCATGTTTCTATGTGTGGTCCAGCCATATGGAATTTATGGAATAAAAAGTATTTAAAATATTGCTTTGATGCTCATATTAACCTTAGGAAGTATTACGTTGTTCTTTATTAGCACATGAATTCCATATGGACGAATGACATCATCAACTTGCGACCTTGTTTCTATTTTAGAAACGGTGACACCATTTCTAAAATAAATCAGATATTTAAGGTGTTTTTAATTTCTAAATTTAGTTACATAGGGCAATTATGATGTGTTAAGACATATAAGGCTTATTAGCCAGGGATACCTTTAAAGCTTAATTTATACATCAATGTGCGCTGGTGTCACTCGCCAAAAATAGACAAGCTACAAGCTCACAACATGCCACATTGCGACACATTTTTAACTTGCTGCTCTGTTTTTTGTGATGCATCCCATTGTGATCCAGGTGTTGTGGTGTGATATGACCAGGATGGACATACTGTAGGTTCACTTAGATTCTTCTTGGAAGAAATAGTTTTCTTCACTTTCCATCTCTGTCTGGGTCTTTGTTTCTTCATCTCTCTGCTTCTTCTAGCAATGTGTTATTTTTTTCTCTCTGTCGTTTTCCCTCACTCTCATGTCATCTCGCTCTCGTTCTCTCACTTTCCCCCTCTCTCATTTTCTCTCACTGTCTCACACCTTCAACCTCATTCCCTCTAAGTGATCCTCCTGTGTTTAACAGGATAATGGGCCAGATTTGGGTGAAAAGAGCTACAGTGAAGTGATATCCTACACACACAGTGAAGAGTGAGGGGAAAGAGAGAGACAGGGAGTGACACACAGTCATCATTGAAATCTCTCTGCAACACTTTAGAGACGTTATATTTGTTCGAGACCAATAGAGCATTTGTTCTCAAAGTGGGGTCCGGGGACCCCCAGGGGTCCTTGAGGGAGTTCCAGGGGGTCCCCAGCTAAATGATAGATTTAGATTAGGCACCAAATGGACCCTTATGGGTCTGTAACTCTGAGAGTGTACAAATGGAACCTAACGGGTCCATTTGGTTCCATTTGTACACTCTCAGAGTTAAATTGACATAGATTTTACAATATAAATTGTGGTCTAAGTGATAGAAATGCCTTTAAATGGGGGTCTGTAGCCCTAGTGCATGTCAAACTGGGGGTCCTTGAAATGAAAATGGTTGAGAATCACTGCTCGAGACGTAAAAAATCTTCTCTTATGGGGGTCCCTGGCATATCTTTTGAAATGGGGGTCCGCGGGCTAATAAGTGTCAATTTGGGGGTCCTTGACATGAAAAAGTTTGAGAACCACTGCAATAGAGTACCAACCGCTGAATGGGAGAATGCGCACTGACTTAAGGGACCCTGGATACCGTCATCAGTCGTCACAAATACAAAAAGGCATACTGGGTTCCAAAAGGATGACCCAGGTAGAGGGGAGGGCAGAGGAAAAAAACTAAAAAATCACACACACCAACCAACCAATAACACTCTCAGGACCAACAAACTAGAGTTCGGCGAGTCACAACATCTAGGAGTGCAGATTTCCAGGAATTAAAAGTTTGGGAGAATGCTCTTCAGAAGTTGCGAGTGATGTTATTTCGTAGTTATCCTGTCCCTTCCCAAAGAAAACTTATGGTGTCGGAAGGAGTATGGACTGGCCTTGAGTCACACACTGTGTAAGGGATATGTTGTCAGAACCCACAGACATACAGTAGCCTACATCAACGTACGCACACATACTGTAAACAGACAGACATGCATGCACCGGCCTGGTCTGTGTTTCGTCAGTTTGTTGGCACCTGAAAGCTTTTGTTACGGAGACAGATATACAATTGTAGCAGTCGATTGCACAGATGGCAAACTCTGTAGCAGATCTCTGCTCCTCTGAATATCAAATCCCTGGAAACACACAGACACACGCATGCATGCACGCATGCACACACACGCACACAGGCATGCACGCACGCACACTCGGCTGTAGAACGATTCAGGGTTTTAGCGTGTAGCCCTCTAAGGTCCAGTGAATTGGCCAGCTTTGAGTTTGGTATTTGTCTCTCTGGTCAGGAGGGAGGACGGGAGGAGAGGAGAGCGACAGGAGGAGATGGGGTGAAGAGGAGAGGGGAAATGAGAGGGGAGATGGGGAAATGAATCCAGAGGATAGGTGAGATGGGCTAGTGAGTGCAGAGGAGATGAGGTGAGGAGAAGTGAAGAAAGGTGAGAAGAAGAAGTGATGCGGGCGGAAGGGAGGGGGAGGAAAGGCGACGGGAGGATCAGAGGAAAAAGAAAGGGAGACGAACGGGGAATAGAGAGAATGGAACGAGAGGAGCGGGATGAGATAAAAGGGAGCAGGGGTCGGGGGAAGGGGAACCGGAGAAGGGTGGAGTCAGAGGGAGGAGATGACGTGAAGTGCATGTCCTCCAAGTTGGTGTCCTCCTCTCCCTCAACATTATCCTGTCAATACTTCTTTGTCTAGGAGGAATGAGGCAGAGCTGCTGCTACTGTTTCTTGGAACATTTAGTCTAAATGACATATTTTATTTTATTTCCTCATCACCTGCAATTTGTAATTATCAAGGGATACACTGTGTATATTGATAGTGTTTAGTGTTGTGGTCAATATTGGTATTCTTTTGGAATATTCCAATATTGGAATATAATCTAAGAACAGGGACCAAATCTTACACAGATTTGTTTTTATTTTTTTTAAATAAGTGTTAAATAGCTCTATATTTGGTACTTGGTCTGCTTGTTTTCCCCTCTACACCAAACCTCTTTGCCGCTATTTTTGGGCCAGTGTTCCCCCCAGAATAGGGATGCGAGGGTACAAGTGGTTAATGTAAAAAAATAAAGTCCCTATCACACAAAGATTTGGCGGCCCCCCTGCAGTACCTCTGAGGACCCCCTAGGGGCCCCGGACCCCCTGTTGAAGAGCCCTGCTTTAGGTTAATCAGTAAGGGTTTTCTTTCAGGCATAATACTTGGCTATTAGGTGCTGCCTGTCAGTAGAGTTGTCCGTTACCATCTGGCCAGGGATATTTAAGGATAGCAGCCCAATTATGGTTGCTATTTCCCTTCTTCCAAGTGTCCTCATTCTGTTTCCGCCAATCTCACCTTACTACGGATTTCCCCCATGCATCTACTGTAAGATTTGTCCCCCACCTACCTGATGTATCTTTTCCCATTTCTTGTCTATTTACGTGGGTCTTCTATCTATATTGCTCCGCCTGCCCGAGTCTTTCCATCTCCCTCAGCATGAGTCAGTGGCAGTGTAGCTCTCCCTCACACATAGACCTTAAATGGCTTTACACTCATTAAACCCAGAGACTATGTGCACAGCGGCTGCAAATGACACATTGTGGAATGGTTCGTCTGTATGTATATGTATATGCATCTGTGTATCTCTGTTTGTGTGAATATATGCATGTGAGTGGAAAGGTCTATCTATCTCTTGGCCACTGGGGAGTTTCAGGGCAGGGCTCTGTATGGCAATGAGCACATCTGTACACCACCCATCCCCCCTATCTCTATCCACCTCATGCAATATTAATGCCAATGCCTGTGTGTGTGTGTTTGTGTGTGTGTGTGTGTGTGTGTGTGTGTGTGTGTGTGCGTGTGCGTGTGTGCTGCGTGCACAGGTGCATAATATACATCATGTTTGGGTCAATTTATGTGTCTGCATGCACACGACAGACCTGTTGCTAATTTGCTTCTCTTATTGGAAAACAAAAAGGAGCACACTCAGTCAGTGTAATGCAGTTTGCAGGGTGCACGACGGCTCACGAAGATTCACAATAAGAAAATAATAGCCAGCACTCCGAAGCACTCAAGGGCGCCTTTCGGCGTCAAGCCTTCCTACAGGCTGAGGAAGGCTTGACGCAGAAACGTGTCCGTGTATGCTGTCCCTACATCTATGAATTAAAAGTACCAGAAGGACTTCAGAGTATACTGGCTGTTATGTTATTACTTCTCTTATACCTGTTGTAATCATAGATGGGGCCCAATCGCTCCAACAAGTGATTGTCTCAGCTTCTGCCTAGTGTTGTCAGAATATTGATCTCCTCCCACCAGGGACGCAGGAGGAGGGGGGGGGGGGTTGGACATATTCAGTTCCATTGGGGGGAGGGATATACCACCCACTTTTGGGATGAAGAAAAAAGGAAAAGAAAAAACCTCCGACATCTACACTTCATGGAGTAAATTCTTTGGTACCGAATTAACAGAATTAACCAAATTAAAGTAACAAAAACACCCCAAAAAAGTAACAAACCCGGGGAAAAAAAAATGCAAATGCGTTCCGTGCGTGTGCGCGTGCATGCGTCCCCTTCGGTTCTACAATGCCCTCTGCGTCCTTGCCTCTCACCCACATTTATTCACTGACAAGATGTTGATGTGAGATGTGTGCAAAGACAACACCGACAGTCCAGAGAAGACAGACAATGGGAAGACAAGGATGAGATGGACGTGTCTGAATCTGATTTCTCACCCCCCCCTGACCCCACGGATCATTTTGATATCGAGGGGAGGAATCTCTATCCCACCTCTTCCTGCCCCTGTTTACACAACAGGCCCCGTCTGCTCGCATCACTGTCACATGCCACGCCCGCTGACACCCACCTGATTGGATGACTTTACGTTTGAACCCCCCCGAAAAAGTAATCTTACTGGTTCATCAGGGTGCTCGAACCCGTTGACACGCGTTTGATTGGATGACATTGTGCTTGTTCCCGGTGATTTCTGATTTGATTGGCAGACACCGTGCCTGACCTCTCAGACGGATTCATTTTGGTTTCTGTTTGTTTTAGGCCATGGTCCGATTTAGACAGTGTGAGTCAACTCATTTAATTATGTTTACAAGTCAGATAGGTTGACTGACAGTTTGATTGCTCTGTGTTAAAGGGGAATCTTCGTCCGACGTTATTCTTACCTTTATTATGACGTTATATCCTAGGACGAGTGGTAGACAGGGTTGCCAGATCTGCTTATTATAATTTTCCCGCAAGATTTTTTTGAAAATAGCCGATCTACAAGCTCACAACGCGTCGCATCGCGACGCGTTGTGAGCTTGTAGATCTGCTATTTTCAAATAGCTGATGTATTTGTATAAGTGCTCATGTGGCCCATAGCTGCTTCTTTTGGGCTGGTTTTCCTAGACCTGGTTGCTTGTTTCTCTCACATAATCTGGCAACACTGGTGGTAGAGTACAGAAATTCCATAACTCCATAACGGATCCGCCACAGTTAAAAACACACGCCTATGGTTCTTGCTTTAAATCACGTATTTTAATAGCTTTTTTCGTTTTTTTCAGGAGAGATCTCATGTTTACAGTGAGAGAACACTATGCAACCTGTTGTTCATGAATGTGCTCGAGCGTGAGCCACGCTTTGACGACACTTCCGGTGCGCGACCGCCAAAGCACGGCTTACAGTGAGGGACATTCAAAGCAACACATTGTATAGTGTTGTGTCACTATAAAATCAGATCTCTCGCGAAAAAACGTTTAAAAAAAACTATTAAAATAAGCGATTTCAAGCAAGAACCATAGGCGCAGGTTTTTAACAGTGGCGGATCCGTTATGGAGTTATGGAATTTCTGTACTGTACCACTCGTCTTAGGATATCATAACGTCATAATAAAGGTAAGAATAACGTCTGGCGAAATTCCCCTTTAAGCCTGTGATCCCGCCAAAAAATGTCCAAAGGTTTCATGCAAGTTTTGTCTGACTGTCTTTGTCCAATAGGATTAAGGAATGGGTAGACCAGATGCAGAGAGAGCTGGTGACACTTGCGGAAACAGCCAGTGCAGGGAAGAGCCTCACACAGGTAAATAAACACACTCTAAATCTCAAACGCAATAGGCTCTATGCACAGCAGCCATATTGTAAAGAAGTTGGGCCTCCTCTTACTTCCTTCACAGGTGTTACCAATGATACTAATTAAGGCTCTGTTCCATTATGGTCAAACAGAGTCTGTGCTGATGACATTGTGCATGTTGGCTCACTCGAAACACTTGAGGGGGTTTCCAAATGGCCCCTTGCGGGTGTGTAACTCTGAGAGTGTACAAATGAAACCAAATGGACCCGTAAGGGTCCATTTGGTTCCATTTGTACACTCTCAGAGTTAAGGGGTCCTTGAAATTAAAAGGTTGGAGAACCACTATGCTACACAAAATGGCACAGAGCCTTTTAGTATCATTGGTAACACCTGTGAAGGAAGTAAGGAAGAGGCCCAATTTCCATCCAATATGGTTGCTGTGCATAGAGCCTATTATGTCATACACCGCGCTGTGCATTGGTGAATGACTTCCTCCTTGTTTTCTTTTTCTTTTTGTATAGCCTTTGTATACGGTTTATATGGTTTACTTTTCAAATCTTTCATGAAGTTATTCATTCAACACATTCATCACAGGTGTAACGTCAGAAAGTCCTATACTTTTCAACACTACATGGATGCTTATGGCCAGGTAATAAGTTCAGACGTGCGCTCTGTTAGAAACTGAAGTCCAAACCGTAAAGTTGATTTTAGCAAAATGGGTGATTTATTCTCCGTCACTTTCAGCATACAAAACATAAATACAACGTAAACTTAAATGCAAGGGAATACAGCCAAACAGTCCTCCCAACACAGTTCTCTGGAGCACAGTCTAAAACTGTGTGCCTCTGCCACAAGCAACACCTGCGCTTGATTACTGAACCTGTTAAATACCATGGCAACCCTTGGCCTTGGCCTTGACCGCGCCCCGCAGACGCAGTGACGTCATCAAACATGTGAAACAACAGAAATCGTATATATGGCTCTAACACACCAGCCCCTAATTGCTACTGGTGGAAAAACAGAGCAATTACAACAAAATTCACAAAGAGCCATAGAAACCAAAATTAAAATACAAAGAACCTTTCAGGTTATAAACTCAGGCAATATTCACAATTGCAAAACCAAAAAACTCAAAATTGGTTTAAATCTGTACCAGATTTTAGGTTGGGCGCTTTTCTCAATCCACTTTTAATTGTTCTCCCCTCAGTCTTCCGTTTGTTAGATTTGTCATCCTTTATTCCTTTAAGTCTCCATTTTTCCCTTAAAAAAGGAGGATGATGAGTCAGAGACCTGTTTGAGCTCCTCATGTGTCTTCTGCTTTGAGCCTTTTCTTTCTTGAGCTCTGCCATCGTCCTTTCTTCCTCCTTATTTGGTTTTTAGCTGCTGCCTTCTTGGCGGCAGGCTTCCTGGCCTTCTTTGGCTTTTTAGCCATGGCAGGTCTTTTGTGCTCTTCTGCGTTGAGTGGCTCTTGCACCACCCTGTTCAGCTCGGGATTCTTCCCAATAGCCGATTCTTCCTTCTGGCCTTTTTTCCCAGAGGAAGAGAGCACTTCACAAGCTGATGGGTCAACTTGATCTTTGACCTCCCTGACAGACGCTGCCCTTCGTCCCTTCTTTTTCTTCTTCTTTGTGATAGTTGAGTCTGCTGATGGTTCATTGAACTGGCTACAGACTGTGCAGTTAACAGTAACTATGGGGCAACCACTCCCACTATGCAGGTCCTTACCCTGTAAAGGACCATTGATTATCCACCCCAGTAGGGTTCTGACAGCATAGGGTCCCTCCCCATGGCTGTTAATCACCTCCCTCGGTTCCATTAACTTGGAGGTATTGGTACCGATTAACAGGTCCACATTAGCTGCTATTCGAGGGATCTGGATACCTTGGAGGTAAGGCCACTTATCCAGCTCCTCTACACTGATCAGGTTGTCAGTAGACACAGGCATTTCCTTTTGGGTGAACACGTCAGGAAGTTTGAAGAATAGCTTACTATTAAATTCAGATACTTGCAGGCCATTCACCATGCAGCTGGGTACCGTCTTACTATGACCCACGGTGCGCAAATTGATTTTTGTTCTTTGGCCTTCCGTGTTCAATTTGTTCACCAGCTGTTCCGAACAGAAAGTACCTGTGCTTCCTGGATCCAGAAAAGCATACGTCTTGACAATTTTGCTGCCCTTTGAGCACCTCACTTGTACAGGCAAGATGGGAAGTATGCCGATGTTGCCAGCCCCTGTATGGCCACAAGTGGATGTTGTAATGCAACAATCTGATATTATTGTTGGCACTTCCGTATCTTCAAGGCTGCTCTCCACCTCCCTTCTCTCCATGTGTAGCACACTGGGGTGTGTTTTGTTGCAGTGCGAGCAAGTAATGCGCCTGTCGCAATACCTGCTCATGTGCCCTGTGCACAGGCAACCGAAACACAGGCCTTTCTCCCTTAGAAAGTCCACCTTCTCTTGATGGGTCTTCTTCCCCAGTTGTGGGCATTGGTCCAATACATGCCCACCTGTGCAATACAGACAGTTGCTACCAAACTTATTCTGGTGTGGCTCTGTTTTAGATTCATCAGTAACTGCAACATGAGTTGCAAAACTGTTTTTGTACTGTGACTTTATTTGAGGTTGAGTTTTGGGTTTAGTTTCTCCTTTAACCAGAGGAGTGTCTTGGATGTCACCAAAGACCGGATCGGAAGTAATTTTGACCTGTAGTTCAATAAACTTCACAATATCTTTGAAGTGAGCTCTTCTCTTCTGCTTGTCGACGATGTCGCATGCTTTACCTCTCCACTGTTCCCTGAGCTTGTATGGGAGTTTCTGTATGAGAGCTTTCATGTTAGTCGGCATGTTTAGCTCCTCCAAATACTGCAGTTCCTCCATAGCATTCGAACATTGACGCAAGTACAGTGCGTAGGCTTGGAGACCTTTGGC
This sequence comes from Gymnoscopelus microlampas, assembly GCF_963454915.1. Classification (NCBI taxonomy): domain Eukaryota; kingdom Metazoa; phylum Chordata; class Actinopteri; order Myctophiformes; family Myctophidae; genus Gymnoscopelus; species Gymnoscopelus microlampas. Next base: position 45,263,292 of record NC_139943.1, on the reverse strand, counting down.
ATCCTCCGTCTTGACATTTGGCCAAGCCATGATTTTGTCCATGTAAGCTGCCGTTACTCTTAATGGATTCCCAAAGTGCTCCTCGAGTAACTCTTTGGCCAGAACATAACCTCTTGCAGGAGGCATATGAAGGCAACTGCGTACCAGCTCTCTTGGCTGTCCCTTAGTAAACTGCTCAAGATAATACAAACAGTCGCCCCGGTCATTGGTTTTAGCCTCCACACAATGTTCAAATGCTTTTATGAATATTCGAAATTGCAAAGGATCACCATCAAAATCTGGAATTTGTCTTTGAGGTAGGGACTGAGAGGCTTGTGTTTGCACAAGCAGTGCCATCATTTCATTTTGCCTTTGAAATATATTGTAGAGATCTCCTTGAGAAGATGATAGAGCTGTATAGGGTAATTTTTGCCTTGTTAGCCTTTCCACAGGCTTCCAAGTTGATGTGTGAAATGGTGGTCTATTTTGTTGATTCTTACGAGCTGCATCCTTGGCTTTGTGATGCTCAGATGTGACATATTTTGGCGGTGGCTGAACCTGTTGTGAGGATTGCTGTTTACCGAAAGTAGGCACGCTTTTAGGTTTAGCACCTTTCCTGAAATAGGACTCCATACCATCCGATTTCCTGCCAGCAACACTGGCCTCCTGGAAGACTGATATTTTGGCATCAGAGGCTGCTATTTGAGCGTTCAGCTCCAGCTCCTCCTTTCTCCTCCTCAGAGCTTCAGCCTGTTCCTCCACCACATGCACCTCCTTTAGTGCAGCAGCACGAGCCACGAGTGCGGCCTTTTCCGCCTCTGCTTTTATGCGTGCAGATGAGGTGGATGACTTTTTACTTGAAGCGGTGGATTTATGGTGTTTTGAATGAGCTTTGGATGCAACAACGGAAGGAACATTTGAAATGCTGTCATGGGGCTCAATAATAACTTCATCAATATTTTCACCGTTGCCGGCGGCAACAAAACCATCATTGTCAACCTCATCATCATCAAAATCACCATCATCATCATCAAAACCACCAGGGGAACCTTGTACCTTGCATGTAAACCTGCCTTCATTCACCGCCTCGATAAACCCATCAAAATTCAACATTTTTGCATTATACCATGTTTGGTGTTTCTTTGCTTCAGCCTCAGGCAGCAAACCCATTAAAGTACCTTGAACCTTTTCGGTTTCACCATATAACCCCATAAATGATGTGCGAAATGTACCATTTGCCTCATTTGCATTTTGCTCCTTAAACAGGGCAATGATGTCTTCCTTAATTTTCAAAAGTTTATTCAGTTTAGCCTTTCGCTCCTTCTCCAAACCATCAATTTTCTCCAACAATGCTTTAGGTGTCATTTTTACCATGCGTTTTCCCAAAGCCCCATCCCCACCAACGTCAAGTTCCACCTCTTCATGAGCGCAAGTTTGCGCCTCCTCTTTCTCCATAATAAATAAAGTCAATGCTCCGTGCTCCACCCGCAATACAGTCTAGTCCAAACAATACGCCTTAACGCGCAAAAGTCTTTTTAAGGCGCTTGTTACCAATGCATTGGATTTGTTTATGTTAGTGTGCACACATGTTTACAATGGCCATTGTTTTATTGTCTTATCGGCGCTGCGCCGCTAATCGTAGGCTACCACTAACCAAAACACTGACGTCCGTCAGCGTACGAGAAGGTGGTGTAGGTCGGAGATGGTGCGCACCCGACGTGCGGACCGGTCCAGTCGCGCTCACCGCTGGGCTGGCTGTTGCTGGCGTGCGGTGTCGTCTGTCGGATGTCCCCGGTTCGCTCCTGTAGCTCCGGGTGGCGATCCCTCACAGTACGGCACCTCGCAGCTGACCGCCCGCTGATGGCCCGCTGTCCGCTGATCGTCCGCCGTGGGTCCCCGTCTCCGCCGTGGCTCCGTCGCCGGTCGCCTCCGTCCACACAAACACACACGGCACGGCCTGTCCGTGCGCGTTCCTAACGAGCCTCGCTGATGTGATTTGCTCCCAATAAGCAAATCACCCCGAACTGAGGCAGTTTTAGACCTAAATGTAGCGCCCAAGTCCTATACTTGAGGTGCTATTTAAGTGTAGTGTCAAAAGTCCTGTACTTCTGGCACTATACTGGTTGCCGAGGAAGTTCTGACGTGTGCTGAAATACTGAAGGTCCAAACGTCCATGGAATTCATAAATAATGCTTTATTCTCTGTAGCCTTATCGTGCCAATCACTTTAGCATACATTAAATCAACACATAAACAAATAAACACAGGATACAGACCACCAGCTCTATCTAACACAGTCAAAAGCTGTTTGCCTCTGCCACTGGCAACACCTGACGCTGATTACTGAACCTGTTAAATACCATGGCAACCCTTGGCCTTGGCCTTGACCGCGCCCCGCAGACGCAGTGACGTCATCAAACATGTGAAACAACAGAAATCGTATATATGGCTCTAACAACAGGTATTAATTCATTCATTCATCCGCCACTGCCAGCGGTTTGACCTTATTTTGAGTCTTTTTGACGATCCACAGAATTTTTGTATTCAACCTCTTCTTTCTACCGGGAAAAAAAGACATGTAACTGCGTGTTTTCACAAAAAAATTCAATCTGGGAAAAGAAATCCGAGATAAATGTATTTTTATAAATCTGATAACATTGCAGTGGACAGGGTAATCTTTGAAAAAATGATGTCATTTACGGGTCTACGCTTCTCCGGAAGTCAAGGTATCATTCATAGGTTGGACGAAGAGCGCCCTCTAGCGTAATCACAAAAAAACACCATGATGACGTAATATTAAGTCTTTGGCGGTGAAGCGTTGGATTTGAGATGACGTAATATTGCATCCTTGGCAGTCAATGTGTTAACATAACCCTCTCTCTCTTTGTGTCTGTAGATTTATTTGGACAACAGGAACTTGTATAGTGTGGCGCCGAACGATGCTGAAGAGCTGGTGGCGAGAGCAGCCAGGAACATTGAGCAGCTGCTACGGAAGAGGTCTACTGCCCTGGAGGTAAGAACATGAATAAGACCAGAAGAGGAGGGAATATGCTCTCATACTTTTAGATGTTTAGGCATTTGGCTGATGCTGTCACCCAGAGTAATTTAAGCAGAATTAGGATTAGCGATAAGTAGACATAAGTAGATAAGTAGTTTATAAGTGGACATAAAAACAGATTTTCTCCTGGAGAGAAAACATATTCAATTTCTTGTTTAGTAAAAACAGCCATGTACCTGTAACACCGCATGGGTATTATTAGGATTTTATCAATTCTGATTCCACTTATGTTCCCCAGTTTCGTGTTGAAAATGGTAGGGAAAGGGGGAAAAAGATCAGATGTTTAGATAACAAAAAAAATCCTTCTTTTAAGCATTAACTGAAGCAAATATGGATGTAGGCCTATTCCATAAATTCCATAGGGCTGGACCACACATGGACAAATGACATCATCAACTTGCGACGGGCAATGTCCCGCTTGAGTAAAAGATTAACTTGTTTCTAAAATAAATAAAATATTTAAGATGTTTTGAATTTTAGCTATAGAGGGCAATTATAATGTATTAAGGCATAAGGCTTATTAGCCAGGGATCCTTTTGAAGCCTTACTTTATGGTAATCGAGGACTTGATCAGTGTATAATGAAATCAAAGGTATATATCAAATCACAGAGACACTCAGTAGTAGAGGTCCCTAGAACTGTGAGAAAATCACTATGCTGTACATCGTTTCATGAAATCCTTATCAACACAATGGTAATCTATGAAGGTAAAATAAGTTGAATTATGACATGACCTTGAAAAGAATTTGAAAACATGCCACATGCATCAATTGCTGCATGGCTCACAAAATTGGGTTGGGCACCATGGGACTTGAAAAAGGGATATTTATTATCCCCATGGAGACTTGCTGACTGCGCACGCCATGGGGAAGACATGGCTTTCCACACACCTTCTTACCACATGAGACAATAATATGTCAGACTGGGACATGTTTGATGATTTAAACTTAAAATGCTTACAACAGTCAAAATGTTGGTTAGAAAATAATAAGGGGAAAAAAGAAAATAACACACCATTCTACTGGTTTTGGGTGTATTTTCAAATACAAATACAAGATATTGAATGTTACTGCAGACTCGCCATTTGACCGATCTGAAAACCATTTTGAAACACTTGATATCTATTACAGAGAATATCTGTGCCCGTTTTCGTAGCATTTAATGAAGACTTTGTCTGTAGTCCGTCTGTATTTCAAGTGTCTCGAGAACCATCTACCCTAGTTCTAGCTGTACTTAAGTACAGTAGGCTAATTGAGTAAATGTACGTAGTTACCAATGATTGGACAGTATATAACCACAATTCCAAGTTACAAATTGTGTTTGATATGATTTGATTGGGAGGCTATGAAGTCACCTAACACCTAACGGGGACCAGCTGGGCTCATTGAATTTGAGCGCATGGTAAATGTTTAGTGCAGTAGTTATGTGCCCCTAAGAGAGGAATATTGTGTAATGGGTTCTGACTTAAAGGACACACGGTGTGTGGATGTCTCAATTGATGTACCAAAAGCAGCTCATACTGTACAGGCTATACATAACAATGGATTTTGAATATTAAAGAAAAAAGCAAGAAAATGGAGACCCTTCCATGTGATAATGAGAGCTTTGACCCTGGGGGAGGTTCTCTACCTCCCTCTCTGTTACTCTCTTTGTCACTCATACACACACACACACACACACACACACACACACACACACACACACACACACACACACACACACACGCACACGCACGCATTTATGCACGCACACTACTCTCTCCTCCTTTCCAGCTCTTCCCATCGTCTTTTCATTTCTTCCATTATCTCTCCTTTCTCTCCTCCTTTCTGTCTTTCGTTCTCTCTTCTCTTTTCTTTCTCACACTCTCTCCTAAACACCTCCTCTCTCTCACGCCCTCTCTTCTGCTCTCTCCCCCACCAGCTATTCCTTTGAGCACAACTGGGTCAGAGGCAAGAATTTACAGTATATTCAGTGCTTGAACTCATTTTTTACTGTATGTACTGCATTTAAAGGGATTCTCACATTCACACTCTATCTTGGCACCACCAATATTTTACTCGTTTGTAATATAGAAGGCACTGTTTATTCCCACTTGTAAATGCAAAATCACCACCTTTTGGCAAAATTCAACGTTCTCTTCTCACAAATCATGTAGATCCCAAGAGATTTCAATTCTGAATGGGTGGATGGACTGGGATCTGCTGGCTTCCCTATCATCCCTATTTGAGTGTGATACCTCCTGGGGAGACTTGTGAGAAGCGGCCTTCACTATTAAAGCTCAATCCACTTGGCAGAGGCCCAATCAGTTGAGATTGCTTGAGTTCACCAGTTTGATCCTGTAAACTCGAGCAATCTCAACGGGAGGGTATTGGATTCCCATCGCCAAGTATGCAAAGAATCCTGTCAAAGAAGATTTCCGTCAGTGGGAATAAATGAAGGGAGATGTGTGGTACCGTTGGCAGACTTAGCCTCTCACGTCAAACACAGTGTTATGTAAATCACACAATCTGGCCAGGGTGATCTTATGTTTAGATTTCCTCATGTTACAGAGTTACATGTATAGTAATACCAGTAAAAGAAAATCTGTCTACAGTGAGCAACTTACGTCATATTACACATAATCTTTTGTGTACCATAAAATTGGCTAATGGTGCAATCATACATATTATTACCATTATGTGTTAGCCATCAGTCATCAGTCTTCACCTTGTTGTAAACCAAGGAGAGAAAATATGAGAAAATAATATTATTCTAACTGAAAGTTGTAAATATCCTCATAAAATACATTTATTTCACAATTATTCATCGCTATGAGCACATAGGCGACATGTATGCAATTTGCATGTGTGCGTGCAGAAGGCTGTAGGGGAGGCGGAGAAGGAAGGTGTGAATACTGTGACACTCCAGACTCCAGCACTCTCACTCTCTGTTATCCCTATAGTATAGTTATACTACTGTGCCAAAAATAGCAGATCTACAAGTTCACAACGTGTCACATTAAATTGCGACACGTTTTGGTTGAATGGCTATTTTCGGCATGGAACACCGTCGTTGGACATAAGTATCAATCAGGCTTTAGTGCCCCTCCGTGTATTATTCTCCCCTTTCCCAGTCCAGTCGCCACAAGGCGCCCAGATATTGGATTCTTAGATAGATGGGAGAGTAAACGGACGACTGGAAAGGCAGATGGATTCACAGAGATGGGTGTATGGATGGGCTGATGGATGGATAGATGGGACTGGCAACATTTTATTTGTATTGTTCTAGTCTTGCTTGGTTATACTTTTGTTAACCTGTTTTTCTACTGCTATTATTATTATTATTATTCATTTGCATTGATGAGCGAATAACCACAAGTTGGGTTATTTTTCATTACCATTTTTGACTGGCTTTGGTTTCAGTTGTATCATATCAGAATGTTCAGTCTGCAATTGGTTTCAAAATGTTGAAAGTTGCAGTTTGCTTGTGGAATCTACTCAACGGATAAAGACTATACAGGTGTGTGGTAACAAAGACTGCACTGACTGCAATCAGTGGTGGACTCACTACACATAGAATAAACGATTGCTAAATGTTTTGCCCAAAAGGCACCTATCCCTTTACACTATATTTGTGTTGAGAGAAACCCACCAAGTGGCCATATAAGTAATTAGAATCTGATTTAGACTAGGAGCTTTTTGGGATCTCCCTTGGTTTCTATGTTAAGGAGGGATACACGCTCCATCCCATGTCCAGACTTTCTTCGAACAAGCCAGTTTCGGACACTCCTGCACCCCAACATGTTCTGACTGTCCCAACTAGCTCGGACAGTGTAATTGGTCAGAAGTTGAGTGGGTGTGAGCCCAGGCTTCATTCTGCAGTGAAAGCAGCGATAGTTTGGAACAGATGTTGGCTGAGGTGAGGAATTAGCCTCTGAAATCCCTCTCTAGTGACCATGTATAAACACAATCTGTCACAAGACAGTCCATCAGAAAAAAAGCTTGGATCTGAGATGGATTCTTTTGAAGCCTTTAGCCCCCTTTAAGGCCTGTCTGTCTACTGTAAACATTTTAAAACTGCCTTCAGATGTAAGTGTCATTATTAGATGAAACTTCACATCAAAGCAATGAGAAAAAACACTGTTAACCATTTCCACAATAATCCACCAGTTTTCGTGTAGCACTAGACAGTTGATTGGTTGAAACAACATGGCAATTAAACTCCTGTCATGGTTAAACCCCTGCAGCCGACTTCAGGCGTTCTGAGAGATGGGGTAGTTCACACCCTCGTAACTGAAATTGTTTTGTCCCATTGGCAACACTTAGATCTAAAACTGGCCTTTAATAAATATCAACTGCCACCTACAGGCACACCACTGCCACCGAGAAAAGAACCTTTTTTTCCTCATTCCTCCCACTATTAATTGTTTTATGTAAGTAGCATGCAGGAGTGTAAGCTACACAGTTTTACAGCTTCAACCTTACACAATAATTAGAAAATACTTTTTTTTACTAATCCTCCTATCTGACTCCATCTATCTTTCCTGACAAAATTGTGAAGTGAAATTAACGGGCTATTGTACGCATTTGGGAGGTTCATTCCTGTGTCTTTGTAATCAGGTAGAACTCTCTAGAAATATGTCTCAACAAATCTCTCAAATATAATTGCACATGGCCTGAGGCACTTGAGCGACTTCTTCTTCGCTGGCGGCTGCCTTCGACAAACATCGTACTTTCAAATGTATCCACTGCTCTTCCTCTCTCTCTCACTCTGTCTGTGTACCTCTCTGTCTTTTCTTCCCCCTCGCTATTTCTCTGTAACCTCAAACTCTGTGTGATAGGTAACCTTTGAAAGGGCACAGTTTACCTTCCCACAGGTGTTGGGAACGGTGTGCGTGCGCGCGCGCACGTGTGTGTGTGTGTGTGTGTGTGTGCGCGCGCGCTGCGGTACTAAAGAGCATTCTCAGACTGTTGGCAGGGGTCTCTGTATCTAAGGCTTTACGAGGGATAACCAGGCCTCTACATCAGGGCTCTGCTTGCTCATACACTCACACACGCGCGCACACACACACACACACACACACACACACACACACACACACACACACACACACACACACACACACACACACACACACACACACACACACACACACACACACACACACACACACACACACACACACACAGGAAAGTCAATACTCACCCCTACACCACGAGAAAGAAAGAGGGCGAGAGGGAGAAGAGGGCAAGCGAGAGAGAGGCAGAGGGAAGCAGAGGGAGTGTGTGAAAGTTTGATATTGTTGGCTGTAAAACAGAAGCGTGTGCCTGAGGCTGTAGCACCTCTGAGATCTCTCCTGTCCCCACCAGCGCACTCTTTGTCTTGCTGTCTGTGTGTACTGTAATTAAAACCTGAATTATTGATGCGCGCACACACTTCTACAGAGGAAAAAAGCAAACTGACAAGATACTGACTACCCGAACGCACTCACACATGCAGCTATTGTTGATTACCCATTGCCTATCTCCGTTTGTTTGTCAACACCTGGCAACCTTGTACCAGCTCCGATTGGCTTTCGTTTGCCATGTTGAGTTGTTGATGTATGGATACTGTATGAGTAGAATGTGTGTCTAATCTAGGTAGGGGTGCAAGCCTGAAACCCTATTGTTTTTTGCTGATTTGTCCCATGCAATGGTTTAGCAAATTCCACTGAGAAGGTAAATGGTAGTGTTACAAATAATTGGATGGTAATAATAATTTAAGGTCGGAATTTTAAAAAGAAAAAATCACAACTCCTAGTCATAATAATACTGTAATAATAATACTGTGTAGTTTTGAGTGCACAAAACTACAGAGTTCTGAAATTGACCAATAGGGGGTGTCAATATTGCTCTAATCTCTCCAGACAGTCTGCACCACTGCCTTAAACGTGTAATGTTGCTGTTAGTATGAATAAACACAGAAGCACCCGGGAGGAAGTGGACTAAGAAAGGGGAGGAGCCAAACCGAGTTCCTGTTACACAAAAAAAGAGCGGGCCGGGGAAGGAATGCTATTGGATGCGTAGGTTGTCAATCAAATCATCCAGCTCCTCCTGGAGCTTAGCCTACTTTATCGTCAATTTCAGAATAAATAGGATCATAATTTAGCACAACACATATCATGATGATTGAAATGAGACTTTAAACTAGCGACTGGAAGCATATAGTATTTATGACAATTTTTATTAAGGTAAGAAAATCTAGTCTAAAGTTAGTCAAAAACTTAAAATGAGAGAATATTCTTTCTGACACCTGCAGGCCACCTACAGGCCATTCATATGAACTGTCTCTCTTCCATATCGGCCTCATTGTAAATATGTCAAGCTGGCCCCTTGTATGTACCATATGTTCTGTTCATTAATATTGAACCAAGCCTATCAGACATACAGCTTGTTGATATCTTATTTAGTATTGTTGGAAGATATTGAGTCAATGAACTTGAAAGGGTGTGGATCAGCGCATAGATAGACCAAAGTCAACAACCATTTGGCCAGTCATCACAAAACTTGCAAGATATGTCTACATAAGTACCTGAAACATACCCTGAAAGTCTTATTTAAATGACAAACACGTTTTGTCTAATGATTACAAAACTCACAGGATATGTTTCATAACACTGTTGAACCATGTGTGTAAAGTTATCATGAAATCAGACAATAGGGGGCGCCATCATTTCCAAATTACGTGCATTGGCCTGGCACAAATCCAAAAACAGTTTGTCAAACAAATAACAAAACTTTCAGGATATGTTTCATTAAGCTATTGAAACAAAATGCTTTTGAAATTGCCCAATAGGGGGTATTGATATAAAAAAGGACATGTTTTAGAACAAATTTGGCCTAAAATGAAAGACTGTACAATCATGATAAAACTTGCAAAGCTATCTTTAATACAGATGTCAGAAACTGTTAACGGTCTAGACCCCTCACAGCTTTCAACTTCTGTTTTGGGTTGAACCCCTGAATTGCCGCTTTGCAGTATTTGTGTGCGCGAGCTTGTGTAATTTCCTCTCTTCCTGAGGTGAGTGGTTCTATCCAGTGACTAATGGCCAGTCTAAAACATCACCCAGAGTAATACCTCAACCAGCACTAAAACCCAAGACAGGTCCCTGTGTGCGCGTTTGCGCGCGTGTGTGTGTGCGTGCATGTGTGTATTCAAAAAACCTTCTTTATAAGCTTTCTAGTAATGTATTCATTGCATATTATGTGCTGAGTCTGTGTTATTTTGTAAATGTTGTCGCAAATGAAGCAGTCCCTCGAGTCATGTGTAATTATGACCGCTTATTGCTGTGTGTGTGTGTGTGTGTGTGTGTGTGTGTGTGTGTGTGTGTGTGTGTGTGTGTGTGTGTGTGTGTGTGTGTGTGTGTGTGTGTGTGTGTGTGTGTGTGTGTGTGTGTGTGTGTGTGTGTGTGTACAGTGTGTGTGTACAGTGTGTGCAGTGTGTGTGTGTGTGTGCGTGCCCCAGGTGTCAGGCTCAACTTTTATTGCAACTTCTGATGTGTTGCCTGCTGTCAGTATGTTATGATAATGAGCAAGAGGAGCAGAAGATGTGTGTGTGTGTGTGTGTGTGTGTGTGTCTGAGTGTGGTGCGCGCATGCGTATGTGTGGTGTGTACATGCGTGTGTACAGTACGTGCGCACGCACGTGATGCAGTAATGAGCCGACCTTATGATGCGATCAGAGATATTCTGGTCCCTAGAGCAGATGTTACTCAACCTCCCATCTCCCCTTTGCACTGATCACATTAACGAACTACAAGTGTGTGTGTGTGTGTGTGTGTGTGTGTGTGTGTGTGTGTGTGTGTGTGTGTGTGTGTGTGTGTGTGTGTGTGTGTGTGTGTGTGTGTGTGTGTGTGTGTGTGTGTGTGTGTGTGTGTGTGTGTGTGTGTGTGTGTGTGTGTGTGTGTGTGTGTGTGTGTGTGTGCGCATGCGTGAGAGAGAGCATATTATATAAAAGACGGAGAGAGTTCAATATTTATTGGTTCAATATTTATAAAACCCACAGACACACTTAACCACTTTCACTTTGGCGTAGACATTTGTTCAATTTCTTTTTTAAATAGCAGATCTACAAGCTCACCATGTGACATGTTGTGAGCTTGTAGATCAGCTATTCTTGTGACTTTTGCACGACAAGTTGAAATATGGAGATACAAGGTTTCTGCTCCACAGCGACGATACATTGTTGCAAATCTTGTCTCTGAGTGAATCCTTTAAGTATAGGCTACAGTATTAGCCTCCCTCTATCCCTCTATTCCTCTATGCCTCTATGCCTTTATGCCGACTGATACAGATTTGATTCTTGATTTATTCTTGATCTCCATATTTGTGCAAGGTTTCAACCTGATCCGACTGCCATTGGCTTAATTATAAAATGAAATTAAAATGGAATAAAAGTTAAATATTTGACTTTCACTTCCAAAACTGGCTTCGTAACAGCAAACATATTAAGAGCCCTGCAGCATGGTGTTTAGTACGCCACATAATTATCTACTGTATATTGCTTTGATTTGCATTTAAATTCTGATGATGGGTAACGCTGTGAGAAACTATATGTTAAAATAATGTTGGACGTCATTTAGATTGACCCTGAACCCTCCTTTAACCCCCCCCCCCCCATTGTTTCATGTATGAATCGCTTAATTGGTTGTAGCCGAAATATAGAAGGCAAGTTCAGTGGGTCTGGTTCATCTTCAAATGTTTTTATTTTAATTGTACTTCCTATTTGAAACAGCTTTCTCTTTTTGATCAACTCAGACATTATGCACTTTTTCTTTGTTCCCAGACTTTTCAAAGAAGTCGGACGCAGGCTATTCTAATACAAAGCCATATCTGACTGGTATAATCTTCCTTTTTTTCCTGAGATCTATAACCTCTTTCTGTTCCTTCAGGACATCTTTATTTTCTCATCTTTAACCCATTAAGACTGGGAACGCATCTGTGTGTCATTTTAAGATGTCTTTAGCTATTAAAAAATAGCAGATCTGCTATTAATCGTGAAAAATGTGTGCAAATCTTTGAATATAATATATTCAAAGATTTGCACACATTTTTCCCGCTTTTAAACATATATTATATGTTTAAAAGCGAACATTTTAAACTCCTAACAGTTTTCTGAAAAATCTTATGTTGCTATAATAATCAGTGGTTCTCAAATATTTTTCACGTTAAGGACCCCCAAAATGATATGTATTTGGCCGCGGACCCCCATCTCAAAATATGTTGTTCCAGGGACCACCCCCAGAAGCAAAGATTTAAGTTAAAAATGTTCGCTTTAAAAAAAACATATATATATTCAAAGATTTGCACACATTTTCACAATTTTTCAAAATACAAGCTTGTACAAGCTTGTACAAGCTCGTATCACGGCACTCGGTGCTTGTATATGTTGCTATATTTGAATGCTTTTAATGTGGGTGTACTTACAGTACAAGCTTCAGTTTATGCCGACATATTTGATTATCTGGGGCATCGTATTCAGTTGGTCTTGTATGACAGCTAAGGACCTGGGGTGTGGGAGGGACAAGGCGAGTGGTCGATCTGCATCTGTGTCGTTGCACTGTATGTTTGTTACGTAATGCTATTTTTGGGTTTTATTTTTTATTTGTATCTATAGGACCCCTTCTAAAATGAGGTGCTACATCTCAAAGGAGATATCCTTTCATATACAAATTCATATTCAATAGATACAGTGGCAGATATGGACAAACAGACAGGAAGATGCTGTAAATATGGCAGATGGGTGGATTTAACTAGAAACGTGGCCAAGTGACTAATAGATTCACTGAGAAGTATTCCAGACGGTGTTGGTGGATCACTGATGTGATGTGACCATATTGACTCCAACATTTCCAGTCATATTCTCCAAATTGGATATTGGATATTTTATGAAACCCAGAAGGGAATGGTAGCTATTGGCCCCGGCGCAAGTTTTCTTTGATTTATTTGTTACATTGTACCACTAGGCCTGTCACAATTATTACATAATTGTCTAATTGAAAATTATTTTATATAATCGCAATATTTTTTGCATAATCATCATAATCAATTCCATGTTAAAAAATAACATATTTAAAAAGAAATGTAAAAAATAGTGGAAATAGCAGATCTATAAGCTCAAAACGCGTCGCGATGCGACGCGTTTTGAGCTTATAGATCGTCTATTTCCAACATTAATGTTTATTTTTAAGTATAAAATAATTCAATATGTGTTATTTGTCGTATCTGCCTTGTGCAACTTCTGATTACGAAAGCTAAAAGCCAAACAGAAATGTAATTTTTATTCATAATGTTCCATACATTTTCAACGACAGAAACACAATGAAATCGTTAATCGCAATTATTTGAGTGATAATTAATCGGCAATTTAAATTGGTAATCGTGACAGCCCTATGTACCACTGTACACGGTTCATTTCTAGGGAAAGAAGAATCCCTTCGAATTGTTATTGAGGAAGGCTGTATGAAATGAAGGTACATGTATAGTGCCGGGGGAAACACAGGAGGAAAGCTTTGTGTAGAATCAGTCATTAGGCATATTAGGTACGCATGGTTCTGGGAGGCGAGCGTCAGCGATGCTTTCAGCGGTAGATCACAATGTCCTTCCATAATTACAATTTCAAAATGTTATTGTCTGATACCCTTAACCCATTAAGACCTGGAACGCATCTGTGTCACTTTTTGATTTGAGCTAAAAAAAAACATTATTTTACACTTTGGCTATTCAAAAATAGAGAAAATGTGTGCAAATTAATATATTTATATTATTTTAAAGCCAACATTTTTAACTCAAATCTTTGCTTCCGGGGGTCCCTGGAACAAAATATTTTGAGATGGGGGCCCGTGGCCAAATATATACATATAATTTTTGGGGTTCTTTAAATCATTTTTATCCCTCGATTTTGTAACCCTTTTTTTCCACCCGGTGCCAATTTGCTAAGTGATCCTGGGCACTACACTCCCCCCACCAGCCTAGGGAGGCCAGGGCCGAGCTCATGCCTCCTTCAATGCATGAGAGCCAACTGACCTTCTTGTCACCTGACAGGGGAGAGTTTCCCTGGTTGGACGTAGCGCGTGGAAGGAACACAACCAGTTATTCCAACCAGTTCCCTTCGTCTCCATCAGGCGCATCGGTTGACCAGGGGGAGGCAGTATAGTGACTAGGATTACTACATGTTTTTGTGAGGGTATTAACTACCCTAGGAGACACGGGGAGAACATGCAAACTCCACACAGAGTAGGCCCTTTCGCCAACCCCACCTAGGGTATGGGCGCTGGTGACGCGGAGGAGAAGACACACCCCCAGCGCCCACAGCGTCCCCGGCGGGAATCTAACCCAGGACCTTCTCATTTTTTTTGGGGTTCTTGACATGAAAACGTTTGAGAACCACTGATATAGAAACATACGTCTTTCAGAAAACGGCCTCAGGTCTTAATGGGTTAAAGGAAGACTTCACCCATTCATATAATAGATCCTCACTAATGCTCCTGATAAAATTGTGTCATTTTTGTTCTACTCAGTCTGTGTCTCATAGGAGGGCTGTGGACACTTCAGAAACCTGCCTACCAGTGACATCATCGTTAGGAAGGTTTATTTTTTTCTTCAATATTATTTTGTATTTATTTTTATTTGTATTAACGTGAGAACAATGGCTTCCATTATTGCGAACGCGGAAGGAGGCGCGGCGCGCCTCCGCCCAAGTGGAGCCTACTATGAAACTCTGCTCGGCTTGTGGCTCTGTCTGTGTGTGTGCAGTATGTGTGCACTGCCTGCACTGCCTGTGTGCAACCCACAGAGTGCACCAGAGTGCAGCTACAGTCAAAACACACACACACACACACACACACACACACACACACACACACACACACACACACACACACACACACACACACACACACACACACACACACACACACACACACACACACACACACACACACACACAGTCCGTAAATACACAATATTTTGGAGCTGCGTTCGCTTCCAGCGTTTGCGCGTCTTACTTGTAGCATACTAACTTTCCAGGAGTAGAACGCCTGTAGTTTCTATTAGCTTGGATTCCCCATCGATGATGTCACTGGTAGACTAAAACTGGGTTTCTAAACTGTCCACAGCCCTCCTATGAGACACAGAGTGAGTAGACAAAAATGGTGCCATATTATCATGAGCATTAGTGAGGACCAATTGTATGAAGACGGGTTGAAAATGGGTGAAGTCGTCCTTTAATTAAAGTGATATTTCACTTTCAAAAAAACTTTGGGTCATTTTATCGTCTACTCAGGCTTTTGTGAGTCCCCCAGACCATTTTTAAGTTGCTTGATTTAGTATTTAGATATTTGATAATCATTCTATCAGACACGCCCCCTTCCTATACAAACCCATTATAACTTCAAACTCCATTTTTAACCTGTTAGATTCAATGTAGAGAGAATAATCGCACATCCACTGTTACTTATTTCAGTAGATAATCTGAATCAAACAAGAAGTCCCGCACACTGTATCTTGCTGTGGCAACTCACTTTAAGTGAGATGCCACAGCAAGATACAGTGTGCGGGACTTCTTGTTTGATAACCTGTTAGATTCATCAAAAACACCCGTCCTTGGTTCTGCTGACTCACCCTGCCCTCCTAATACGTGAGGGGGCCGTGTTTTTTCGATTACTTTTTCATTTATTTTATTACATTTTTTTAATTGTATTTCATTTTTTTCATTTTCCAATTCTTTTTTTTAAATAAATGAAAAAAGTTAGCGAAAAAACATGGCCCCTCGCGTATTAGGAGGGCAGGGTGAGTCACCAGAACCAAGGACGGGTGTTTTTGATGAATCTAACAGGTTAAAAATGGAGTTTGAAGTTATAATGGGTTTGTATAGGAAGGGGCGTGTCTGATAAAATTAATATCAAATATCTAAATACTGAATCAAGCAACTTAAAAACTGTCTGGGGGCTCACATAAGCCTGAGTAGACGATAAAATGACCAAAAGTTTTTTTGAAAGTGAAATATCCCTTTAACCCATTTATAATCTTTATATTTTATACCCATCATCATGTTTTTATTCTGTTGGTTAAACTGATTTAAACTTTGGTTCGATAGTGTTACATACAGTAACTGTTAAGGTGGTGCAGGTTAACCCTACTCTATTGTATAGGATTCGAGCCCTAATTAAAATTAGAGGTGCAACCTTGTCCTTCTGTTAGTTAGAAGAGTCAATTAAACGGAACAAACATGTTTTTTTCCAACCCTAGCACTAACCTCGTTTTGAGATTGAGCATAGATGAAGATGACCGTGATTCTGAACAGCGGCAGTTTTCCTTTGAATAATGGCAGCAACACTGAGCGCCAGGCAAGGACACCACTGCTGAGCATCATCGCTGTGCTTGCTTACAGATGGATGTATTGTGTGTGTGTGTGTGTGTGTGTGTGTGTGTGTGTGTGTGAGTGAGAAGACAGGGAGCAGCTAGTGTATGCATTGCGTTCCCATAGGAGGGCACTGGCCTTTGATAAAGGCCATGTAAAAGACTGCTCTCCCCTGTGCTCTGTCCATAGCTGCAAATCCCCCTGCTCTCTCTCTCACTCTCTCTCCTCTCTCTCTCTCTCTCCATAATGTTTGCTTCTCTGTCCCCCCCATCTCTTCTCTTTGGCGTGATTACTCTCTCCTCACTTGCTCTTCTCAAGTAGCCACCCAAGCAGATGCTTACACACACGTATGCTTGCACTCAGATCTGCACTTCAAGCAAACGCACTGGAGACCACACACAGACACGCGCGCCGCACGCACACAAAATCGCTGACCACACACGCGAGAAGAGAAAAGTTAGGATTTGCAAATTCATCCCTTCCCTTACCCAGGTGACAACATAAAGCCTGATAAGATGAACCCCCCCCCCTCTCTTCTCTCCTTCCCTGACGCTCTCTTCATCTATTCCCATTGCGCCGCCTAATCAGCCAGCTTTTAATGAGAACCCAGGAACACTATGATCATGCAGAGTGGCGTTGTCTCCCGTCTTTTTAAGTCCCCTCCCCATGAATCCATCTGTTCATGATTCATACCTCTCTCCCTCTCTCCCTCTCTCTCTTTCTCTGTCCTTCTCTCACAGGCTCATTCTCCCTTCATCTTGTCATCCCCACACTCTCCGCTATCTCTTATCCCTTTTCCCCTTTTCTTTGGGGTGGGGGGTTACTAATATTGTCCGATAAAGGGCACAAGGCGTGTGGATTTTAATGGTCTTTTTATGGCCGTTAGTAGCTGCCGATGTATCACTTTGTTGTCTGCGGGATTGGCCGCTCGCACTCTCGATGGCCTATTGATTTCACACCCATGGAGATTTCACACGCAAACGTGTGTGTGAGTGCGCCCATGTACACATGTGTAGTGCATGCACTCACACACACACAACGTGCATGTACTTTTACATATATAGGACATGACACTCTCGCACACATCCCTCAGATGATCACATGCACACGCACGCAAATGTGTGTACGCACACACACGCACGCACGCGCGTGCACGCACACATCGTCTGGGAAACCCGAGGCTTAGCAGAGCCTGTCTCATCTTCCCTGTCTATCCTTTAAGCTGTGCACTGCTCTCTCACTAAATGCACGGTGGGCTGGTTGGACAGCCCCGCCGAATGACAACTAAGCAACCTGAGCAGGGCAGAGAGCAGGATTGTAAGTCTAAGGAGTACAATGGCCCAGTGAAAGGGAAGTGTCTGGGTCCCACACGGCCTTATATCATCATCTGTGGATGTCCATAACAAACTCTGCAGTGCTAACCTGTGCTGCAAAATGCATCATGAACCTGTCCGAAAAAAAGCTAATTCACTCCTCTTTAGATCGCCTCCTTGCATCTATTATTTTTAATAACTGGGCAGCTTTAGTGGATTGTCCAGCTTATATAACAGACATGTGACATTTATGTGACATTTTGTGTTGAATCTTTTTGTTTTTTGTTGCTAGCACTATCTCTAGGAAGAGCCTCAGTAACAACCTTTCTACTATCCCAGTTATTGATTCAATCAGCCAACTTAAACCAAGGGCCACATTTTGTACGTTTGCCAGAATGAGATGTGCCATCGTGTGGCTGAATTGCCAATTTCTTGAAGCACGGTGGTGATTTGTTCCTCATCTGCAGGTGTCTGGCATTTTGGTGACTCTGTGAAAGGAGCGGCGCGGTGGGGGGGGTGTCATTTGCAAATCTGCAGCGCACTGCAATCAAATTTGCGGTGTCCGCCACCTGCCTGCTCGGACAAGGTCAGCCAGAGTATAGCCAGACGCGCGCGCTCCTGTTCTGTACTATTTTCACCACTTTCCACACTAACAGTATAGGTGGGTTTAACCGGGGTCTGCTCTTCAATGGTTTTCCTCTTACCTGGCAGGCAGGAGTGTTTCTGTGGCTATCGATATCTTCTCTATAGCTCCCTTGACCTGTGTGGCGTGCCCCAGGGTTCTATCTTTGGTCCAATTTTCTTCTCCTTCTATGCCACCTCTTGGTGTCCTCATTAGCTGCGTGTCTTAAAGGCATTTTCTATCATTGCTATGCAGATGATACACAGTTTCATTTTTCTGTTAAACATAATGACCTTAAAAAACTGTGAATCATGCAATATTTCGTTCCAGGGGGTCCCAGAAGCAAAGATTTGAGTTAAAAATCTTCGCTTTAAAAATATATATGTTCAAAGATTTGCACACATTTTCACGATTTTTCAAAAATAGCAGATCTACAAGCTCATAGCGCGGCACTCAGTGCCGCGCTATGAGCTTGTATATCTGCTATTTTTGAATAGCCAAAGTGTAAAACAATGCTTTTTAGCTCAAATAAAAAAAATTACACAGATGCGTTCCAGGTATTGATGGGTTAACTGCATGTCGCAGAACTTCCTTCAGCTGAATCCAGAAAAAAATGTTGATCTTTGTAATAGGTAGGAGTGCATCTCTGACACAATTCGGCTGTCCATTGGTCCTCTAGCCTCAAATGTGACACCGACCTAAAAAAAACCTGGGTGTCTTTTATGACACCTCAAATACCCCTCTAATAACCCTCTGTAACTACATCCTCTATACTATAGCTTGTTGTAACTGAGAGCCGGGGATTCGTGCCCAGTTTGAAGTATAGGAGACATCATATAGGAGTCTCAATATTTCAGTTTTATATGTTCACAACTGTGGCCCCACCTTTATCTGCTCCCTGTATAATAATAGATGCATCACTGGTGAGCTCAGAGAGGGCATGCCTATCTCCTGTAGACAAAATGTCTTGGACAAAGGGATTATTGGACCGTAAAAGAGACAAATCTCAGTGTATATGTCAATCATAGGATCAATAGGCCTCGGAGGGGTGTGGAGGGTAGTAACTACACTCCTAGGTTCAGGATTGGTTCAGGATTGGAAATGACAAAGAAATGTCTGTCTCTCTCTGCGTGTGTGTGCGTGTATGTGTGTGTGTGTGTGTGTGTGTGTGTGTGTGTGTGTGTGTGTGTCTGTTTGTGTGGGGGGGGCCCGGGATTCGAACGTGGCTCTCCCTCGTGGAAAGCCA
Source organism: Gymnoscopelus microlampas (assembly GCF_963454915.1). Taxonomy (NCBI): domain Eukaryota; kingdom Metazoa; phylum Chordata; class Actinopteri; order Myctophiformes; family Myctophidae; genus Gymnoscopelus; species Gymnoscopelus microlampas. The sequence continues at coordinate 45,243,699 of NC_139943.1, read as the reverse complement.
ACATCTTAAATATGTATAGTGATGTTTGAACTCTGTTCGCTACCTCAAAAGTACTAATACTTTGCTGCATTTGAGGAGCTTACTTTTCTTTGTTGTTTTAGTACAGTTGTATAACCCTCGAACCCACGTGGCAGTGGTTAAATGCTAAATCAGATATTATTATCCTTGCTCATCATGAACCCGCTATTAGACACCTAAGGGGCCATTTTTACACTCTTGCTTATTGCTTGAACATAACTAACGCATTCTCAAATCAAACAAATAGGTCACGGAGGAGGCCTCTGTGGTTTGATTATTTATCTCTACAGATGCGCTTGATAGGCTATATAGAACCATATCAACCAATGAAATAAGCAATTGCCAATGCTTGGGGAAATTAGACATGTTTATGGAAATTGTTGAAATTGCTTGCTTGTTGCTCTAAACTGCTGCTGCAGTGTGTGCTGTGCATGTTATGTAAAATAAATAGTGCCGAAAAAAAGTGGATCGCAAGCGTTTTGGTCATTTGGGAAGTTACTTGCAAAGTTGTTTGTGGGACGAAATATGGGCCTATTTGGTGCTGTGAATTATTGTGCAATTGAAATGTGCACAGAGCACACTTATGTATGGAGGAGGCAAAGTCCAGAACCCTGCCTGATTTTACAAATGTCTGTCCAGTTGCTTGATGGGACAATCATTTTTTTAAATTTGTAATTTAAGAAAATAAACTGCTCTGCACATCACTGGTTGTGGGAAAATTACATAATGAATACTGTACTGTGTTGCATTGGTTCTGAAGCAGAATGAGGTATCTCTTGCTGTTGGTTCACTGAATGATTGCCATGCACATTTCAGGCCAGCCCTAGGGTCCTGCAGAAAGGAGAAAAAAGTGCCCAGGGTCACTGGGATGTTGACAGGAGTTAATTAATTACACAGTGACGCTGCAACATAGCTCTTCTAAAATGATATAAAGATAGCTTGCATTGTTTCCGCTTGCTGCTAGTTTGATTAATATTAACCCATTCAATCCGGGAACGCATCTGTGTCACTTTAGATTTCTTTGGCTATTCAAAAATAGCAGATCTACAAGCTCATAGCACCGAGTGAAAAATGTGTGCAAATCTTTGAATATATATAATACATTTTTTTTTTTAAAAGAACTTATGTTGCTATATCAGTGGTGCTCCAACTTTTCCATGTCAAGGATCGCCAATATGTATTTGGCCATGGACCCCCATCTCAAAATATGTTGTTCCAGGGACCCCCAGAAGCACAGATCAGAGTTAAAAATGTTCACATATATAGATATATTCAAAGATTTGCACAAATGTTCTAGATTTAAAAAAAATAGCAGATCTACAAGCTCATAGCACGGCACTCGGTGCCGCGCTATGAGCTTGTTGATCTGCTATTTTTTAATAACCAAATAAATCTGAAATGACACAGATGCGTTCCTGGTCTTGAAGGGTTCATTTGGAAAGCAGGGGAGCTTCAAACACTGCGTGCGTGCTTGTGTGCACGTGTCTGCGTTTAATTTTGCAACTCGCTGGCCCGATGAGCAGCATTTTTCTTGTGCAAGGCCAAGCAAATCCCTAAACAATTTTGTGCAGTCTGTGTCGATGCTTTTCACGTTTTGGGAATACATAATCTCCGGATTCCACCTTCCCACCATCCCTCCATATTTGGCCAAGACTAACATCATCAATATGATGCCATCGATATGAAATCAGGGAAGCCACGTTGGTTATTAGACCCCATCTTGTTTGAACACCGTCGCTGTCGGACAGAAACCTTGTATCTTTCTCCATATTTAAACTTTGCATATTTTTTCGTAAATTGATGCCCTACTTTGTCGTACAACAGTGTCACACAACAGTACAAGGTCACAACGTGTCGCAATGCGCCATGAGCTTGTAGATCTGCTATTTTTGCTATTTGATTAAACATTTTATTGTGTGTGTGGTTTTTTATAAATATTGAACCAATAATAAGTATTGTTACTAAATAATTACTGCATTTTGGATCCATTGGAACGCAGGTTTTTTTTTCCTTTTCTTGAAAAGTATTGGTTTTGGACAGGGGTGTGATGGTGATTATTTTTACTGGTGGAACATAATTTTAATGAAGTCTATTTTCCCTTAATGTGTGATTAATTTTACTTTAAAAGGTTTACGGGGTGTATAAATAGTAGGAAACATGTTTGTATAGGAAAGTACTTGTTTTTAGCTTAGTTTTTGTCTTTGTAAATCTTCTCAAAGAATGCCTTGAATTATAGGAGCTGAACTCACCTGTAAACCTGTAGCCATTTGGGTACGTGGCTCATGAATGGAGGGGAACGCGTTCTAGCTTGCACGCGTGTGCACATCCGTGCATGTGCGTGCGCTTGATCCTACCTTTGGACATAATAAGGGTTCCACACGACAGCAGCAATATTGTGTGTAACAACGGGCGGGATTCACTAAGCAATTTACGCCCATATTTTTTATCGTACCGGCATTTACGAAAATTCCTACATTAGTAGTCGGATTCACTAATGTTTTATTGTCTGTGATTTTAGCCGAGGCTTTGCTCTTTCTCAAGTCAGCTCCGAGGCTGTCTTACCAGGGATCAAAGCTGTGCGTATGTCATTATTATTCTTCATGCAAAATCAATTACAACAGTGCCAAACCTCAAATAAAATATGTATGTGCCCAACATACATATTTTGTCAACACATATATATAAAAAAGAAAAAATATGTTAAACAATGTATTGCTTGTAGCCTATGCATAATATAGACATGATGCAGATTCCACCGCTTTTCCCCCAAAGTTTTTTAGGCTATCAGTTGCATTTAGAGCTGAATTATTAGGTCCCTCAGCGTGTTTGCCAGTGTCGGCCAACTCAGACAAAGTTTCACTTAATGACACTGGAGACAAGCCTCCAGTGTCCACGGTATTAATTTATAATACTGTAGGCTACTGTATATTCATCACATGAACGCCACACACACAATAGCCCAATGAGTCTTCTTACCATCTAATGAGGAAACCCCTGTAAAGGTGAGCAATGTTCAGTAGAAAAGGCTTCGTCTATTACTTGGTGGTGGGGTTAAACGTTTTAAACTTCTTTAATCTTATTACACATGAGATCATTACGTTCAGCTGATCCATCATGCAATAGAGGGACTCGCTTCCAGACACAACAGATGTACAGGTTGTCTGTCAAGGCGATGCAACATCTGTATTTTTAGACGAGAGACGGACGACGTTGAACTTCTCAAGCACCAGTGTTGCCAGATTTTGTGAGAGAAATAAGCAACCAGGTCTATGAAAATAAGCCGAAAAGAAGCAACTATAGGGCACTATAGGCCATATGAGAACTGTAAACCATACTGTTAACATTGAAAATAGCCGATCTGCAATATTCCACATTTTCTGTCAAGAGTTTTTGAAAATTATATTTTATATATTATTATTATTATATTTTCAAAAACTCTTGAAAGAAAATGTGGAATATTTGGAAGACTTTTGAAATATTCAGACAACACAAATCTGGTACGGGTCTCCCTGGCACAAAACATTTTCAGATGGGGGTTATAGGGACAAATAGGCTACATTAATTTGGGGGTCCATGACATGAAAATATTTGAGAACCACTGGTTGAAATAAATAAAAAAATGTGAAGCAAGCCCAAATAAGCAAATGCACTTTAAAAACTAGCCCAAAAAAACGTAACCCGCAACTACCAATATTTACAAGCAACTTATAATAAGCGGACATGGCAACACTGTTCAGCACGTGAAGTTGAAGTTGGATATTTCATTTCCTGTTGCCTTTAATGCTGTGAAAAGGGGAGTGGAACAATGAAAAGGAACTTCTCGGGAACGTGCTTGAGATTTTACGACCAGCTGGCAGCTGTCCAGATTCATCATGACATACACCTGTGATCCGCACATTTGAGGGATATACACACCCCTTTGTGAATTGCACGTCAGTTTTAGCTTAGAGAAAATACACCCTCCTTTAGTAACTTTATTTACACCTTACTTACGACCAGCTGAGTGAATCGGGGGCATTGTCTTTTCAACAGAGCAGAAAGGTGGGGCACAGGACAGATTTTTACATGTTTAAAGGAGTAGTTCACCCAAAATTGGGCTTGTTTTCTATCAATTACATTACATTACATAAAGCCTTGAATTCTTGGAGTTCTTTTGTTTTTGTCGCATTCCTGAGCCAATAATTTGTTGACCAGCGGACTTAATTGAGTCACCTGTACTGACCAGCCAGGTCATCGAATTATTGGCTCAGGAATGCAACAAAAACCCAAAAATCTCCATTAATTCAAGGCTTCATGGGGTTTCAACTGATAGAAAATAAGTTGTTTATTTGGGTGAACTACTCCTTTAATGGGTCCTCTTTGTAAAAGGCCTATGTATTTTGTTATAATATGTTATTATTTGTTATAATGTAGACGTATATTTTATTTTATTGTTTTATGTCGCATTCACATAATAATTCACATAATGGCCAGTGGTCTGCTTTTGTCCTCCCAAATGGCTCCCAAATATTGATTGATTTATGTTTCTATTGACACAGATGCATACTGTACATGACCATGCATTTGCACATATCTGTCCAAAGGCCCACTGTGGTCCATTATTAATAATGACCGAACAAAATGGCGCGCAGAATGGGAAATACAATATCATGTGGCCTAATTGCTGTCAAGCGTGTATAGGAATATTGATAGGCATTAGGGCTCTCGCAGTCATCATTAGCTCATTTTGAGGTGCATTTGTAATATAGCCTGGGGGACTTTATTTTAGTAATGTCAGCAATACTGGCTGCAGGCAGCATCAGCCCTTTTCATACGGTGGCCCAAATTCATAACATCTTGTCGCCGTCCTCTCTCTATCTCATCTCTCCCTTTACCGCTCCTCTTTCTCTCCACTCTGTGGCTGCTATTACTGTCCTATCCCTACCCCCCCCCCACCAACACCACCACCCTTCTCTTTTCTCCTCTCCTCTCCTCCACTCCTTCCTCTACCATCCCTCTTTCTCCCATTAGTCCATTAAAACCTGGAACGCATCTGTGTCACGTTTTGATTTGACCTAAAAAGCATTATTTTACACTTTGGCTATTCAAAAATAGCAGATATACAAGCTCATAGCGCGGCACCGAGTGCCGCGCTATGAGCTTGTAGATCTGCTATTTTTGAAAAATCGTGCAAATGTGTGCAAATCTTTGAATATGTATTGTTTTCAAGCAAACATTTTTTTACTCAAATCTTTGCTTCCTGGGGGTCCCTGGAACAAAATATCTTAGATGGGGGTCCGCGGCCAAATACATATAATTTTGGGGGTCCTTGACATGAAAGAGTTTGAGCACCACTGATATAGAAACATACATTTTTTTCAGAATACTGTTGGGAATTAGAAGACATTTGTAGAATCGGCTTCAGGCCTTAATGGGTTAGAGAGTAGAGGATCCCGATAGGTCTCTGGTGGTCATAGTGTGACAGAGTGGCCTCATTACATCCGGGGGAGCCCCGGTATCTATTTCATACCAAGAGAAACATAGACTAACAAGCAGTTAGAGCCATAGCGGAGCTATCGGGGATATAACGCCATGCACTCCCATTAGCCGAAAGTGCCGCGGTGCTAAATATGAGTCTTTTCACCGCTAAGAACCGAGGACGAGCCTCTGATCAATAGGCAGACATGGTGGGACTTGCAAGGCTCTCTGTAATGAACGTTTATGTCACCGTAGAGCACTTAGCTGTCACGCCGGAGCTGGTTCCTCTAATCAAAGGCACGCAGCTCGGAGAGTGTTTGATCACATCGTCCCCTGAGAACATGTTTGTGATTGTTCACGGGCAAGCACGTACGCTTATGTGTGTGTGTGTGTGTGTGTGTGTGTGTGTGTGTGTGTGTGTGTGTGTGTGTGTGTGTGTGTGTGTAGTTGCAGACGCGCCATTAGGAAATATGGATAGAGGGACAACAAATTGCCCTCCCTTATCCGCATCATCAGGGCGAATTAATGAAGATGTGCCCTTCTTGTGTACTTTACAAAATACATGTGATATAAGACACCTCAAGTATACTGTATATAATAAGTTCATGTATCGCTGCAATTATGATTATTATACTTATACAATTATACTTTTCTTTCAGAGTGTTTCTGGTAAACAACAATATTTTCATATTATTATTACGTATTACCGTATTTGCCCCATGTATCTTTTCAACATTTCATATTCATTTTGACGTGTGTGTGTGTGTGTGTGTGTGTGTGTGTGTGTGTGTGTGTGTGTTTAATTTGGCAAATAACTGGTGTTAATTTAAGGGGGAGTTCTTTCTAATCACAGGATACATGATGATGAAAACATGCTATTTCAGAGAGTCTACCACCAACTTCCAACAAGTGTGCATGTGTGACTATGAGTCATACAGCGCATGTAACAGCCTGTAACCGCCTTTAAAACGTGTGGTCGGTAACATTGTTATAAGTTAATTAGGGAATGATGCAAGTTGGGAACGATGCTATAGTTGGAAATGCATGCCCCAGCCAGCTATGCAATACCTGTTGTACCTGTTGTCAGAGTACCTGTTGGTTTTGGACAATTTGGACAGTTTTGGTGCAATCAATCTTGTTATAAGGCGGCTTGGTCTTTTGTTATCTGAGACTTAATACTCTCCATACCTGGAGGTGGCAGTAGTCTGTATTCATAATCCAAAAAGAAAACTATAAGATGGAGCTTACTACTGCTAGCCTATATATTTTTGTAGTAAATAAACAAACAAAAAAGAGCACATAACACGTGCGCACACACACAAATATATGCTATCTAATTTGCAGAGGAAGGGGCTTTTTTCTAGTCACAATAATACAGTAAGCTGTGGGTTGCAATTATAGGTCTGAGCAGAGCGGAGCTGCCCTATCATTTTATTGATTTACTTTTCGGGCAAGTGGGCATGACCTGTGGGCAAGTAGAACATGACCTGTGGGCAAGTAGAACATGACCTGTGGGCAAGTAGAACATGACCTTTACCTGCCCGACGGGCCAGTGCCTCTGAGACCTTATAGTGTCAACCCCTGCAGTGGACAGGTGAGCTCTCTCCATGGTTCTGAACCCCATAAACTGTGAGCTGACCTTGGTGCTGAGTAGTGCTGGACAGGTGAGCTCTGTCCATGGTTCTAAATCATCCTGCTCCCTTATCCATGGAACAAATCACTGCCTCCTGGTATGACATTAAAAACATGACATGTCTCTTTTTTTTCCAATCCTCATTTCAACATTGAATGTTGCAGTATGTTCAGTACAGTAGTAAATAATGTTATATCACGTACAGTAAATACAGGGTACAGACTGTTTGCGCTGTAACACGAACAGTTGTGACCAATCATGAAGCCCACATTTCAATAACTAACTCACATTAGAGATGCATGACAGATAATCTTGCATTTAATCACGCATGTGTTACAAGTTACAGCAAGAATGATGCATGATGGGAACTGTGTATAATGGTTGCTAATAATCATAACAGCTTTCCACATACCAACAAGACATACAGTCACATCTAGCAACGGCGTGGCCTCTCTGTCCACTCTTGAACTATAGATAGCTAGTTGCTGTTTGTGAAGGAAGCCTCACAAATCACACTGCAGTGTCCCGTGGTGAAGCCAAGCCATGCAGGCTGGCTGCTGGTGTGAATGCATTAGTGTAGTGCCGGTCTGTGCCTTATTTGACCAAATTGAAATGCACAGTACTAACAGGTAAACCCTGTTCTAGACCAGTGGTTCTCAACCTTTTCAGGCCGCGACCCCCCCAAAATAATCATATTTGAACTGGGGACCCCCATTTAGTTTGACTCCGTTCCACAGATAAATATTGTGAAAATAGCTATTTATCGTCTATTTATTTAGGTATTAAAAATGTCTTAAAAGTCCTTAAATTGTCACTTAACTATCATCTGAGGACTCCCCCAAAATCATGTGGGGACGCCCCTGGGGGTCCCGACCCACAGGTTAAACCACTGTTCTAGACGGTATGGCCAAAGGCTGATAGCGTAGCTAGCTATAATGTCCTGTAGTTATTAGGAAGTCAGAACATACTAGAGGAAATGATCTAGTAGACTTCCCTCATCCATGATTCTAGTTATAGTATGCTATAAACTGATTGATGGCAGATGACCTAGTTAGTTGGCAGAAGATAGTATGAAGCAACCTTACAGTTTCTTCATATAATTGAGCCTTACTAATGCTGCACAATTTCCATCTACCCACTCTGCGTCTCATTGGTGGGCTTTGGACAGTTCAGAAACCTGCCTACCAATGACATCCTCAATGGGGATTCGATAGAAACAACAGCCTCTGCCTACCTGGAAAGTTAGCATGCTGAAATAGAAACCATTGTCAAAACATGGTTGAAATCTTTTTTTAAATCTTCTGTTGCCATTTCACAAGAGCCAGAAGAGAAAACTCGACATTGTGTCGCTTCGCCCTCTTTTTATCTGCCATTGACTGTCTGTTCACTTCCATTTCTCTTCTGGTGCTCTGATATGCTCAGGCTGAACAGTTAAAACAGAGAGCTTACCCCTCGCCGACTCAGTCGGGTGAACGGCCACCAGTAATGGCCGAATGGCAGAAACTAAGGGCGACCACGTATAGAGAGTCAAAGATGGCTCTTCTGCCAATGTCAGCTTGGTGTATCAGGGCCTTTAGAGGATACTAATGGTCTAGTCTCGCGTAGCCAGACAACTATTCCACAATCTCTGAATGCTATGTAGAGTCTGGAACTACACCTCCCGAAATCCGAGAGAGGAAACTGGCACTTCCGTTCACAAATATATATTTAGAAATATCTTTACATTTTATTTTTTAATTTACGTTTCTGTTAAGCATCAAGCTATATATACTTATATTCTTTTGATTTATATTAGGATACATGTGCGCGACTGTTAAGACGAGACAGAAGTGGGGAGGAGGCTTCACATCCGCTTCATATTTTAATCATGACCAGAGCTTCCTAGTCCCAGACTGTAACATCTGAAAATTGTGGGAGGCAACAGTCTAGCCACGCAAGACTATACTAATGGTCTAATATTGAACCCTTGAAGATATATCCATACATATTCATAATCAATTGCCATATGATTGCTGGGTATCTGTGTGTGTGTGTGTGTGTGTGTGTGTGTGTGTGTGTGTGTGTGTGTGTGTGTGTGTGTGTGTGTGTGTGTGTGTGTGTGTGTGTGTGTGTGTGTGTGTGTGTGTGTGTGTCCGCTTTCATAACCAATCCGTGTGCTTTTCCATGTGCGACCCCACAACGCTCTTTCCATACGTAATGCATCTGAAGCCCTGGGCGGGTTCTGAAAGTTGGTCTGGATTTATGCCTGGCTGATTGAACCTGGTGACATTAGCAGGGCTTGTGAGACGTTACGTGACGTGACATTACACTGACATTAGGTGACATTCGACATTCCCTCAATGACGGAACCCCGCACACTTGACCTTTTCTGTGAACATGAACCGCTACCTTCTGCTCCTCCCTGTAGGTATCTATTATTACAGTCTTAAATCTTCTGTTGCCATTTCGCCTTATTAACCCTTTAAGACCGGGAACGCATCTGTGTGTCATTTTTTAGATTTATTTGGCTATTCAAAAATAGCAGATATACAAGCTCATAGCGCGGCACCGAAAAATCGTGGGTCTTTGAATATATATATTTTTTAAAGCTTTGCTTCTGGGGATTCTACAAATGTCTTCTAAATCCTAACTAATGTTGCTGTAATATCAGTGGTCCAGTGTATTTGGCCGTGGACCCCCCATCTCAAAATATTTTGTTCCAGGGACCCCCAGAAGTTATAACAGAGAAATGTTCGCTTACAAAATATGTATTTTCAAAGATTTGCACACATTTTCACGTTTTTTCAAAAATAGTAGATCTACAAGCTCATAGCGCGGCACTCGGCGCTATGAGCTTGTAGATCTGCTATTCATGAAAAAGAAATCTAAAAATGACACTTTCCCGGTCGAAACGGGTTAAATACTCCATCAAAGGAGTGTTTCCCCTGCTGTGTGGGAAGTTGTCAGACACTCCTATGAATTCAGGATTAGACAAAATGGCACTCTTTTTTTTTGGCTAAATATAATAGGTTACAGGAGGGAGTGTGCTGATAGTGCTGTCTTGTCAAAACCACCAAAGTGCACAAAGAATTCACTGATAGAAATATGTTTGTATTGGCACCCAATCTTATCGTGTCTAATATTGAATGGAGCGACTGTCCCCCTGGGGGGCTGGTTCAAGGGGTTTGATGTGGACAACAAGAGCTTCAGCTCCCTTTGGTGTCTCTCTGTCTCTCAATTATTCTTTTTGTTTTTTGGAGGGAGGGGGGTGGTAGTTATAATGATGATATATAAGATATGTTTGATATCCTGGAGTCCACTGATGAATCAAGGCATTGTGATGCTCTGTAAATGGTTAACGCTCTCTAAAGCGATTCTTTGACTTGACTGAATGCTGAAATTATCTCTGATGACGATGTAGTCGCTCTGACATTGCTTTATGATTACGACTTTGTTTCCTGCTGTGTGTGTGTGTGTGTGTGTGTGTGTGTGTGTGTGTGTGTGTGTGTGTGTGTGTGTGTGTGTGTGTGTGTGTGTGTGTGTGTGTGTGTGTGTGTGTGTGTGTGTGTGTGTGTGTGTGTGTGTGTGTGTGTGTGTGTGTGTGTGTGTGTGTGTGTGTGTGTGTGTGTGTGTGTGTGTGCGTGCGTGCGCGTGCGTGTGTGTATGGCTAGAGCACAGGCTATTTATAGAAGACTAATAGAGAAGACTGTTGATCTACGGTATAGACAGCACATACACACACATACTACCATAAACAGAATAACAAACCAAATTCTTATAATTACTGCTTCATCTCAGGCTAATTATGTTTCCAGAACACAAATGCACTTATAAAACAAAACACACATAAAAAGAAAAACGGTTGAATGTTGTCTCCTTTTTATGTGAGAGACAATAACGACCTCAGACATCTTGTGCCGGTAGGAGACTACAAATGACACAACCTCTGTCATGTCTGATCTAATACAGTACATCCCTGCTGTGGTGGGAAGGATGGGGGAGGCAGAGGTACACTAACCTTGCCGTGTGACAGAAGACACACAGGTGGGTTTCCTTTAGCCCATTAAGACCGGGAACGCATCTGTGGTTTAACCACTTAAACCATTATTTTATACTTTGGCTATTCAAAAATAGCAGATCTGCAAGCTCATAGCGCGGCAAAGAGTGCCACGCTTTAATTTTTGCTTCTGGGGGGTCCCTTGAACAAGATATTTTGAGGTGGAGGTCCGTGGCCAAATACGTATAATTTTGGGGATCCTTGAAATGAAACAGTTTGAGAACCATTGATTACAGCAACATACGTTAATTTTTTTTAAACTGGTAGGATTTAGAAGACATTTGTAGAATCCCCCAGGAGCAAAAGATTTGAGTTACAAATGTTCGCTTAAAAAATATATATATATATTCCAAGATTTGCGCACATTTTCAGGATTTTTCAAAAATAGCCGATCTACAAGTTCATAGCGCGGCACTCAGTGCCGCGCTATGAGCTTGTATATCTGCTATTTTTAAATAGCCAAAGAAATCAAAAAATGACACAGATGCGTTCCCGGTCTTAATGGGTTAAGATAGAGTCAGACCCGAGCTGCCTCAGCGGGGATCAACACAGATTTTTACCACACATTTACTGTCTAGCGATGGAACAAAGGTTCTTAATGAGCAGGGTTGCCATCCGTCCGTCCCTTGAAATACCGAATCGCCCCATTATTTGGAAACTAAAAGACACGCCACTTATTGAACTGATAAGGACTCATCAATGACACATCTTACAAGTTCCAACAGCTCATACAGTATACATACAGTATGCTATAATACCGTTTGTTAACCAAGCCTCTAGACTTATTAAGCTGGACCTGAGTTGTCTCTGTAATTCAACCTCTTTTTTCCATCTACACCAAATCTCTTTGCCAAAAATAACCCAAATAGATGCTATTTTTTGGCTAATGTTCCCCTTGTAGATAGCCTTGCCTTTTTCTTTATTTTTATTATGATTTTTTTTTTAAATCTTCCTGTTGCCTGCTTTTTTTCTGTGTTCTCTTCATCTTGTTCCACATTCAAACTCTCTCATCCGCTCTCCTAGACTCATTATGTGCGGTCGGTGAAATCGTGAGCTGGACTTTTTTTTTACAGGTTCACTCGGGTGTGGTTGTTGCTAGGTTCACAAACCAACAGGGAGGTGAGGGGGAAACGATGCCTGATCTCTCTCTCTCTCTCTCTCTCTCTCTCTCTCTCTCTCTGGGTGTAGGTGCTGTTCTTATGTGTGTGTGAGGGTCGCTGAGGTCTATAATTGTGTGAGGTTGAGAGCCGTGTTTCCATACACTAGTGTTTGACTGACAGCTTGTGAGACGCTTGTAATCCTCTCCCTCTTGACTTTCTTCAGCGAGCTGCTGCTCTTTATACTGCTGCTCCACGCCTAGGTATTCTCTCTGTGTCCTTCTCTCTCTCCATCAATCCCTCCCATCTTCTTCTCTCCTGTCCACTCTCTCTCTTCCTTTCAGCTTTCCTCTCCCTTATCTAGTTCTTAGTTCTACCTCTCTTTGACTCAGTCTACTCCACTACATCTCAGAGGGAAATATGGTACTTTTACTCCACTACAATTATTTGCAAACTTTAGTTACTAGTTTCTTTTCAGAGATAAATGATGATTTTATGAAACATACATTAACCACTTTAGCCCTATTTTATACATACTGTAGGCTATTTGAAAATAGCCGATCTACAAGCTCACAACGCGTCGCATCGCGACGCGTTGTGAGCTTGTAGATCTGCTATTTTCAAACATTTTAGTACTTTTACTTTCGGTACTTTTGTACTTTTACTCAAGTAAATTTTGAATTCCGGACTTTTACTTGTAACAGAGTACTTCTACATTGCAGTATTGATACTTTGACTTAAGTAAAACATTTGAGTACTTTTCCCACCACTGCATACACTGTAATCTTCATGCCTGTGGTGCAACCTTTTCATTGTGACATAGTGATGGCAATGAGCCTTTAAACGGACAGACAGTGTGCTATCAGTGTGAGGATGATCCTCTGGTTTGAATTCAGCGAGCAAGACAAATAATCATCCCTTTGTCTCTGGGATGCTGCTATACACCTGACACTTGTTTTGGTCTGTTCACTTTTGTTTAATCTTTTTCAGCTTATCCTCGTCTGCCCCAGGCTGTCTATAATTAGGCTTAGACTGCAGACGAGGTCTGTCGTGCGTTGTTTTCCACTCTCTAAACTCCCTGTCATGTTTCTCTCCCTCCCGCATGCCCACCCCACCCAGAAACTGGCCACAGCTGCGGAAAACCTCCAGATGAAGCATCACTGGAAGGATGAGTTTGAGGTGACGCACAAACACGCACGCACACACGCACACACACACACACACACACACACACACACACACACACACACACACACACACACACACACACACACACACACACACACACACACACACACACACACACACACACATGCAGTTTTATCCATACGTGAACATGTGCAATGTCAGTGAGCAGTGACATACAGACAACATTTTCTTTTACATTGCAATGCTCACATACTGTACGTACATACATACACAGTAGCCTATATACAGTACAGTGATATCTTGTGTGTGTGTGTGTGTGTCTGAATTAGCAGACCGTGCATTCATTCTCACCAACACGCACATCCACAAATGCATACAATGCACGTGCAGCACATACAACACAGATGCCTGCATTTGACTAATCGCTAATCAAACACTGTGACTATGAAACACCAAGTTAAATTTGGTTTTGTCTGTAGGTTGTTAGCTGTGATTAGAGCTCAGTTAGTTCAGATCTCTGTTTTTCATTACATGTTATGGTCCATTAAACCACCCATCTGTAACAACTTGCCCCTTTAAGAGCAACAGACGGTCAGACAAAACGTCTGCTGCAGAAAGGGAATATTTGCTGTCCAATATGACGTGGCTTACATTAAACATGTTTAAATGGCTGTAGGAGCAAAGAAGACAATATCAGAAGGGAAAAGCAGTGCATGCATACAGTATGTGTGAATACAAGCCCTATATGTTTGAGTAACGGAATAGAGGTATCATCCATTATTCCTTTACGTCAAAATAGGAAAATTCCAGTTTGAGCTCATGCTTCCTTCAATGCATGAGGAGTGAGCAGGCCGCTTCTTATCACCTGACAGGGGGGAGTTTCCCCGGTAGGACGTAGCGAGTAGAAGGAACACGTTATTCCAACCAGTTCCTTTCCCCTCCATCAGGGGCCCCGGCTGACCAGGGGGAGGCAGTATAGAGACCAGGATTACTGCATGTTTTTTTGTGAGGGTACCTACCCTAGTGTTGGATTTCTATCTTAGGAAATGACATGATTAGACCATCTTCTCTGTCTCTTTTACTGCACAATTTTTAAATGCCATTTACTAATTGGTACTGTGCTTCCGTGTGCCTTGCTTACAGGACGGCGAACTTCCCTACTTCAACGCCAAGGACAATGTGAGTGTGTTCTCTCCTTCCGCCCATTTCCCTTCCACTTTACGGCCCGCCAGCACAGAGGTCACCGGCTTGTAATGGGTTCTACGTTGTTGTGGCCCCGCCTCTCTTTACCTCCCATTCACCACTCTCTCCTCCCCATCTCCTTCTCCAGTGGTTCTCAAGGTGCGGTTTCAGGGAGGTTTCAGGGGTTCCCCAGCAAAATGAGCTAATAAAGCATCAGAATCAGTTTAACCACCCTATTATATACTTCGCCTATTTGAAAATGAGCTTGTATACAGGGTTGCATTGCTCATGGGACGGCCTTGCACGCCGTGCAGGAACCTATGTGACCAGGAGCACGCGCAGGCACACGCATAGATTTAAAACTACTTTAAATTCACACCTCAACAAAGTTTACAAAGCCTCCCCGACTCACACCAGGTAAATTAACATAGGAATGAGCCTAGATGCATATCAATTGTCCATTGTGTGACCCGTAGTGTAGGTGTTAATCGCCTTGCGCGTCACGTCATTAAAATACAGTGCAACCACGTTCCAATTCAGCATTGCAACACTGCTTGTAGATCTGTTATTTTTGAAATATTTTGAGAAATCGTGAAAAACGTTTAAAAGAATTGGAATAGTTTTGGCATTAAATCTTTTCAGATGGGGGTCCATGGCCAAATATATATTATATATATATATATATATATATATATATATATATATATATATATATATATATATCAATTTGGGGGTCCTTGACATGAAAATGTGTGAGAACCACTGTCTCCCATTCACTGCATTCATGTCTCCGTACCTTTTTATTCTCTCTGAACTCCCTCTCTCCTTCCTCTTCTAGTCTATATACTGTACCTCCACTGGCTTTTCTTCCTCATTCAGCTTCTTCTCCCCGCTCTCCGTCTCTATCCCCCCCCCCTCCCTCTCCCTCTCCTCTCGCAGGTGAAGAGGTTTCTGCCGTGTTTCTCCTCTAATTGACAGATGAGATGTATGAGCTAGCTACACGGTTGCTTTATTAGGAAGCAAGCGTTTGCCTCTCTCTCTCTCTCTCACTCTCCCACTGTCTTTCCCTTCTCCCTCCCTCTTCTTCGCTTACTCTCCCTTTCTCCCCGGTTCTCTGTCTCTCTCTCTACTCCCCCCAATTTGCTTTCTCTTCTCCATACCTCATCCTGCCTCTCTCCATGAATGTCCCAGGTTCACAGTCCTTCTCATTGATGTACACTGGTGAATGTGCATTTTTGAAGGCATAAATCTAACACTGGGGGGCACAGAACGATGGGAGTGCCTCCATCCATTTTGCATGGACGAAAACTACTTCATGATGTTATCGAGCGCAGATTTTGATGTCCCTGTCAGATTTTTCTTTAGAAAACCTCTGAGCGGGAGGAACAGAAATGTGAAACCGTGGCAGGCAGTGCATCTCTGGTAATGTCACTGTGAGGGTCATGCTTTTTAACCTGAGGCTGATTCTACAAATGCCTTCTAAAAATCGGTAGTTCTCTAATGTTTCTGTGCCAAGGACCCCGAAAATAATATGTATTTGGCCGCGGACCCCCATCTGAAAAGGTTTTGTGCCAGGGACCCCCAAAAGAGAAGATTTGTGTAAAAAAAAAGAAAAAAAATCTAAATGACACTTTCAAGATTTTTCTAAAATGTTCAAAAATAGCAGATGTACAAGCTCACAGCGCGGCACACAGTAACGCGCTGTGAGCTTGTATATCTGCTATTTTTGAACCATCTGAACCACTGTTCTAAAAAACTTGCTAAAATCTCAAATGACACAGATGCTTCCCCGGTGTTAATGGCTGCCTCACTCATCATGCTTCGGCCAACAGAAAAAGTGTTTCTTTTTGCTTTTGTGTTGTTTTACAGTTATAACATATGCCTCCTCTTTTGTTTTTGTTTCCTTCCACTTCCAGCTGGATATAAATGACACGGAGGGGAGAAAGAACCGGATCCGGCCGGACTTCAAACTGGACCTTTCATTTAAGCGACCGGCTGATCACAACCAAACGGCCGTACACATCCCCACCGACATCTATGACGGCTGTGAGTGCACACACACACACACACACACACACACACACACACACACACACACACACACACACACACACACACACACACACACACACACACACACACACACACACACACACACACACACACACACACACACTCAGTATGCACCCATGCATTCACACCTTCACACACACAAGGACACATGCACATAACGTGCACGCATGCTTACACATAGACATGCAAGCACAAAAAGCTGTGGCAGTAACCATGGATACAAGCTGACACACACACACACACACACACACACACACACACACACACACACAAGCCATTATAAGATGTTGTTTTGTGAACGTGTTCCCGGGCCAATTTGCCGCGGTCAAATCCTGGATAAAAAAGAAAAAAAAAAACCAAGTGCTACTGTGTATAATAAGATTTGTCCCTGGACTGCATCAGTCCCTGAGCTCCACGGCGTGTCCTTGCGGTGTGTGGATGGCCAGCAGTATTGCTCTCTAACTGAAATGGATTGATGAGAGCATTCAGCAGCCTTCGTCTCTCAGACAACCTCCACCCATAACCCAGGAAGAAAAACTGACATTTTAAATTCCTCCAGATTGCACCCAAGGTTTGATGAACAATCTTTTGAAGTGAAATGCCAAACCTGTCTCTCTGTGAGTTTGGAGATTTTAGGAACGTGGCAAAAAAAAAGAAAAAAAGTGGAAGAAAATGTGTTCATACAATATCAGATAAGTTAACACATTGTGTGCCAGAGGTTTATTAAAATAGGGTACGTTCAGTGCCTGCATATCTTCCATCCACTTACGTTGATACGTTTCGTGCTGTAGAGGCCCCGACGCGGAAGTGCATGTAAACAAAGCGTGCGTGCGAGACGGCGGAGGGTCCCGACTAACGCCTGGAACAATAATATTTCTAACGCGATCCTCCATTGCAGAGTGATCGCCGATCGAAAACGGCTCACTTCCACCACGTTAAAAAGAAATGGAGATATTAAGCTTTTAGTCAAGGAGTTAACATTGGAGAGGCCGACCGGAAGGATTTTTGACATGGATCCACATCCGGCCTCTCCTTCTCAGAGACTCCTTGGATGATCCCAAAGTTTCGTTAGAGCGCCCCACGTGGGCCCCACGTATAAAAAAAAAATGGGCCAAAAACGGTCCGGACCGTTTATGGCACTCAATGGCCCTCATTTATCAACGCGGTGCAGCCCAAATAATGGGCGTACGGCGAGATCACCGCACCTTTCGGCATTTATCAATATATCCTGACGTGGGCTTCATCCTACGGTACGCTGAAATTTCACGTCTGGTCGAGACCAGTTGTTGACCTTGGCTGCACCCGTTTATTCCATCCTAGACCTGCGGAGCAGCTTTGTTTGACTGTCTGAGAGGCATCTGGACACATAATCCACTCATAAATGTATATCTACACTAATAAATAATCCCTGTGAAAATATAACATTTTATAAAGTAATTTAAACAAACTGCTTTAACAGTCATTCAGATAAGATTGTAGATCTGGCTGTATTGAAAATAGCAGATCTACAAGCTCACAAGCCAGCGAGGCGTTGTGAGCTTGCAGATCTGCTATTTTCAAAATATACAGTGCTTTTGCGTCGGGAGTCCCGCGGTCGGGACTCCCGACCATCTTTTCATGGAGTGAGGTCTACAAACTTACAGTAGGCTAGCTTGTCCTCTATGGTATGGAGTTATGTCATAGAGAGTTATATAGGCTACAACCTGGCTGGGTTAAGGATATAAACCTGACGCTCCAATCTCTTATATATAACGTGGGTTGCGGAACTTGCGGCACGGGATCACTGCAGTCTGCAGACCGGCCGAGTCTCATGGGGAATATAGCCAACATGACTGCTTAGTGTAACTTGAACGCTCGGTATGGGGTAAATAAATATACAAACGTATTACATTCATGGCGATGTAATTTGTATCATAATGTCATTCATGTAGGCTACAAGCCTACGTGACTGACAAAAATTATACCGTAACGGATTATGAAAGACACAGTTGGGCGCGCGCGCGAGCGAGCGAGAGAGAGAGGCGTGTGCATGTGTGCGTGCCTGTGTGTGTGTGTGTGTGTGTGTGTTTGTGTGTGTGACAGGCAGCGAGGCGAGCCGGCTAAACTCTTTCTTTGGTCGTATTCTGGTTCTTCATGTCGTAAAATCGGGGTGTTTCGAGAATATTTAAGGGCGTGTTATTTAAATGACGCTCGTTTTCAGACGTGAGATTTATCAAGGCTGGGACCAAATGTATGCTCGGATCGGCTGTGTAGGATTCGTTGATAAATGTGACTTCGACGTTGGTGTACGGCCGAATATATGGAAAAATATACGCCGGTTTATACGCTGCGTTGATAAATGAGGGCCTGTGTGTTAAAACTAGAGTACATACTTTCAGCAAACGTGTGCCATAAACATGACGTGGATATGTTCACAGACAAATATATAGGCTACAGTACATCCAAATCAATAATGAATGTGCATTCACAGGTACACAACCTCCTTCCAGTGTGTAGAAATAAATATATGTAGCGGATACTGTGAGATATGATTAAAAAAACATACGTTATGTGTGGTTAAGAACAGCAGCTTGTTTCAATTGATTCTGGGTCTTGTCACTGTGTCTACAGCTTTTAAAGAGGCTTTGCACATGTCATGTAGGCTACTATACTATAGCACACATTGCAGAAAAACATTTTCAGGTCTGTTTGAGTAGATGTTCCCTTGTCATAAAACAACATTGTTTCTGATGGTTTCATCACCCTTTGCTGATATTTACCTGCCCTGGTTTAGTATAATTTGATTTCCTTCCTTCGAGGCTTTCTGACAGCTAATGGCCAACCAATGGTATTCATTTTTTGGTTAGCCTAAAAGGTGTGTGTGTGTGTGTGTGTGTGTGTGTGTGTGTGTGTGTGTGTGTGTGTGTGTGTGTGTGTGTGTGTGTGTGTGTGTGTGTGCGTGCGTGCGTGGGGGTGCGTGAGTTGCACTGTGTGTGCGGGTGTGTGCGTGAGTTGCACTGTGTGTGTGTGTGTGTGTGTGTGTGTGTCTGCGCACGTGTAAAATAGCAGATCTACAAGGCTATTTTTGAATTCTGTGTTGAAGATTTTCAAAAATAATGTCAACATATTTTGTAAATAGTTCTTAAAGGTGCTGTAAGTGATATTCTCTGATTAAAATGAAACTCATTTTGTTAAAAAGTTAAAGCTCTCTATTCCTCTTTAGTAAAGAGAACATACATTTTCAGGTGGGTTACAAATTTCATCCAATCAGACGAGACAACACCACAAAGATAATGAAGTGGTTAATTACAGTATTATGTCATAATTAAGCCTGTGGTGCAGGTGTGTTGCGTCAGCAGTCAGTAGGATGGAAGGACCCTTCCAGAGTCACCTTTTGGACCGCTGAGATACCTTCTGGCCCGAGCGCTACACCGGTCACCTCTCCTCTGACCCTACAGAGAGGCACACATGTCACACGTGTGTCACGTGTTCAAAATGCAAATGGCTTCACGTAATGAGAGCTTTGACCCACGGAGCCCTGCTCCTCTCTCATAACGTTGGCTGGTTGCCCTGACTCCTCCCACCCTCCCTGTAAAGAATGCAGTTTATTGGTTGGCCTGTAATGAGTATGCATGGGTTCGGTCCGCTGCTGGGACCAAGTCACCGCCAGAGTCTGACCTCAGCTATAGTGTGTGTGTGTGTGTGTGTGTGTGTGTGTGTGTGTGTGTGTGTGTGTGTGTGTGTGTGTGTGTGTGTGTGTGTGTGTGTGTGTGTGTGTGTGTGTGTGTGTGTGTGTGTGTGTGTGTGTGTGTGTGTGTGCCTTAACCCATTTAGACCGGTAAAAAAATAGCCGATACAGTACACAAGCTCATCGAGTGCCGCACTATGAGCTTGTAGATCTGCTATTTTTGAAAAATCGTGAAATATTTTGGCAAATCTTTAAACATATATATTCATTTTAACTCAAATCTTTGCTTCTGGGGGTCCCTGGAACAAAATATTTTGAGATGATATATAGCAACATAAGTAAAATTAAAAATAAAAAAGAGCAAATATTTGAGTTAAAAAATGTTTTTGTTGAAAAAACTTTTGTTACTACTGTATACAGTATGTCAGTGGTAATCAAACTTTTTCCATGTCAAGGACCCCAAAATGTATATGTATATTTGGCCACGGACCCCCATCTCAAAATACTTGGATCCAGGGACCCCCAGAAGCAAAGATTTGAGTTACAAATGATCGCATCAAAAAATATATATATTCAAAGATTTGCACACATTTTCACGATTTTTCAAAAAAATAGCAGATCTACAAGCTCATAGCGCGGAACTCGGTGCCGCGCTATGAGCTTGTATATCTGCTATTTTTGAATAGCCAAAGAAATCTTAAAATGACACTGATGCGTTCCCGGTGTTAAAGGGTTAACATTGTACGCCTGCATGGCGTACCGTATGGGTTTTGTTTTGCTGGGAGCAAAAGGGAGAGACAGCAGATTCATACGTTATGGAGGTTTCAGAGCTTCCAATTTGATCTGAACCCTATAAAGGTTCCAGGAATAGCCCGTGCTCAGCTCCAAGAGGGGAAAATTGGATTTTCCGGGGCAAGTGGGAGGCAAGTTTATGGAACCTTCCGTGGAAGAACCTTATGTGTGTGTGAGACCCGTGTAGGACACAGAGAAGAGCGGTGATATTAAGCCAGTAAGATCGGGAACGCATCTGTGTGTCATTTTAAAGATTTCTTTGGGCTATTCAAAAAAATAGCAGATATACAAGATCATAGCGCGGCACCGAGTACCACGCTATGAGCTTGTAGATCTGCTATTTTTTGAAATATCTTGAAAATGTTTGCAAGTCCTTGAATATGTATTTTTAAAGCGAACATTTTTTTACTCAAATCTTTGCTTCTGGGGATTCTACAAATGTCTTCTATAAATCCTAACAGTTTTTTTTGACTTATGTTGCTATAATATCAGTGGTTCATAAACTTTTTTCATGTCAAGGACCACCAAAAATGTATGTATTTGGCCCTCCCCATCTCAAAATATTTTGTTCCAGGCAGGGACCCCCCAGAAGCAAAGATTTCAGTTAAACATGTATATATATATATATATTCAGATTTGCACACATTTTCAAAATGTTTTTTCAAAAATAGCAGATGTACAAGCTTGAGCTACGAGCTTGTATATCTGCTATTTTTGAATAGCCCCCAAAATAAAAAAATGACACAGACGCGTTCCCGGAATGAATGTGTTAAGATGACGGAAAGACCACATTAGTCCGAATGAGACTGTGCGTGTGTGTGTGTGTGTGTGTGTGTGTGTGTGTGTGTGTGTGTGTGTGTGTGTGTGTGTGTGTGTGTGTGTGTGTGTGTGTGTGTGTGTGTGTGTGTGTGTGTGTGTGTGTGTGTGTGTGTGTGTGTGTGTGTGTGTGTGTGTGTGTGTGTGTAGGCCTGTGTGAAATGGTGAGATACGGGGAGAGAGAGAGAGAAAGAGAGGTAATATGATTGAATGGAACTGTGTTTATCCCTCACCTTGGTTCATATGGCTTCTTCGCGGATGGAAATTCATATATGCAATACGTAGCGCAGCTTAGGGCTAGGTTCACTTTGAGAAAATTCATCTAGAAGAACAAATAATATTCCTCAAAGTTTTCTGAGTGAGGCACACTGTGTGAATCTGAGATGAGAACCAATTTGGGTCGTGTCTGACAAGGTCAGCACCCATCTAATCTTTAAACCCTTCTGTTTTTGGGGGGGGCATTTCTGCATGCCCAGACGAATCTCCGCTTGGTATTCTGGCTGTGGTTGGTTTGATTAAATGAAATGTAGACAAACTGATTTGCATTAAGGCAATTAAAATGTTCCTTCTAAAGTTTCACATGTACTGTATATTAAGTGTACATTTGGGCACACCTGCCTTAATTTAATAACAGTTCAGATGGGGTAAAATGAGACAAAAACAGATGTTGAACTGTCTGTCTGTCTGTCTGTCTGTCTGTCTGTCTGTCTGTCTGTCTGTCTGTCAGACTTATTTCTGGCTGCGTTTGCCCACTGCCAGCGATTTTCGTTTTTCTTACCTTTTCAACTGGTCACAGAAAATGTATATCCATTATGATCAATCGTCTGACCGTTTGTAAACACAAACGGTATCAGTGTTTCAGAGAAAAAACAATCCAACCGCGACCGTCCGCCCCTTGCCTTGTAACAGTGTGTTGAAAATAGCATGTCTCACGAAATGCAGCAACATGAGATCCTGTATGACACCACAATGATAGTGGTGCTTCCAAGCAGATTCAAGTCCCGCCATTCTTAAACTAAGGAAGCGGTAGTGGGAGACAGCTGGGCCCACACGTATCCATTGCTACATCTGGGAACCGGGGAAAATGGCGTCAAAAGGTGAAGACCTACCACACAGCAATGGACCCAGCTGAACCTCCTACATACTGGGGTCGGCCGCTTCAAATTATCTATGAGGAAGTGGGGCTTGCAGCGCAGCATGCGAGTGCGGCGAGCCAGACTGCCGAATGTATAATTACCATCTGCCCCCTATACAGACCAGAAGCTGGCCTCTTCGATGATGTTGATGATAAGCGAAGACTTAAGCCTGGCTTTGCACTGTGGTCTGTCATGTACTTTGTATTTTAGTTTTTTTTGTTATACAATTATAATAAACAAATATTAAACGTATATTATACACATTATTGTAATACAAAACTATTTTGGATTATTAACTTTAATGGAATGAGTCACCCAAAAAAAAACATGTTTATCATCAGTTTATTCATACAGATGTCCAGTGGTGTACAGTAACTAAGTACATTTACTCAAGTACTGTACTTAAGTAAAATGTTTTGGTACTTTTACTTTACTGGAGTATTTCAAATTGTCTATACTTTTACTTCTACTCCACTACATCTCAGAGGCAAATATTGCCACTACAATTATTTGAAAACTTTTACTAGTTTATTGCAGATATAAATGATTACATTACAAAACATACATGAACCACTTTAGCCCTATTTTATACCTAGGCTATTTGAAAATAGCCGATCTACAAGCTCACAACGCGTCGCATCGCGACGCGTTGTGAGCTTGTAGATCTGCTATTTTCAAACATTTTAGTACTTTTACTTTTGGTACTTTAAGTACATTTTGATACCAAAACAGAGTACTTCTACATTGCAGTATTGATACTTTTAGTATTAGTACTTTTTTTCCACCACTGCAGATGTCTAACATTTACATTTAGATACTTTGCTTGCCAGCTGACAGCGACCTCATTGTTGAAGTTCTTGACCTCCTCGCTGACCTCCTTCAATGTTGTGGTCTCTGTTTTGAGTAGCCAGTCTTGCACCCACACATTTAGTCTGTTTGGGTCATGTGTTTTTCCTTAGGATATTGACAAGCATTGGTGCAGTGATCGCTCTCTTCATATTCTCTGACACTCATGATTATACAAAGTAGTCAGTGTGGCGGAAAAAAACAATGACGTATTGACACATCTGAATGCAAGAAAACAATACAACTCTTTGACTGCCAGAGTGATACTGTAATAATGTCAACCCACTACCAGAGAAAAAGAGCTATTTTTACATTTTTAAATAATGGAATATTCACCATGACCTCCGTCCTCACGGTGATCGGCAAGCAAGAGGAACGGCAATATGGCCGTTTCCCCGCAGGAAGTAAACAGGACGCAAACAAGCTTTTATTTTGTAAAATGACGTCATTTCTGCTTCTCTCATTCACTCGCTGTGAAGGGATCATCCATTAGGCAAAAGAGATAATAATAAGACATTCAATACTGTACGTATTCACAGTGACATTTCAAAAGTGATTAGCTTGCATGAAAACATTATGGCATAATAAACGTAATACCAATCTAGCTAACGCAGTGGAATAAACTATCACATTGAATGTGATGCTTTGCCTCTTTGATCATTAGTTGAGCCGCGGTGAAGAAGTGAGGGTTCATCTAATATAATGAGGCCGTCTGTCTACATGTCTGTCTATATCACTCTGTCCGTTAATTTGCAGGGTGCTGCAACTCAGTTATCCACACCTATAGGTTGCCTTGCTTTTGAATTGCCTTTTGTAACTGTCAAGTTGCATAGACTTTATGTCATTGGATTTACAACCTGCAGCTAGTTGCAGCTAGCCTAACCATGCCTGAGTGTGTGGTTGAACATCAATTGTATTCGAAGGGTTAGAAACGCCTTAACCCCTTAATACCGGAGAACGCATCTGTGTCATTTTCAGATTTCGTTGGCTATTCAAAAATAGCAGATCTACAAGCTCATAGCGCGGCATCGAGTGCCGCGCTATGAGCTTGTAGATCTGCTATTTTTTGGAAAAATCATGAAAATGTGTGCAAATCTTTGAATGTATTATATATTTTTTAAGCAAACATTTGTAACTGAAATTTTTGCTTCTGGGGATTCTACAAATGCCTTCTAGAACTGTTTTTTTTTTAAAAACTACTATAATCAGTGGTTCTCAAACTTTTTCATGTCAAGGACCCCCAAAATTATATGTATTTGGCTGCGGACCCCCATCTCAAAATATGTAGTTCGAGGGACCCCCAGAAGCAAAGATTTGAGTTAAAAATGTTCGCTTAAAAATATACATATATTCAAAGATTTGCACAAATCTTGCACGATTTTTCAAAAATAGCTATGTGAGCTTATCTGCTTATCTGATATTTTTGAATAGCCCAAAGAAATCTTAAAGTGACACACAGATGCGTTCCCGGGCCTTAAAGGGTTAACCTGCCGCACATGTGTCTGTAAATTATATGGCATGAATCCTTCACTATCCCGTTGAGATTAAGCCATCATCGCCCTGTAGATTCTCCATGGCATCAAAGCCGACGCCGAATGGAGTCAGGGAATTCATTAGTGTCAGTGGCAATACGGGTGTCAAGCAAATACTCCTCTCCCTTATGGCAACGGCGGTGAAGCTAAGCTTATTAAAATTATCCCTAACACGGGTCTACTCACACAACCACTTGGAGACGGGGGAATAAAGCATATTGGTTTCATTGGCTTTTTCGATCTGTATCGAGGGTGGAAGGGCAAAAACAAGCCAACTAAGAACACTAAGGATAATGGATTACATGTTCTCCTGTCTCCTGAGATAATTAGGATCCCCATTAGCTGATGCGTAACATTTAGCTAGTCTTCCTGGGGTCCACGCGTAGCATATAAACATTACATTAAACAAGACAAATACAACATGGACAAAGTCATTATATTTCCATATAATATATTATAGTAATAGAATAATGAATAGACAATAATATTGTCAGACAACAATATTGTCTGAGGGAAAGCATAAAAAGGTTACATATTATGTTACCTTTTCATGATCATACACTGCTGATCCCCCTGATGCCAGGATTAAAAAATAATAATATAATAATAATAATAGTAAATTTAAATAAAGAACTGCCTACATACTATTCCTGTCATATCAAACAAATACAAATAAAATAGACTTATCCTAACTGTGTGTGTGTGTGTGTGTGTGTGTGTGTGTGTGTGTGTGTGTGTGTGTGTGTGTGTGTGTGTGTGTGTGTGTGTGTGTGTGTGTGTGTGCCCATATGCATGTGTGTCTGTGCGTGCTTCTGTGTGTGTGTGACTGTGTGTGTGCGCACGATTGCACGCCTACAAGTGTGAACGCACATGTACCTGTCTCAAAGACAGGTACATGTAAAACGTGTGCCTTACAACCTTTGTACTGCTAGATGTCTTTTCAATAGTCTTTTAAAGCTCGATTTAGTTTTTTTCTTTGGGAATCCGTTGTGGCAGTGTGTGTTCCATGCAATCGATACAGCACTGTGTGCGTTGCATCTACCATGTTCTAGCTTTAGGGACTAGATAGCGACCTCTTGTGGCTTGTCTCGTCTGATATGCATGAATATTGGAGCTAAGCGTTAGTTGATTATATAAACATTAACCCATTCAATCCGGGAACACATCTGTGTCACTTTAGATTTATTTGGCTGTTCAAAAATAGCAGATCTACAAGCTCATAGCGCGGCACCGAGTGCCGCGCTACGAGCTTGTAGATCTGCTATTTTTGAATAGCCAAAGAAATCTAAAAAGGACACATCGATGCGTTCCCGGTCTTAAAGGGTTTAACAAGTAGGCTATTGCAGGCTATAGCGCATTAATATTTCTTAAAAAGACAAGGAGTGATACTGTCAGCCGCTCCGGGACTGTCATCCAGGTAGCAGAGCGTATCATGCATGTTGTGTTTACAATGGACCTTGATGTACACTGAGCCTGGCTGCAGCTTTCCCAGGTCCCTCTTGTTTGCACCATGCCAATTCATATACAAAACTCAGATACAAAAAATATGATATATTGGAGAAGAAATATGATTAGCCTCATTCGAAAAAAAATCTTACTGTAGAAAAGGCTTTCACATCATACAGGTTCGTTGGATAGGTAACCATAGTTACGCGGCACTAGGTCCGACCACGTCACTGAATGCTTGGTACTCCCATATATGGAGCTAACGGACATATCCGAGTCCGACATCACGGCATCCATCTTTGGGCATACTGGGACTCCATATACGGATATGACTGTCTCGTATTGACATCACCAGGATGACACACGCACCGTAGCCAACGATGTAAAGGCAAGGGAATCTCAGAGTTGGCTCAGATCCCAGGATGACCCCCAGCTGATTCTCCTTCTCCCTCTACTGCCCAGGGCCATATTGGTTTAATTCCTGTTTGGATACAATCACAGCGGCTCTTGGATCTGGTTAAACAACCAGCCGATTATCTGTCTTTAATACTTATACAGTCTAGATTGTCAATACCAGGTGGCTTATCATTATTGAAGACGACAATCATTTTCCCGCCTCTTCTTTACTTTTACTTTTTCCAAAGTTTTTATTCTTCATTATGTGTTCGCTGATATTTACTTAAGATGCAACTTAAGATGCATCACAACTAGATTTTGGCATTCCTATCTATCGTATCTATCTATGTCTGTCTGTCTGTCTGTCTGTCTGTCTGTCTGTCTGTCTGTCTGTCTGCTCTTCATTTGGTTTATTTGGTGATGTGCCTGAATTAGCCAGAAGGCCTGTTTTCATGGCTGGTCCTGTCTGTCTGTCTGTCTGTCTGTCTGTCTGTCTGTCTGTCTGTCTGTCTTGTCCTTCAATGCAGCCATGCTCTAATAGGAGTTTTCTATAGAGAGAATATTCCATGTAAAATACATCTTCATATGCAGTGCACACATTTGTAGGTTGCCGTTTGCTTATTAACACTGGCTGGGATGGTGTAATTTCCACTTCTTTCCTGCTAAAATGTATAGTTAATGAGGGCGATATGTGTACACATACAGACACAGTGCACACACACACACACACACACACACACACACACACACACACACACCCCTGGCAACTGAGGCTTCATTAACTCCCCTCCAGAGCCATGCATGCAAATGAACAGTGTTTGCTTTGCACATCAATGAACCACGTCACACGTAATACAGGAGATCAATCTATCTCCATTCCCCTCTCTCTCTCTCTCTCTCTCTCTCTCTCTCTCTCTCTCTCTCTCTCTCTCTCTCTCTGTCTCTGTCTCTGTCTCTGTCTCTCTCTCTCTCTCTCTCTGTCTCTCTCTCTCACACACACACACTATACTACATTCATATAGACTACTGTAATGAATGGCTTTCATGACTACAGATTTTTACTAGCTGACAAATTTGACCTACTAGTAGTCGACTAGTCAATATTTACCTACTGTATTATGTATTAATAAAGACGCAGAGAGCAGAGTTCTAGGTAACAATGAAAATCGTATTTTGTAAAACGGCGAGTTCAAGCATTCTACATGCATCTAACAATGTAGTAGTAGCCTATCACTGTTTCTGAACATTAAACAAAAATAAATAGTAATTAAACAAAAACAGTTAACAAAATATAAGCATGAGTTCTGCAACTCTGAGACACGGAATTCCGCAGTAGCTGGGTTGCCATGACAGTGGACATAGACACAGAAACGCACGTGTGAGAACGTTGAACTGCAACAACGGACAACAGCATTTCACAATTGCCACAATCCACATCCATTTTAACTGCTACAATAAGGAATGGAAACTGGACTTACCAAAATCACTGTATCTGCCGTGTCTCTTGTTAAACAAAGTAACCAACAAATCCTTCTTTTTGGTTAGCGTAAAGGAAGAAGTGGGAGGGATGCTAACTAAACATGAGTGACTGTGTTCCCTTCGCGCTGCTGCTGTCTTATGGAAGCGGCCGGCTGGGTGTTTAGTCTTCAGATGGTTCTACTTGGCATACATATTGCTGTTGAACTTAAGTGTAGTCTTACACAATTTACACCCCACCGTCTTTTTTGTCCACACTTCAGTGAAACACTTCCATACAAACGAACGTCGAGCCTGTTTAGCGGGGCCCTCACCTGTTGCTGTGTTCACTTACCATGTTTGTTTATGTGTTTTACACCGGATGTTGGGTAGGCAGTGTGGTAGTGTGTGGGTGACTGGGTAATACGTTCCGTTTATAATGTTTGTAAATTTGAAAAAGAAAACTGTATAACTATAATGTAGTTGAAATTAGCTTGCTACCTTGTAGGCCTACATACAAAAAAGTAAGAAAAAAGATCAACTAGTTGACTAGTACTAACAAGGTCGACTAGTGGTTATACTAGTTGACTAGTTATAAAGTCGACTAGTTGGTGAAACCCTTATTACCCACACATATGTGCTGTACTGTACGTGTACACATACTCCATATACACTCAAATACCACACACATGGGGTAGAACAAAGAGCGATAGAGACGCAAAGATACATAAAAAAAGCTGGGGAGGGAGAGACAGACAGACAGACAGACAGACAGACAGGATGGAGCTGGGAGCCCATGCACGTGTTGTGTCCCCATTCATCATGGTAGCTGTGATGTGACAACAGTTTGGATCTCAGGCCTGTCTGGCTGCTGTGTCATTACATCCATAATGCCTGTTACCTCTCACAACACGCTGCATCAATCACACACACGCACGCACGCACACGCATACACACACACACACACACACACACCCCCACACACAGATAAACAAACACACACGCACACACAGATAAACACACACACACACACACACACACACACACACACACACACACACACACACACACACACACACACACACACACACACACACACACACACACACACACACACACACACACACACACCACAGCCTCTTCTTGAACGCTCATAGACTTCTGTATGCAACAGCAGAGGACCTATACCCTCCTCATGATATGATAATAATAACAATAATTTGGTCACCATTCCTTTGGGTGTTTTTTGGCACATACATACTGTACATGAAATTGGTCCTTAATTCATTCTAGGTGCAGTGAGCAGCCATTAGTGTAGCGCTCGGGGAGCAGTTAGAGTCAAGTGTCTTGCTCAGGGACACTTTGACACATTGCTGAGGCCTGGAATCGAACCTGCACCCTCTGACTTCCTAGGCAGGTTCTCTAACCATTCAGCTATGGCCTCAGGATCAAAGGGAAATGATTGCTGCTACCCTAAAGGCTCTCTCGTAAAAAGAGCTCTTGTATCTCGGTGGGACTGCACCTGTATAACTAAAGGTCAAATAAAAAGGGGGAAAAAGGGACACCAGTGGTAAAAGGTGAGCAGTTTCAAGTACCTCAGTGTGCACATTGCAGACAATAGACAATGCACACAGAGACTATGGCAAATAAGTGAAATCATTTTACTCTGCTACCACTCAGAGAGCACCCTGACAGGGACTATCACTGTCTGGTACAGGAATAGCTACTCCCAGGACTTGTAAGCCCTGGGGAAGGTGGTGCGTTTGGCTGAGCGTACTACGGGGACTTCCCTCCCCTCCGTGCAGAACTCATGCAATAGCAGGTCTTTGAGCAAGCGCATTGCGGTGTCACAAGATATATATATATATATATACACACACAGTGACACTATAGGCCTATATACATACATATATCCTATATTAAAATGTGCTAATGGGAGGGCAGAAGGCGGACCAGGGCCACATCACTCTGACTCAGACATAACTGTAAACAAACCCGATGCGCCCATATATAGGCAGGACCACAGCCACGTAACTGGGACTCAGATGTAACCATGAACATACCAGATACGCCCATATAGACATATATGGAGATCCGGTTGTCCAGAGCCACAGATCCGACCGCTATGCCCATATATG
The DNA here is from genome assembly GCF_963454915.1 of Gymnoscopelus microlampas. Classification (NCBI taxonomy): domain Eukaryota; kingdom Metazoa; phylum Chordata; class Actinopteri; order Myctophiformes; family Myctophidae; genus Gymnoscopelus; species Gymnoscopelus microlampas. The sequence goes on along the minus strand of NC_139943.1, from coordinate 45,212,830 downwards.
GTTATGTGCATATATGGGACCGACCAACTTTAAACTTGGCGTTCACATTGACAAGGAGTCGAGGGAGTTCGGTGCCCACCGCCGAGTAGTTCGGATATGCGGTTGTTCAGCACTGCCCATCCGAACAATATGTCCATACAGTATGTACTGTAGGCCTACGTAGATATCCAGTTGTCCAGAACCACCGAGCCAACCGATATGCCCATATATGGACATACCAATGTATGGGCATATACTGATGACACCAGGGATCTCCATATATGGGTATAAAAGGGACATAGGTAGACAGACAGATAATACAGAGATATCCATATATGGGCACAAAACGGACACAGTCACAGACGGGAACTATGACTCAGACATATCCGTTGGATAGGTGGTGCCACTTAGGTGTTTATTGTCTCCGCCAGGAGACTATGTTTTCACTTTCCGTCCCCCGTCCCCCCTCGGCCAAGCTAACATTGGTCAAGCCTCACGTGACACGTGACAATACGTTGAAAGAGTGTGCTCGGATTGGCTAGTGAGACGCATGACGTATAGCGGCCTATGAATAGATGTGTCACTTTGAAAGAGTCTTGGTCTCTTTCAAAGTGAGGTAAGACAGGAATAATCACGAAATGGCTGAGAAATGGCGGAGCAATACATTATGTAGACACACTGGTGTCATCACAATACGTAATATAAATAGCTTAGACAGGATTAATCAAGAACAGTACATTCCAGTACAAACTGATATCACAGTTGATGACAGTTGATAGCACGGTTCTGCTGGCGGAGACTTGTGCTCCGAGGAGCACATTTTCTAGTTTGATTTGTTTAGCGTTACGCGTCTTGCATCTCACTGTATTATTATCGTGATATTATAATTTTTTTTATTGTTAGCAGAGTCTGCGGAGCATGACACACCAAAATTCTGTTGTTTGTGCCGGTATGAGTGACAAATAAACCCCTTTGTGTATTTGAATCTACATTCTTGACACATGCTCCCGCTTGCCCATGCACACGAGAGTAACTCATCAGAAACGTTCCAGGTGAATAGTGCAATGCTCCAGTGTCAGTTTTTGTCAGTATGTGTGAGTCATTACCTTCCGGAATTCCATTAGTCGACAGTTGACGCTGTAAAAAGTGGCGACCCTGCCGGGCACGCCGCTGCGGGGGCGCGCTATTTGCTCACGGTTCCCCTTTTTTTGAGGGATGACAGTGAGGCTGTGTACGCGTCTGAATCCTAATGAATGTGTAAATGCAAGACATCTGTGGCACGCCGCTTAGTTCTCCCACAGGGCTCTCTGATCTCTGCCATAGAACACGTGTGTGTGTGTGTGTGTGTGTGTGTGTGTGTGTGTGTGTGTGTGTGTGTGTGTGTGTGTGTGTGTGTGTGTGTGTGTGTGTGTGTGTGTGTGTGTGCGCATTTACACAAGAAAGGGAGGAAATTGATGTCAATCTGTTTATATCTGACGTTTATATCAGTCTTTTGGCAGGGCATCAATCAAACCAGACATGTCCATTCTTTCACAAAATCACAGATATTGCAATTCTTGTGTGTGTGCGTGCGTGTGTGTGTGCGTGTGTGTGTGTGTGTAGCCACCATCGTGTTGAATGAGCTGAATTGGACGTGGGCCTTGGAGGACGTGTTTAAGAAGAACCGGGAGGATGACCCCACGCTGCTCTGGCAGGTGTTCGGTAGCGCCACAGGCCTGGCACGCTATTACCCAGGTACATACACACCATACAATACACTACTACCCAGGTACATACACACCATACAATACACTACTACCCAGGTACATACACACCATACAATACACTACTACCCAGGTACATACACACCATACAATACACTACTACCCAGGTACATACACACCATACAATACACTACTACCCAGGTACATACACACCATACAATACACTACTACCCAGGTACATACACACCATACAACACACTACTACCCAGGTACATACACACCATACAATACACTACTACCCAGGTACATACACACCATACAATACACTACTACCCAGGTACATACACACCATACAACACACTACTACCCAGGTACATACACACCATACAATACACTACTACCCAGGTACTACACACCATACAATACACTATTACCCAGGTACTACACACCATACAATACACTACTACCCAGGTACATACACACCATACAATACACTACTACCCAGGTACATACACACCATACAATACACTACTACCCAGGTACATACACACCATACAATACACTACTACCCAGGTACTACACACCATACAATACACTACTACCCAGGTACATACACACCATACAATACACTACTACCCAGGTACATACACACCATACAATACACTACTACCCAGGTACATACACACCATACAATACACTACTACCCAGGTACTACACACCAGACAATACACTACTACCCAGGTACTACACACCATACAACACATGGCACACTACTACCCAGGTACACGCCATACAACACCAGCAACACAATGCATTAGAAACATACTTAATCGCAGACATTTCTTTGGCAAAGATCACAGTGTATTATAATTCTCATAGTAGTAAAACATTATAATAATTAAAAATGTATTGTAATCATTATTTATATAATCATATAAATAATGCATAGTGTGATTATAAGCCTAATGGTGCGTTCACACGGGCAGATTAAAAGATGCTGCCATTCATTTTCATTGGAAACCAGCGACATGAAGATACAAAGATATATCCGACGTTTGTAGCTGTAGCTCTAGCGACAAAGCTACAAATTCAAGTTGAGCTGGGTTCAACTTCCAGATACAAAGATACAAAGCTAGTTGAGCTGGGTTCAACTTCCAGATACAAAGATACAAAGCTACAACTGTAGCGCCGATGTCCGCACGCTTGATGACGTCAGCGACCGCATTGAGCAACACAGATACAAAGCGACACAGCGACAAAGATGTGGCGTATTTTTGTATCTTTGTATCTTTTCATCTGCCCGTGTGAACGCACCATTATAAATGGTCATTGGGCGCTCAAGTAAAGTAATGACATTCAAAAATGTTGTTTGTTTTTTTCACTTGACTTGTATTACAACTATGAGAATTTGAATACACTATGATACTGGCCAAAACAAAAAGTCTGTGATTGTTCAGCAAGTACTGTATGAAGTGAAAAAATAAAATGTGTTATATGAGTACTTATGAATGCCTATAACTAATTCTAAGCAGATAATTGTATACATTATGTGACCATATAAGAATGTATAAACTGCAGAATCATGGGTATTTATGAGCTCTTATAACTATAATTACTCAGTGCTATAAGCAGTACTGATAATGCATCAGCATGCACATCAGTATATTATTATGTAATATAGACGTGGGATGCATAGCAAGTGTAACTGAATTTTTAAATTTGGATTAAAGATGAAAGTTGAAAGATTTTCCTGGCACGGTATAAATATATATTAACATGTATACTCATGCTTTGGTGACTTCTCCAAAATGTCTTTTGGCAATGAGCAACAAAGACTAGTGGAAGCAGCTTGTGTCTAAGATATTGATGGCACTCAAAGGATGATGATGATATACATATATTTATCTATATATACACACACACACACACACACACACACACACACACACACACACACACACACACACACACACACACACACACCTATAGTGTATACACACTTCCTCTCTCTTTGTGATGTTGCGCTCTTGCTATTAATCACCACCACAAGCGGTCAGAGGATATATGCGCGAGTTTGCTTTCTTCAAGCGTCAGCAGGCATATATATATATCAGCTCACTAATAATCGCAGGGATGCATACAGTACCGATGGTGCACGTGGCAAGCCTCAAATAGCACTCCATCCGAGCATATTGTCTCTGCCTATACTACCGTAGTTATTTCTATTCATGATTTGATTTATGATTCATGCTTTTTTTATGGGGAGATTTTTAGGTCTAATATTCATGAGGTTTCATTGGTTTCGGAGTTGTCCTCCTCAGTATGCAAAGTAGGCAGTCCCACTTTGCTCGCATTGACTCTCCTTGATGACTCTCCCTCACTGATAATGCCGAGATAAAAAAGCCAGTGGTTATTGTCATAGCCGGTGATTATGTTTTTGGTCTCTTTCATCTATTTCATCTCATGCTCCTGCTGTTTACAGCTTCATGAATAATGCTAACTGGTACAAAGGGAGCTATCATGTACTGTAAGGGGTGTTAAAAAAAAAGAAAGAAGCCTTTGTACGGTTTAAGCAAAGAAGCCCAGCATAACAAATAATTAGGTAGTTGGTCGTATTGTAGTTTCGTCCTCCATAAAAACCATGACCTGTTTAAACCACACATATTCAATTCTGGCTCTTTGATGTCACAAACGGGCACAAACGAGTACTGTGGCAAACAGCAGTTCATGCACACACGTCAGTATTCCAAAAAAACTTTTTTTATTTTAACTTTTATTTGAATCTTTAATGTGAAAAACACATCAACTATTTAAACATGACTGAATTGCTGGATTTGAAAACGGTGAATTCTGGTGTGTATCATGCTGGTTGGATTAAGCTGTGGGGAGAATTGAATGGCTTTAAAGCCAAGCAAAAAAACTAGATTCCTGCAGAGCCATGCTGTAATACACAGGCTGTAATACACAGGCAAACGCTTACAGAGGCCAAAACAAGATGTGTGAGGGGGAGATGGAGTGAGTCCATAGTGGCCAGTTGGTATGCTTCCTGGTGAGCGACCCAGCTGCCCAGCATCTCTCCTAATGACTCTGCCCTGCTCTGTCTGCCATGCTGATGCAAAAAGGAAAACACCAGAGACACGCGATAACAACAACACTACAGAATAATTATGTGTTTTTAAACCGAAGCTAACCGCTAACCTTGAACTCATTAAAACCTGAGGTCGATTCTACAAATGCCTTCTGAATCATTAGTTCTCAAACGTTTTTATTAAAAAAAGTATTCAGCATTTTTCAAACAAATTCACGATTTTTAATTTTTTTTCAAAAATAGCAGATGTATATCTGCTATTTTTGAACAGCCAACGCTAAATTTTAAAATGACACAGATGCTTTCCCAGTTTGAATGGGTTAAAGGACGACTTCACCCATTTTCAACCTGTCTTCATACAATTGGTCCTCACTAATGCACATGATAAAATGGTACAATCTCTTTCTACTCAGTCTGTGTCTCAGAGGAGGACTGTGGGCAGTTTAGAAACCCGTCTACCAGTGACATCATCGATAAAGAATCCAAGCTAATAGAAACTACAGGCTTTCTATTCCTGGAAAGCTAGCATGCTATAATGGAAGCCATTGTTCTCACGTTAATACAAATCTAAATAAAATAATAATAATATTGAAGAGAAAAAAAAACTTCCTAACGATGATGTCACTGGTAGACAGGTTTCTGAAGTGTCCACAGAAGTGTACACAATTTCATCAGGAGCATAGTGAGGATCTATATGAAGATAGGTTGAAAATTGGTGAAGCCGTCCTTTAAGTTCATGCTTATGTCGATCACATTACATGAGATAAGATAGCAAAAGACAATTAACTGACCTTGGACTGATCTGATCCATGTTTTTACATGATGTACTTCATTGAAAACAAGTCTCTTTTTTGCTCTACACTCCAAGCCTCCCCATGGATGGACGCCCGCAAGACGCCCTCTAAGATAGACCTGTACGACGTGCGCAGACGGCCGTGGTGAGTTATGGTCACTAACACACAGGGTGGGCAGTAGGACAAAGAGTCAAATACTCAGCACGTAATTTTTCAAAATTCTTCGATGTTTCAAAAATAGACCTTCGAATAGTATAAAATAGGTATTAATTGGTTAGAGTAACTCAGGATTTTATATGCATTGTCTGAATAACTTCACAACAGCACAAAATACAACATACAGTACAGAAAAGGACAGTGGTCGAAGAAGTACTCAAATGTTTTACTTAAGTAAAACTATAAATTACCGCAAGTAAAAGTTTGGTATTAAAAATGTACTTGAGCAAAACTACAAAGGTATTGTCCGCAAAATGTACTTAATTTACTAAAAGTATAAGTACTCATTATGCAGAAATGTCCCATATCAAGTTTTCCAAATATATAGGAATCTTTTTGAAAATAGAAGATCTACAAGCGCACAACGCGTTCAAATAGCCTAAGTGTATATATAGTGCTGAAGTGGCTAATGTATGTTTTGTAATATTAATCTAAATCTAAGTAATTATTAGTAACTAGTAACTAAACGTTTTAAAATTATTGTAATGGAATAAAAAGTGCAACATTTGCCTCTGACATTTAGTGGAGTTGAAGTCAAAATATTGAAGTAAAGAAAAAGTACCTCAACATTTTATCTAAGTACAGTACTTGAGTACATGTCCTATGGTGAGGTAGACCTTCACTCTCTCAGACATGTCCTTGTGGGATTTGGGTAGGAAGAGCATATATCAAAGGGATGACTCCCAGGAAAGTGCATCATACAGATGGTAACTTGTATAGTACAAATATCAAAGCTTCCTTTGATTCCATAGTTCATAATTAGAGGCTAGATATTTCTTTATACATGTCATGTCTGAAGAATATACACAGTAAAAAATACTGCTCATTTTTTAAGTTAGAGTTAAATTAACACTGAGGCTTGTACTGTGTACAAAAGAAACAAAACAAAACAAAAACATATTAGAGAAATCTTTTCTCCCCTATAGGGAAGTGACAGTGACAGTTCTTAGTGTATGTTGAAATAATGTGAAATGCATGTGATTTATTTTCTGTATGGGACTCTCAGGAAACTGCATGGCAGCTTGCAGGGATCATTTGAACAGCGCCAATTACCACAGCCTTGTGTCATTCCCTCGTTAAGCCGTTAAGACCGGCAACGCATCTGTGTGTCATTTTTAGATTTCTTTGGCTATTAAAAAAAATAGCAGATATACAAGCTCATAGCGCGGCACCGAGTGCCGCGCTATGAGCTTGTAGATCTGCTATTTATTTTAAAATCTTGGAAAATGTGTGCAAATCTTTGAATTATATATATTTTCTTTTTAAAGCGAACATTTGCAACTCAAATCTTTGCTTCTGGGGATTCTACAAATGTCTTCTAAATCCTTACAGTTTTTTGAAAAAACGTATACATTATATGAGTGGTTCTCAAACCTTTTTATGTCAAGGACCCCCAAAATGATATGTATTTGGCCGCGGACCCCCATCTGAAAACATTTTGTTCCAGGGACCCCCCAGAAGCAAAGATTTGAGTCAAATTGAGTAAAAAATAAACATATTCAAATATTTGCACAAAAAGTTCAAGATTTGTCAAAAATAGTAGATCTACAAGTTCAGCGTGGCCCTCTGTGCCATGCTATGAGCTTGTAGATCTGCTATTTTTGAATAGCCAAAGTATAAAATAATGGTTTAAGTGGTTACACAGATGCGTTCCTGGTTTTAATGGGTTAATAATGAGACCCTGTCCCACAGTACCCTTTATTCCACATCACACACATCTCAGCACTTGCTGGTGAAGTTCAAACAATTCATATAGAACAACGCCAATGTGCAATACTATATCAATCAAACTAACAAGCTAAGCTCTTAGTATACCTCTCCGTGGAAGGCTCTGAGTGATATATCGTGCCGACAGACACCCAAACAGCTCCCGTACAAATGACCCTGACTGTGCATCAATCAGCTTTGTTGCAAAAGAGGACGCGTTTGACTAAAAATGTCTTTGTCTTCCCCCTCTCTCCTTTCCGGGTACTAAATCAAAGTAATATGTGTAATGTCCGCGGGTGAAAGATTGCGCCGGTGACATCACAGCGGTCATCTTCCCCTAGATTCTGAATTAATGACAACGACGGACGGTGATTTATATGATGAACGTGAGCAAAAAAGCCTACATGGGCGTCGGAGCCATTATATGAGGGTGGGACAAGTCCCACCCACTTTTTAAAGTGTTTAATTAAAACCCCCCCACCCCCTACTTTACCATGGTCAGAGCACTGTCAGCACACATTACACATGAACACCAAAGCCACTAGAAATAATATTGAAAAAAACTAAGCTAGGTTTTATGTTTGCTCCCCCAGACAACATGGAGAGGGCTTTCTTTCTTTCTTTCTTTCTTTCTCTCTTCCTTTCTTTCTTTCTAATAGGAGGAAAGTAACTCCTACTGTATTAATCAGTCGCTAACTAACAGACGAGTCCCTTGTAATGGGCAGGGCTCCACATTTTTTGACAAATACTGTAAAATAGTTTTCACTTGCTTTGATTTCTGTCCCGCAAGCTAGCGAACCATGTGATGCACCGTATTTGAAGTTCAATAATAAATTAAGCGTTGATCCCTTTTGTATAGAGCACCGAAGTCCTAACGTCACTGCCGCTAGAGGGCGCTATCCCCCTGGGTGTTGAAATCCACATAGGGGAATCTTAGATTGCCTCATATAAGAAGAAAAATAAGGGGGATAGCGCCCTCTAGCGGCAGTGACGTCAGACTTCGGTGCTCTATTCACACCAGTGTTGATTTTGACAGCAAATTTTGATTTAGTTTTAGTCATAGTCTTTTGAATACATTTCCATTTAATTTCAGTCTTATTTTAGTCATCTGTAATGTTTTACTGTTAGTCTAGTTTTAGTCGACTAAATCTCATAAGATTTTAGTCGACTAAATCTACAGTTGATTTAGTCGACTAAAAATGTATTTCGGCGATGCCTTGATGGCGTTGTGATGGCTGATTTTACACTTGGTTGCATGCTGAAAATAGCCGATCTACAAGCTCACAACGCGTCGCAGTGCGACGCGTTGTGAGCTTGTAGATCTGCTATTTTCAGAGCGCAACACCCATAGCTTAGTTTTTTTTTTTTTTTTTAGTTTTCGTCAGTGAAAAAAGGTAGTTGACGAACATTTTTCGTCATAGTTTTAGTCGACAAAATCAACACTGATTCACACCAACTGATCTCCCTGCAGGTACATCCAGGGAGCGGCCTCGCCTAAAGACATGCTGATCCTTGTGGACGCGTAAGTTGTCCTGATTGATCCGAAACGATCAAATGTTTTGAATTGATCCTAAATGAGAAATGAGTCAAATCTCAGCAGAAGCTAACCGAATCTGCGGTGGCAATGTTTTTGTGTTGTTATTTTCTCGGCAGGAGTGGCAGTGTGTCTGGCCTGACCCTCAAGCTGATCAGGACCTCTGTCAGCGAGATGCTGGAAACTCTGTCGGACGATGACTATGTGAACGTGGTCTATGTGAGTGTTTTGTATTGGGTTTTTTTCTGATTTGATGTGGGTGAAAGCCACATGTACTTGGCAAGCAAGTGTGTGGCTGAGGGGTTCACTGTAAGAGATGCTCCTGAGAATGACCGATTTACAATGCGCACACACACACACACACACACACACACACACACACACACACACACACACACACACACACACACACACACACACACACACACACGTGGCACATCCACACACCTATGAAAACCCCCCCACACACACACACACACACACACACACACACACACTGTACGCACACGGGCAGGGCAGGGAGTTGGATGAGAAGTAATGAAATATGGATTTCTCCTGGGTTTACCACTCTGAAACAGGTCTGTAATGAAATCCCCATCGCTCTATTTGGTGTACAGGATTAAAACTCTGCACTACATGCCCCTACTCCGACCTAACAGGTCCCGTTTTCTGTGTGTGTGTGTGTGTGTGTGTGTGTGTGTGTGTGTGTGTGTGTGTGTGTGTGTGTGTGTGTGTGTGTGTGTGTGTGTGTGTGTGTGTGTGTGTGTGTGTGTGTGTGTGTGTGTGTTTGTGCGCGTGTGTGCGTGTCTACGTCCATGTGTGTGTGTGTGTGTGTACCAATCTTCCAAAAGCGATTAAAAGTGCCTCCGTGAACTGTTGCCACCTCTTTACCCCCCCCCAACTCCACTGCCTGGTCAGTAAAGTCGGGGAAACACACATTCATCACCACCACCACCCCTACCCCACCCCCCATGACCTGTCCACTCACACCCCCCCCCACACACACACACACACACACACACACACACACACCTGCCTGCCCATGTTCACCTCCACTGACCTCCCCCATGTTAACCTCCGCTCATGGGGATTCTTCTCTATCAACACATGCAGTTAGAGGGTTTAAAATGCAAATTGTATTAATTAATTCATTAATGGATTAATTCATAATCCCCCCCCCCCCCCCATAAACTGATTGTAGGTCCATTATTACATTATCTGTGGTTTCCTCGAGAAGAAAAAAGTTCCATCGCGACCCACTGTTCTCTAGTTATTGGCTGTTGAATATAGCCAAATATGGCGATGTAAACAAGAGAGCCGAGAAAAAGGCTTTTTTTTCTCCAAATCCAATAACCTGGTATTGGATGGGGCTTTTTTTTGCAATTAAGTCATTTCCTGTTTCAATGCGTCACTGAATGTCAAATGTTGACTCATGTGTTAGCGAAGAGCGCCATCTAGCGTAAAAATAGAAAAAACGGAAAAACACGTCAAACACGTCTTTGGCGGTCTGGGCTTTGGAAAAAAACACATCTAAAACACATCAATGGCGGAGAATGAGTTAAATGCAGGGCACTCTCTACTGACTGGGCTGGACGAAATTGGCAACCAACCTGAAAATGTGTTTTGAGATTGGAGAGATTGGGCGACCCCTGTTACTGAAAAAAAACCACTCTATAGCGATGACAAGAAAATAATATATATTTTGTAAACATCCTATATTAAAATTTCCTAATGGATAGGAGGGTGGGATCGGTCGGTGGACCGTGGCACGGCCCCCATTTTCGAAACAAGCTTACGATGTCGGCTAGTAGATCTGCCTATTTTCACTATTCAGCATACGACAAGGTATGTAGACGTCTTTACTGTGCAGATGTGCCATACCAACACACTCCATGGTGATTCTACGGGCATCAGTTCCGAATCTGCTGTCGGCTGTGCTTGTGATTAAAAACAGAGAGAGAGAGAGACCCAACGGGTTTGCGTGTGGCCGAGATGGCCGTCTGTGGAGGTGTTTATGGAGAGAGAGAAGGAGAGAGAGGGAGAGAGATCTTTATAGAGATTGGAGATGTCTTCCATCTCTTTCAGCACAGAGCCGGAACGTTCAGGCTCTCTGTTGTTCTCCTCCCTGCGGACTCTTTGTCTCTCACACAATGTATTCTGTTACACGCTGGAGTTCTGATCCAGCCTGGATGTCCAATTATTACAGCCTGTTGGGAGCTGAGCGTGTGTGTGTGTGTGTGTGTGTGTGTGTGTGTGTTTGTGTGCGTGTGTGTTTGTGTGTCTGTGTGTGTTTGTGTACACGCTCGTGTGGGCGTGGTGAGTCAGACAGAGATTGAAAGATATTAGCTCAGAGGGAGTTTAAATTGGCTCAATTTTGATGTGCTTTTCTCAAGTTCAAAGTCGTTGTCAGCCTGACATGTGACACCATGATGGGCTGAGAGGAGCACAAAGGAGAGCACGTTTGGGGCGTGGTGGACTCGCAGATGTGTTGCAGAGGGAGGCATGCAGGGTGTGGGAAGCATTGAGAATGTTGGTGGGGGGGGGTGTACAGTATAGGCTACTGCAACTACACCTATCGTCCATGGAGCCCTATCAGGGTTGCCAGATCTGCTAATTATGATTTCCCCGCAAGATTTTATTTGAAAATAGCCGATCTACAAGCTCACAACGCGTCGCATCACAACGCGTCGCATCGCGACGCGTTGTGAGCTTGTAGATCTGCTATTTTCAAATAGCTGATGTATATGTTAAAGGGCTCGTGTGTCCCATAGTTGCTTTTTTTGGGCTGGTTTTCCTAGAGCTGGTTGCTTGTTTCTCTCATAGAATCTGGCAACACTGATCCCTATTCTTAACCAGAAATATTTATTTGTACGACAATGACAAATAATGGCTTAACAAACATACATCAATAAAAAATGAGTGTGCAATATCACAAACCTACTGTATGCACATATTTTGAGGGAGAGAAATAGACACCCTGTTAATGAAAACTTAAAACAAATTTGGCATCCAGTTTTGGCCCAGCTGGCATTTTTTGGCAAAATAGAGAGTAAACTAACTAGTAACTACGCTACCGCAAGTGTCCATGTTGTCTGAGGAGAGCAAACATAAAACCAACAGATAACAGACCAGTAAATCTTCTCTACAGTGACAATCAAAGTTAGGCTCCCTCCTCATCTTTTCATTATTTTGGTAATTATTTTTGGTATTATTGCATTTTTTTTTGTGAAACTTTATCTACCTGGCACATCCAAGCGTAGACAGCGGCACGTTTGTGTTTGTGTGCGAGTTCTATGTGAGAATATGCATGCAACCTGGGTGCAGAGTGCATTGACAGATGCACTGAAAACATGCTACTGCCACTGGAAGGGTCTAAACTAGTGGTTCTCAACCAGTGGTCCGGGGACCACCAGTGGTCCTTGAGGGGGTTCCAGGGGGTCCCCAGCCAAATTAATAGTTAGGAACCAAATTGACCCTTATGTGTCTGTAACTCTGAGAGTGTACAAACGGATCCAAATGGACCCGTTTGTACACTCTCAGAGTTAAATGAACACTAATGATGATGATACAGTGTGGATTGGGACCCCCAAGAAATCAAAATGGTTGAGTCCCTGGCATATCTTTTCAAATGGGGGTCCGTGGGCTAATATGTGTCTATAAAGGTTGAAAACCACTGGTCTAAACTAAACATGTTTGGGCATGGTGGTGGACTGGCAGAGGGAGAAGATGATTGGTTGTGGTGGACTGGCAGAGGGGGGACATGGTGGGCTGGCAGAGGGGGGACATGATTGGACGTGGTGGAATGGCAGAGAGAGGACATGATTGGACGTGGTGGAATGGCAGAGGGAGGACATTAGGTAAGACACCTTGGAATGACTTTGAGCTGTTTTATTGTCTTCCTCTTGCTCTGTGCCGATCAATCAGGGAACCCTAAATCAACAGTATAGTCAATACGTTCCCTACCTTCTCAACTACAGTCTCTCTTTCTCTGTATGTCTCGCCCCCCCCTGACACACACACACACACACACACACACACACACACACACACACACACACACACACACACACACACACACACACACACACACACACACACACACATAAACTGATGTGCAGCTCTATGTCCAGTCCTGAGGGTGTTATAACCTGACACCAAATCATTAATCTCCCATATTACCCATAAATCCTCGCTCATTAACTTTAGCCCAGAGACCAAGTTGGCATTTGGTCTCTGAGGATGGTCACTCACTCACGGACACACACAGCACATCCTCTTCTCAACAGCTGTGGTAGGTCAAAAGAATGCTGATGGCTATTAACCAACCTCGCCCACACCCCCCCCTCCCTCCCCTCGACACCTTGCTCTCTCTCTGTCAGTCTCACTATCTCTCACTCTCTCTCGCTCTATCCCTCCGTCTGTCTCTGTCTTTTCTCAGCTGTCTGTTTCTCTGCCTCCCTCTCCTTCTCTGTCTCAGTATTTCCATCTGTCTGCCGACTCTGTCGCTCTCTTTCCTTCATTCGTTTTCTCTGACCATCTGCCTCCCTCCCTCCCTCTTCGTCTCCCAAGTTTGCAATTCTTTTTTTTCCTCTACCCCCCGTTCAATATGCTTTATTGGCATGCCTGTTAAGAACAGAACAGAATTAGTGCGTGTGTTGTGCGCTCATTTGTGTGTGCGCGCGTGCAGTACTGTGTGTGTGGCTGGGGATTGGAGGGTCTGGGTTCTCTCTCTCTCTCTCTCTCTCTCTCTCTCTCTCTCTCTCTCTCTCTCTCTCTCTCTCTCTCTCTCTCTCTCTCTCTCTCTCTCTCTCTCTCTCTCTCTCTCTCTCTCTCTCTCTCTCTCTCTCTCTCTCTCTCTCTCTCTCTCTCTCTCTCTCTCTCTCTCACCCAGTGCTTTACATAGATTGTGCATTACATTCACCCATTCACACACACATTCATTCATACACCGATGGAGGAGGGAACCATGCAAGGCACCAACCTGCTCATCGGGAGCAATTAGGGGTTCAGCTCAAGGACACTTCGACACTTACTCTGGGGGAGTCCCCCAGCCCGGGATCGAACTGGGAACCTTGCGGTTTCCTGTTCACTCTACCCGGCCAATCTACCCCTCACTCTACCACTCTCCCCCTGAGCCACTGCCGCTCGATGGCTGGGAGAGTTTAGTCCACTGGGGATTAGGGTTTGAGATTAGCCTACTCTCTCGTATGTCACCGCTAATCCAATCCCTGTGCCCCCCGATGCACACACACACACATACACAGATTGTGGGGAAAAAAACGCAGATACTTTGCATAAAGAATGTGTTCACGTTTGCCTGTTCTCTGGCTGACCAAACATTGTTGACGGCATCTCTCGAAAGAAAGCGCTGAAAATATATTTCTCCTCTCTCACTGAGATATGCCTTGTTATGGCAGTTTCTCACATAAATATTGTAGTTTTTTTTGCTAAGTGTGCGTCGGATATTTAGTTTTGGGGAATTGAATATTTTCTAAATCCAATGTTCTCCGCAAGCCACTCCTCACTGCTCCGCTCCCCAGCTTCCTACACTACTCCTTCTCACCTCCTTCCTCTCAACTCCTTTTAATAGATGATGTGATAACAGAGCACCGTCTGCTCTGCGTGCACAATTATCTGCTCTATGCTGTGTGTGTGTGTGTGTGTGTGTGTGTGTGTGTGTGTGTGTGTGTGTGTGTGTGTGTGTGTGTGTGTGTGTGTGTGTGTGTGTGTGTGTGTGTATTACTATACTTGTGAGGACCAAACGTCCCCACAAGTATATGAGGAATAGATCTTGTGATGACCATTTTCTTGGGCCTCACAAGATAAATTGTTATTTTATGGTTGAAAAAAGATTTTTTAGAGATATGTTTACAATTAAAAAAAGATTCAGGTTAGCATTAGGATGAGACCTTTAGAGGTTAGGTTTAGGGGGTTGGGGTTAGATTTTCCCCTATTTCATACTTAGTTGTGCGGCGATGGCACACACCGGAAAATAGCAGATCTACAAGCTCACAACGTGTCGCAGCGCGACACGTTGTGAGCTTGTAGATCTGCTATTTTCCGGCTTTAGACTTGCGGTTAAAATGCCCCAAAAAAAAAACACAAATCAATCATAAAATCGGCTTCCTAAAATGCTGAAGTCCTCACAAGTATAGTAATACAAACTTGTGTGTGTGTGTGTGCGTGCGTGCGTGCGTGCGTATGTGCGTTCTGTCTCTTTGATTCAGTCCCTTTAGTCAGACTAGACTCATGGTGATATTGCCTTCCAGTCCAGTAGAGACGTGCATGTCTGCAACTGTCATTCAGCACCAAGCTTCAAGGCTGCCCGTCCCATTTGAAAAGTGCACGCGCACGCACGCACACACTTTCTTTCTTTCTTCCTCTCGCTCTCTCGCTCTCTCTCTCTTTCTCTCTCTCGCGCGCGCGCTCTCTCTCTCTCTTAGTTACTATGTGTATAATTATGTGTATGAGAGATAGAGACCCCCCCCTCTCTCTCTCTCTCATACATATATATATATACACACTGTCTGGTCTCTGCTTCTCTTTTCGCCTCCCCTGCTTGTCTCTGTAGATCAGTGTTGCACGCCTCCCGATTGGCTGTCTCGCAGAGACGCATTGATTGGTTGAGATCGATGGGGTGCGGTATTGTTTTAGAAGAGTTTCTGCCACACAATGCAACGCTGCTTTACTGCTCTGCTGCTCCCTTCAAAGCCTTCATATGGCATCATTACGCAGTCAAATGCTCAGCGTTAGTAACTCTGAGAGTGTACAAATGCAGCTCAATGGCTTCGTAATGGTCCATTTCGGTTACATTCATAAACTCTCGGAGTTATGAATAAAAATGGAGTTGCTATTGTATTGTATTTATTGTATTGTATTGTATTGTATTGTACTTTTACTTTACTGGAGTATTTCTAATCGTCTATACTTTTACTTCTACTCCACTACATCTCAGAGGCAAATATTGTACTTTTACTCCACTACAATTATTTGAAAACTTTAGTTACTAGTTACTTTGCAGATATAAATGATTACATTATAAAACATATATTAACCACTTTAGCCCTATTGTATACCTAGGCTATTTGAAAATAGCAGATCTACAAGCTCACAACGCGGCGCGATGCGACGCGTTGTGAGCTTGTAGATCTGCTATTTTCAAACATTTTAGTACTTTTACTTTTGGTACTTTAAGTACATTTTGATACCAATACTTTCGTACTTTTACTCAAGTAAATTTTGAATTCCGGACTTTTACTTGTAACAGAGTACTTCTACAGTACATTGCAGTATCGATACTTTTACCTAAGTAAAACATGTGAGTACTTTTTCCACCATTGTATTGTATTGTATTGTATTATGTTGTATGGTATTCTATTCTATTTAATCTCAAATCTACTTTCTATCCTATTTCTATATTCTTCTTCAGTTCTTTTCTACTGTACTGTCTGTAATCCAACCTTACTAATTACCTAACATTACTGGCTCTCATTATTTTCATGGCAGCCATCGGTTCTTTTGTTCCTGTCCCCGCCTGTTGACATACATGTCACACACTCTGCCAATCCAACAAGAACAATGTGGTCATTCCAACGTCTCAACAATGAATAGATTGGCCATCTGTTGACTCGGAACCCAACTCAATAGCCGGGGGGGGGGTGAGGTGTGTGGATGGTAATATTGACAGGTAGCGTTTTGGTTTGTGTGTGTGTGTGTGTGTGTGTGTGTGCGCGCGCGTGCGCGGCAGGGTGGAAATGATGCTCTTGCTTCTAATAAGATTGTAGCTGCTGAAACTGGTTTTCTTATAGAGGAATCTTGTTTCCATGGGTACCGAATCATTGAGCTCCAAGGATGCAGAGCAATTAGAGGGACTTGATGAATGTGTCTGTTTACCGCCTCATGATAATAGCCAAGGCCAGGTGTGTGTGTGTGTGTGTGTGTGTGTGTGTGTGTGTGTGTGTGTGTGTGTGTGTGTGTGTGTGTGTGTGTGTGTGTGTGTGTGTGTGTGTGTGTGTGTGTGTGTGTGTGTGTGTGTGTGTGTGTGTGTGTGTGTGTGTGTTGAAGCCTGTGCATAATGCATATTAGCACAAAGCATATCCATACATTTGTTTGCGTTGTTCTCTGGGTTTTGCATACTGTAACCTTGCACGTGATGTGTGTGAGCGATCTTTGCACACAGCACACACACCTGTGGGAATAATTTGTGGGGTTTGCAACTTCTGGCCTCTGCTTTCCCCCCTCAGTTCAACACCATTGTGAACAACACGGCGTGTTTCGACCGTCTGGTCCAAGCCAACGTGAGGAACAAGAAGATGCTGAAAGATGGCGTGCAGAACATCTCGGCCAAAGGAATCACCAACTACACCAAAGGCTTTGAGTTTGCTTTTGAGCAGCTGTCGGTGGTAAGTTACGTCATTGCACTCCCGAAATGTTAAAAAAAAAACGCTGAGAGGGACAAAACAACTCATGAATGGAGGTTAACCTGTGAAAGGCAACCAAAGGCAAAGCGTTATCTTACACTGCCCTCTGCTGGTCAAAGGTGTTATCTCTACACCTCCTCTTCATGTCAGCATTTGTAATATAAATGTAAATGGACTGAGGCTGTACTCAGAGACTTAGTTCACTTGGTGCATTTTATGTGTGCTAAGTGCAATGTGGTTGGATGATACTTTATCTTGACAATGGCATGTTGACTGTCAAAATGAGCAATATTTCTCAATTTAGGTTCTCAAACCTTTCCATGTCAAGGACCCCCAAAATGATATGTAATTGGCCGCGGACCTCCATCTCAAAATATGTTGTTCTAGGGACCCCCAGAAGCAAAGATCTGAGTTAAAAATGTTCGCTTTAAAAAAAGAATATATATATATATATATACACTGTATTCAATGATTTGCACACATTTTCACAAAAGAAAAAATGGGGGGAAAAAAAGCAGATCTACAAGCTCATAGCGCGGCACTCGGTGCCGCACTATGAGCTTGTAGATCTGCTATTTTTGAATAGCCAAAGAAATCTAAAATGACAGATGCGTCAAAAAAAAAGAAGTAATAGTATTTAGTTTTTTCTTTAAAACCTTAAAAAAGTGAGTTTAGAATCGATTTATTGATGGTAACATGCTCTGAAAATGCATGCGGCCCACCCACCTGAGTACTTAACATGACAACCAATAGGCTACCGTGTTAAGTGGTCAGTTGGGTGGGCCATGAACACTGTGTGGGCCCTGATCCAGAAAAGGTTGAGAACCACCAGTCATGGTAAATAATACAGATTACATTGTGTTGAAATAAACTTAACATAATCTAGGTAAAAAAGAAAAGAGAGAAAAAAAAAGAATTACAGGATGAATCAGTAACACGACTTATTGTCTTTGAGCAGACCAACGTGAGCAGAGCCAACTGCAACAAAATCATCATGTTGTTCACTGATGGAGGAGAGGAGAGAGCTCAGGCCATACTGGAGAAATACAACGAAGAGAAAAAGGTAGGTCAGACACACACACACACACACACACACACACACACACACACACAGTAGAGAAGATTGTTTGCTTTTATATGGCTGGATGCGCTCCTGTCTTGGTTTTTATTCGACTCAGCTTTTCAGAGCTCCCTTTGGGTTTCACTTCCGCTTTGCACATCCTCTTTACCTAACAGTTTACACAGATGGGAGGCAGATGAGCTTTGTTACTCTGCACACTGGGAGAGACAAAAGACATCTCATACGCGCTGTATACAGTATGACACACATCCGCGTGCATCCCACAGGCGCGTACCCACATACGAGGGCTCATTTATTTGCATAGTTGGTACTGTATGTGTACAGTGTTTTACCAATGGCATTAATTCAAAATGTAAGTAGAAGGAAACATGCACACCACTAGGAGTGCACAAGTTAATTGAACTGATCGATTTAATTGGTTACAAAACCGATTTTAATGAAATATACATATATTTTTTAAATATCAATCTACAAGCTCACAAAATTGAGAATGCCATATCTTATATTAAAATTGGCTAATGGGACGGTGGACGGGCACATCGCTATGACTCAGATATAACCATAAACAAACCCAATACGCCCATATATAGGCAGGACTACGGCCAAGTCACTATGACTCAGACTAACAATAAACAAACCTGATACACCCATAGGCAGGACCACGCCACGGCCTTGACACTTTGACATATTGGTCGGATTGTTGCAGCTCTACACAATACTTGCTTTGTCTCTGTTAGTAGCAGGTAATCAAATCTCCCAATTCCAAAGAAAGTGAGAAGGACCTTTAATGAGAAAGGACATTGTGAAATGTTGATCTCTCAATGACAAATGCAAACCATGCCTCTCTAGAAGCACCTGCATGCATTTGATCAAAAGTTCACATCAAGGCTACAACATGCACTTAGGGCTGCTTTCAGTATGTCCCTCATTTCTACCATGTTCCATCTGTGACCATTCTGCAGTGCCTACTAGAGAAAGGAGTGTTTCAACAGTGCTGAAACTAAGGTTCAACTGTTTTTTATTCAAAACAGAACAAAGGTGGTCGGGTACTTTATTTATTTCTACAGTTTTACTATTCTATAATTCCATCTAACTTACTGTAACTCTTATCAGTCTCAAAGACGTTTGACAGGCTAGTGTGCTAACAAAGAGCCTGTCTTGTCCTGCAGCGTCATTAGGGAATTATAGGACATTATAACATTCAGATTGCAAACTTTCTGTAAACCTTTAACTGAATATCAGTATGTAATCATTACTGATAAGGCTGGGTATCGTTGGGTTCTTTATTTAAATACAGATACCAAAACTTTACATTTTTGGATACTTTTTATGAAACAAAGGACACAATTTAATTCACCAGGTTATTTTTATTTATTTGAATTCTTAACCACTTAAACCGGGTCCCCTAGAGGTCTACACTTGGTCCCATCCACTTTTCCCTCTACACCAAATCTCTTTGCCGTTAGCCGATCTACAAGCTCAGTTGTGAATTGTTGCAGAATCTTTGCCCATTACGATGTGCCCAGAATAGGGACACTACGGTTCATGTGGTTAACTTCTCCATATTGGTGACAGGGAATGGATCCCAGGCTGAATCAAAAGCAGTTTGTGAGAGTGGTGAAGTCCTCTCTCCTCAAAGGGACAGAATTGTCCCGGTCCAGTTGCTGCTCCGCCTGTCTCTCTCCCATGATAAAAACCAAACGGTCTTGAAGTGGTAGCAACAATGAATGTTTGAAGGAAGCTTTTTATAAAAAAAAAAAACGTTTTCACATTTGAAAATGACGTGTATGTCACATACTGTAGTACAGTATGTTATTGTGATGAAATTCTACTTTACTTACAGTACAGATCAATATTTGAGGAGAGCAAAGCATATTTTATTAACCAAAATTAACAACAGATGCCTTGTTTTTTTTTTACTTTAAAGGTGTGGGTGTGTGTGTGTGTGTGTGTGTGTGTGTGTGTGTGTGTGTGTGTGTGTGTGTGTGTGTGTGTGTGTGTGTGTGTGTGCGCGTGTGTGTGTGTGTGTGTGTGTGTGTGTGTGTGTGTGTGTGTGTGTGTGTGTGTGTGTGTGTGTGTGTGTGTGTGTGTGTGTGTGTGTGTGTGTGTGTGTGTGTGTGTGTGTGTGTGATTAAGGAGTATCTTTTCTCAACAATCATTGTTTCATGCTAAGTGTCTCTGCATCAATGCATATTATGTCTGGCATAAAACAAATTCCTTCTATGCAAATATTTGCAATAAAGTTCTTTTGAGTTGTGAGAATAATTTACACAGCACTTTTTTCTTCTCTTTTTTTCTTTTTTTAGCTAAGTTACAAAGTGCTGAGTATGACTTTCTAACACTGCCTCTGGACAACTCTGTATTAAATGCTGCTGTTTGAGCTGTCTGGATGTTCTATTGTGTTTCAGGTCAGAATATTCACCTTCTCTGTAGGCCAGCACAACTACGACAAAGGACCCATCCAGTGGATGGCTTGTGCCAACAAAGGTACGGCACAACACCACAGCTGAAAGTATCAATCTAAAACAAGCAAACAAACAAACAAACAATTAAATGACTTCCCCCTGTAGCTACGGTCTACACACTGGAATAATCAGGGTTCTCAACTCAAGTCCTGAGCATTGGGCTTTGTTTCTATTGCTTCAGGTAGTCCATTAAACCCACAGAGTGTTTTGTTGTTGTTTAGTTGTCATCATTTATTCTTAAGCAGACAGCTAGAATGAGAACCAGCAGTCCTCTGGAGTCTCAGGGGTGAGACTGCAGTATACACATGATGGCTGTCTGCACTTGCTTTGTTTGACTGTGTAGGCCTGCTGTGCTTTGACACTGTTGTGTAGTACAGTGGTTCTCAACAGTGTTCATTTCGTCGACTAAAACTATGACGAAAAATGTTCGTCGACTACCTTCTTTCACTGAAGAAAACTACATAAAAACAAAATAAAAACTAACCTATGATGACTAAAACTTCGTGTTAGGGAGGGACTAGTGGAGAAGAGATCCAGTAGAAGTAAAAGACAAGTCATGCTGAAAATAGCAGATCTACAAGCTCACAAGCTGTAGATCTGCTCTAAAAGCTGTGAGTTTGTAGATCTGCTATTTTCAGCATGCAACCAAGTGTAAAATCAGCCATTACGACGCCATCAAGGCCCGCCAAAATACATTTTAGTCAACTAAAATCTTATGATATTTAGTCGACTAAAACTAAATTAAACAGTAAATCATTTCAGATGACTAAAATATGACAAAAACTAAATGGAATTTTATTCAAAAGACTATGACTAAAACTAAATCAAAATTTGCTGTCAAAATCAACACTGGTTCTCAACCATTTGCCCCTGCATACCACTTTTGCACTGTGAATAACAATCTAATCTATTCACCCTTCCAGGTTACTTCTACGAGATTCCCTCAATCGGAGCCATTAGAATAAACACACAGGTGACTGGGATGCATGGCTCTATTACATTTTAAGGTGAAGGTGTAAGTATGAACGGCTCCAAGAATCATTCACGTCTTGTATGTCTGTGGGATTGTGTGTGATTCAGGAGTACCTGGATGTGCTGGGAAGACCCATGGTCCTGGCAGACCAGCAGGCCAAACAGGTCCAGTGGACTAACGTCTACCTGGATGCTCTGGTATGTCATCAGGCTCAACAATCAGGGGTGGACAAAGTACTCAACCCCTGTACTTTAGTCAAAGTATAGATACTCAACTACAAGTGAAAGTTGCTCTGTCAAATATGTACTTGAGTTAAAAAATAAAAAATAAAACGTATTAAAAAGTATTTTTGTCTCTCTTTCTCTCTCTCTGTCATCATCAGGAACTGGGTCTGGTCATCACAGGAACTCTACCTGTCTTCAACAAGACCAAGAGCAAAGATGACAGGAAGGGAGAGGTATTTATTTTTAGAAATATACTCTATATATTTATAGAAATATTATACAGCAGTTAATTTCAGGTTAAGAGCATAATAAGAAAATAGTATGTTCTTAAATGTTGTATCTCTCTCTCTCTCTCTCTCTGTCTGTCTGTCTGTCTGTCTGTCTCTCTCTCTCTCTCTCTCTCTCTCTCTCTCTCTCTCTCTCTCTCTCTCTCTCTCTCTCTCTCTCTCTCTCTCTCTCTCTCTCTCTCTCTCTCTCTCTTTCTCTCTCTCAGTACCAGAACCAGCTGATTCTGGGTGTAATGGGGATTGATGTGTCTTTGAATGACATTAAGAAACTCACACCACGCTTCACAGTGAGTGTCTCACACACACACACACACACACACACACACACACACACACACACACACACACACACACACACACACACACACACACACACACACACACACACACACACACACACACACACACACTTACAAATAAAAAAGATCCCAAAACACATCTATCTCACCATATTCAGACAGCCCCATGTTCAATGGTGCAGTCCTTGTTCTCTCCCTGCGGAGCTGTTAGTGAGTGAGGGCGTTACGTCACATGTGTTTTGATGTCTGCATCACCAACCAAACAGTCCCACTTGTGCACTGGTTGCACACACCAAGGCCTTCTTGAATTCCACATTGTACCTTGTTTTTGTCAACAAAACATTTGCCCAAAATTGCAGATCTATGACGTGTTGTGAGCTTGTAGATGAGCTTTTTTTGGCTAAGAGATTTGGGGTAGGCAGAACAAAATTACAGTACAGAGACGACTCTGGTCCAGTTTACCTAGTCTAGAGTGTTTAAGTGGTTAACAGTATATATGAGCTGTTTGAACTTGTAAGATGTATGTCATTGATTGATTCCCCAAAATAAGGAAAGTGTGTTTCCAAATAAGGGACGATTCTGTATCTCCAGGGAACGTTGGCAACCCTTATACGGGGTGTGCCTTTGAGACTGTTGCACATACAGTAGTGCATAATCACAATTTCACAGCCCTCTCACTATTTTGTTTTATTCTGTCATTTATTATTATGTTTTATTGATTTTTCCATTATTCAGAAAACATTCAACACAACACCACACAACCTCACAATCAGAGAAAAAGAACAGGAAAAAACAACCAATGCAGAATAAAAAACAAAATAGAAAAATAAAACCAAAAACGACACATCTGTTGAACATCCTACACCATGCTGGGTCTGCTATCACCACATCACAACAAAGATAACCAGTAACCACCACAGCTGGACCTCAGCGTCTCATGTGCTTTATATAAAGGCTGAATGGCACATACAGTACATTCACATTTACATAGTGAAGAAAAGCTTTCCACATTTTGGTTAAATTAGCTGTGAAGTGATACTGGATCCAGTTCAAGCTCAGTTCCTAACATGGTGTGCATTTCATACAGTACAGCAACCCCATATTTTAGCAATTTGGCACCATTCAGGTGATAAATGTGCTTGGTGTAATATTTTGAGTTGCAATGCCCTGGTTTGATTACAGATTGTTATCTTTTTGTATTGTTCAAGGTATCCTCAGCCATATCTTCTGAATCTCTATGCCTGTCCCAGCTCCAGTAGACCAACGGCACAATAATTCCTCATAGTGTTGTATAAAACGCTGATTGATGTATCTCCTGGGGAACAAAACTTTTTTTTTTTTATATTAGTGAGATTAAAAAGGAAGTATTCTTCTTAATATATGATCTTATCTGAAAGAAAAGAACAAGGTCATTCCTGGGCACATCATATTTCTGTACTGTCTGGGATCAAAGGTCATAATGACTCCATCCTCAAAGAGATCCACTTAGGAAGAGATACCCTTTGAATCCCATTGTTTGAAACCTGAATCGAAGACACTTGGTATAAAACAGGATTATTAATAACTGAAGTAAAGCGGATATTAACAAGTCGTCCTACGATATCTTGTACTGCCCTCCAGGCTTAATTGTTATTGGGTTCCTACAACAATCTTTGACTGATTTCAGATGTCATAAAAAAAGGCATATTAGGGAGAGGACACTGGTCATCAAGTCTACAATATCCAGTTCATTTCAGGAGGTATTATTATTGTGAACCTATTCCTTCACATGTTATTGCAAAAGGACTGAGGTCTGGAAGATCCATACCACCCACTTCACTGGGAAGTTGTAACCACTTCAACCCATATACTGTACTTCATTGACTGCCCCCCCCCCCCCCCCCCCCCCCCGCCCCCCCCCCTTTACCCTACTTTTTTCCCTCTACACCAAATCCCTTAATCGGAAATAGCCGATTTACAAGCTCACAATGCGTTGTGTTGTGACACGTTGTGAGCTTGTAGATGGGCTATTTTCCTTGACTGTTCGCCTCAGAATGGACACACTAGGGTTGATGTGGTTAAATAGATGTGTTTATTCACACCAAATGAAAGAGCCAAACCAGCAATTTATTTGACAAAATGATTTTAAATGTGAATAAATTGGTAATCAGTGCCTTTTGGATGAAGCAAATGAGGGAGAATTTTTAGAAGTGAAACTCTGCCCAACCACGGCGAGAGTTCCAGCTGGATTTGATCAAATGATGGATTAAAATTGGCTTTGAACAGTTGATGGAACACCTGTTCTCTTCTATTCAGGGAAACACCTTAAAGGAGAGATCCGGACCCACATATATATATATTGTGTCTGCCTATAATCATTCACCAACATACCTGATGCAGTTGACTTTTTCATAGAAGCCCCTGTGCTCCATTCTGCAGACCCCTTCCACAGCTAGAATGGAGCCTAGAGCATAAATCTAATTCGGCTATTTTCGTCGCTCCAAACTTTTTTTTTTGTTTCACGAATCCTCTGTATGTAGTGTCCTGGCACTCACACATGCACTGTTTGTCACTTATGAGGGGAGGACGGAGCGTTACACGCGAAATCTCGCGAGAGTTCACGCATTAGAGCCGTTCTGTACGAACGGCAGCTCATGAGCGACAAAATATATAATCGTTTTCCTCCTTTGTTCTTCTCTTCTCTTCAGATTGGCCCTAATGGATACTACTTTGCCATCGATCCCAATGGCTACGTGCTGCTCCATCCCAATCTCCAGCCAAAGGTATGCCATGTGCAATCTCTCAATACATCTTTGTATTGAAACCTGATGGGCGTCTGCCAAACGGGCACATGCCGCTTATCTGCTCTGGTGGGCAGTGTAGCCCGTATTATCATTCCATTTGATAAATAACGTGCAGGCTAGCAGATGGTGTGGTTGCATTTCAAACTTTTCCATGTGCCGTCACCTCATCAATCTTGGTATTGAGGGCTCATTCCCCAGTTAAAGAGTGTGATTTGAAATCATCAGCGGTCTTATGTCGGCCAAGTGGGTCGAGATAATGATGGTTATGTAGGCTTTGGCAGCATGCTGGAATATATGTTTTAGA